>NC_067400.1:349756363-350356363 GCF_016432865.1 Antechinus flavipes | reverse complement strand
ATTCAATTACAAATGTCTGGGTTCTAGTTTTGGTCATAACAGCCAAATTGTCTGTTGATTCTTACTTTTTTTCTCTGAATCTGTTTTCTAGGTTTTTCTAGGTTTTTGTTATGAAATACCATACATTTTCTTCCATTTTGTTTTGTTTTTTCACTTTATTTTACTATTTCTTTTTGTTTCATGGAATAATTGCTTCTATCTGATTCATTCTCATTTTTAGGGAGTTTGTTACTTGGGCAAGGTTTGTTTTGTTTGTTTGCTTGTTTGTTTTTGTAACAAGCTGTTTATTCCCATTCTAATTCTTCCTTCTATAGCTCTCATTTCTTTGCCATTTCCCCCTCTAATACTTCTATTCCATTAACAAAAATATTTTTACCTTTTTTTAAAAAGATAATCCTTGCTTCATCTTTTCTAGGAATTCTAGTTCAATTTGTGCCTAAGCTGTCTTTTTCCTTGAGGCTTTGCTTGTATTTGTTTTTATTTTTTTTTTTTCTTCTGGATTTGTGCCCTGACTCTTTTTATCAACATAACAACTTTTTATGATAGGATTTTTAAAAATGTGTTAATTCTTCCAGACCACTACATGACTTGTAACTTGATATTAGGGCTGGACTCTATATATGTGTATAGGGAAGGTATGGGCTGATTCTAAGTTTTGTGTTATTCCAAGTTCTTGGAGACAGCTCAGGCTGAGAATCTGTAAGCTTTCAGGGCTCCCAAAGTGGTCTGACCCTGGGTCAAGTCTAATCACTGACTCCCTGGTCTAAGTTCTGAACTTTTCTGACTTGGTTTTGGGTCTGAACAATAATAGACTGTGTCTGTACTCCACCCCTGTCGGCCAACTGGGACACTGATGGGTCAGAGTAATGGAAGTATAGGCTTCCCTTTGGCCTGAGATACTTATCCTGGTTATTTCTCTGTAGGCTTAAAATTAGGGAGGCTGAAACTGAACACCATACTCTGTCCCTGAGGTCTGAGCCACACCTTTGTTGTTGCTTGCTTCTGAACTTGCTCCTCTCTTGGTATATCATTTAGGGCTTGAGAGGAGAGGCAGATTGGTGCAGGTACAGGTTTCCTCATCGGTTCACACAGAGTTGCAAGCTTGCACCTGTTCCCATCATGGTGGCTTTGGTGGTGTCCCAATAGTGATCTAGACCCCCCCCCCTTTACCCTAGTTCACAGTCTCCCTAGTGTGCTCCATGCAATATGGGCTCCATATTGATCCCTGATGTTCTCAGACCTGTCCCTATGCTCAGACTGTCTCCCTATGATGACCTGGACAGGAAAAATGTCTTTTTTTGGACTTTCCTATCAGTTTTCATTCTGGTTTATTTTCTAGATCTCTTTAGAGGAATTTTTTTTTTTTTTGTGAGGGAGAGTTCCTTGCTACAATGTTTCCTACTATTCTATCATCTTGACCCCTAAATCACATATATTTTTAAATATGAAAAATCTAAATAGTGTCTGTATTAAAGCAAAAAATTTTGGCAGTCATAATACTATGTAATACAATGTAATCATATTTACATTGGGAGTCATATAATATTCTCTACATATCAATTAAAAACAATTCAAAATGTCATTTTTGAAAGCCATTTACTTTTGTATAATTAAAAGTCTTACATTTTGGATTTCAAGTAATATACCTTCCTCTTTCCAAAGGAAGTTATTATAACAAAAGAGTCACTAAAATAAATTCACAGGGCAATCATGCTATAAAATGCTATGTTATAAAAAATGTACTTTGTTTTAGAGATGATCCAAAACCACATAGAATCTCATGAATAAAATCCTATAAAATTCAAACTTTTAGAGATTCAGAATTCCAGTTTTTATCATGGTATTCATTTGTAATATCCTTGAATCTTCAAATTTTGAAAACTTGATAATAGATGGTCTTTGGGGTAATATTAATTCCAGTTGACCTCTGCATCTTCAAAACCCTGTACTTCCCCTCTTTTCTTCTCAGCTTGCAGCTTTTTCCAAACTAATTTAAACCTATCGCGTAATAAATACTTCTCTTAAATAACAAATATCAATGAATAACAAATATCTTCAGAAGACTTGATGTGCTTATTAATCTTTCACATAAATAGCCATTATCATTTCTCTACAAATGCTGTTGTGATAAGTATCTTCAGGACTCCTCTTATGAATCAGCCAATTCTTCAGTTTCAGCATTTAATTTATTGCGTTTTTACTCCATTATTTAACAGCCTTTATTGGCATTAATAATATTATATTTTCCATCAGTCTTTCTAGATAATTGCTCAGGCTCATTTCTTTCACACTGATTATGGTTTCTTGAGTCAAAATCATTTTTCCTGATTCTTGAAGGTTTGACCAAAAAAAAAAGAGACATTGTAGCATTTTTCTTACATACACAGAGAAGAGCAGTATGAAGTTCAGAAGGAAAGACAGACAAATGGGACATTTTTAAAAATCAATGTGTAGAATTTATTAAATACTTTTTTTTTAAACAAGTAATCCAAATAGAGATTCATGGTTTCCTATAGAGTCCTCTTTTTGTGTTATGTTATGAATATGGAAATGCTTGGTTTTTTAATATTTATATTCAGAAATTTTTTTAAAAGTAGGTTGTAGGGAAAACTAAGTCTTATATCTAAAATATACTAGTTATTTGACCATTGGTAAGTGACTTAACAGTTTAGTGCCCTAAACAACTCTCTCAAATTGCTGGTCTTCATCAATAGAAAAAATTTACATACAGATGATGAAATCACAAATCTAAAAAAAATATGTTTATACTTAGTTTTCATGATTATGGAGATAGTGCTCTTCAATCCTCAAAGTATGCTATGTAAGTGTGAGTTGTCATTATTCACGCAAATTTTAAATACTGGTTTTAAAGACTCAAATAACATTCATCTTATTTCAAAGAACATGTTAGGTTTTCTACTGTTTACCTAGAGAAATTGTATGAAAAATGAGCATCCAGGTGGTGCAATGGATAGAGTGCTGGGCCCAGAATCAAGAAGACTGATCTGAGTTAAAATCTAGCCTCAGAAATTCACTAGCTGTGTGGTTCTGGGCAAATTACTTAACCCTCTTTGCCTCTGTTTCTTCATCTGTAAAATGAGCTGGAGGAGGAAATGGCAAACCAGTGTAGTATATCTGCTGAGAGTAAGTCCCAATACTCTTATAAGCCTATCTCTTCTCTATCTAAGAAAGTTGTTACCATAACAAAATAATCAATACTTTTTTGAAAATAGTAACATTCAGATCTTTAACTATTTAAGTTACCAAAACTTTTTGGGGAAATAAAAATTTCCATTGACTTGAGCCACTAGTTTGTTAAATAAGAAGAATAGACTTGTTGGTCTTCTAGCTCCAAATCTATGATCTATAATTCACTGTTAACCATTTCATGCTTTGGCTCCATCATTTAATAAGTTGATAATTTATTTAATGGCTCAAAAAATTAATGTGTCTCCTAAATTACCTTTCTAACAACCAGGTAATAAGTTTGAGATTTGTTTTGTTTGCTATTTCACAGGATCTTCCCAAATATTATATTCTTTCAGAATTAGTCAATAATTATTAGTCCTTAGGCACATTCCAATTAGCTTTTTTTTCCCCTTAACTGAAGCAATAATGATAAGAGTCTGATTGAAGTAAAGAGATGAGGGATTCATAGATCTGGTGAAGTTTTTAGGCTTTATGAGCCATTAAATCCTTCAGCTTGATTGTCTTTAAGCAGTCATTACAACTCTTTTTAAAAATTAATTTTACACAATTAAATGTAAAATCAATTTTTAATATTTGTCTCTTAAAATTTTGAATTATAAATTTTCTTCCTCTTTATTTCCCTTCTTGCCTACTTGATACAGTAAGCAGTTTTGATATAGATCAGACATGTGCAGGCATGTAAAACATTTCCATAGTAATCGTGATGTGAAGGAAAACAAAAGAATCACCAAAAAATCCACAAGAAAGTTTTAAGAAATAGTATGCTCCAATTTTTATTCAGACTCCTCCTTCTCTGGAGGCAGAATTTTTCATTATGAAGCCTTCAAAATTGCCTTGGCAATAGTTAAATCATTCATATTCATTGCAACTATTTTCAAAAGATGATCCTTTGGCTTTAGATTAATAGCAGATTTTTTTTCTTATGAAAACCAAAACTGAAGAATAAAAATAACCTATATTTTCAATCACAGCCAATCTGCTATTTGGGTAAATATTCAGATGTGAGATCATTACTTTACTCCTTAGTTAACTCAGCTAGAAATTAGTAAAGAGCAGGACCTCTGTGTACACCAGATGCTACATGCAAGTGGAGCCTTCCTGGATAAAAACATCATCAAAATAAAGTTAAATATTGACATTTCCTGATACGTCAAATGCCATTCCCTGACTTGTCTTCTTTTTAAAGTGAGTTTTAAGAGTCTGTGTGGTTTTCAAAACCAGAAAGCTTATTTTGCTCTTTAAAACAGGTTTGCTTATTTAATAATTCCTCTAATTCATCAAATTTGGAAACACATATTCTAAGTCCTGGTTAAGCTATCATGTCAGTGGTAGGCCAACATATGTTTTCAAGAGAATGATACAAATCTAAGTTAGATGTAATGACATCTTCAAGTAAGAACAAAGAAATTGACATGTGTAAAGGATAAGGACATTTGAAATCCTGGTATCCTTTATCATTTTGAAAAAGTCAAACCTTTCCAGATTGAGATAGAAGCTAATAATTTTTTTAAAAATTTCTCTAGGAATCTTGTACTTACTAATCATAGAATTTTAAAGATGCTTTTAATGGTAGCAAAGAATTGCAAATTGAGGGGATGCAGATTAATTGGGGAAAGACCAAATAAGTTGTGGTATATAATTGTGATGGCATATTATCATGCTATAAGAAATGACAAGCAGGATGCCTTCAAGAAAACCTGGAAACACTTAAAATGAATTGTTGCCAAGTTAAATGATTTGAAAAAGGAAAACATTGTACACAATAGCAACAATATTGTACAATGATCAACCATGAATGACTTAGTTATTCTAAGCAATGCAATGATCCAAGACAATTCCAAAGGACTGATGATGAAAAATGTTATCCACCTCAAAGAAAGAACCAATAGAATCTGAATACAGATTAAAGCGTGATTTTTAAACTTTATTTTTCTTGGGGGTATGTTTGGTCTGTGTTTTCTTTCACAGCATGACTAAAATGAAAATGTTTTGTGTAACTCCACATACATAACCTAAAGAAAATTGCTTGCTTTTTTTTTCAATGAGGGAGGGAGGGGGTGAAAGAGGAAAGGAGGGAATTTGGAACTCATTAAAATGTCAAAATTTGTTTTTATGTGTATTTGGAGGAAATATTATAATACATATGTGTGTACATATAGAAAGAGAAAAAGAGGGCAAGTAGGAGACAGTAAGGGGAGGGAGTGAGAGACAGACAGAGAGATACAAGGGAAACGAGAGGTGAAGAGAGAGAGAAAAAAGAAGGGGAAAGACAGAAAGAGAGAGAGAGAGAGAGAGAGAGAGAGCATACTGAAATAGGCCATAGACATATTTATTTTTCTGGGCTTAAAAATGATTAAAAACTTTTAAGCATCTCATTTTTCTTTTGTAGAATCCAAATCCAGGAATATTTGCAATGAAGCACCAGATGACCTACTCAGAAGTAACAATTGATTATCACCTCTGTACGCATCCAAAATATGTATTCACCAAAGAATATCATAAAGGATCAAATATTAATATTACACAAAAGAAATTTCTAAATCGAAAGGTAATGCCAATGTCACAGGTTCATTGACAAAGATATCCCCACAAATGATAAATTGAGAAGCTGATCTAGATGCCACATAGATAGACTTATAGGAAGATAAAAGGTCATCAATATAAGGTGGGTTGTAAGCAAGGGATGGCTATGCTATGAGGTTGTACTAAGTTAAGTCCCAAAGTTTTCATATATATAAAATTAGTACATAATGGGGTATTAATGGAGATGGTAGAGGTGGATATGGAATAAAATAACATCCTTGCTCCCTTCCACAAAGACCACTTTCAGCTTCATGTTACAATTTACAACTTCCTTCCTCTTTCCTTTCAATGCCTCCCTTAATATCTATTTTAATTAATTTCATATTCATAGGTTATAGGATTAACCAACTTCTGCAAATTTCCAACCTCCAGTACTTTATCATACTATGGAGATAATCCTGGTAATCCTTGAAAGCTATTTTAGAAGAGCACAAACTCTTACAGACTGTAATCACATTAGGAATGTTTAAAGCACAGTCTTAGCACAGATTGAGTCAGATCTTTAGAAGCCAAATTAGCTAAGGATAGAGATTCCCATGAAGAGGTAACTCCTCTTGTCAAGGCTAATTTCTGCATACACATATGATCCATTTCCATCTCATCTTTTCTAGCAGGCATCCCTGTGTCATCCCCATGCTTTCCCTAATCTTCACTTTCTCTCTGTCTAGTGACTGCTTCTTGATTGCCAATAAATAGTCATTTCTCAACACTTTCATATTATGATATCAAACATTCATGTGTTTTTCTTAGTAACCTCATTTTCCCTTTCCACACTGATAACCACATACATTCACAGCTATGCACAGTTTAAAAAGAGAGAGAGAGAGAGAGAGAGAGAGAGAGAGAGAGAGAGAGAGAGAGAGAGAGAGAGAGAGAGAGGCAGGATGCACAGGTTTATATCTACAAAAAGAGGAAAGTATTCATAAAGGTGTTTGGGAATCCCTTCCAGAAAGTGCTAAAGTAACCTCTAAAGTACTCAATGAGAAATTTTAAAATAGAAAAGCAGCTAAGTTTGTGGATAAATGATCAATAGTGATCATCCCAACCTCTTCACAGGTAGCCGTCTCCCCTGCCACCTGTTCAGAGCATCTCAGCAAGTAGGGACTTCAGAGTCAAGATGAGCATAGAGAAAGTTGCAAGGACCATTTGAAAATGTGGTTAAAGATCAAGAAATGAAAGAGGTCAAATGTTTATAAATTATATTGGAAGACTATAATTATGTATTATGAATATTCAAGAAGAGAGTCAGGAGCTACAAATATATTGATGACCAAATAATATTGCATATACAAAAACATAATGGATTTAATCTTGACTGGCAATAATTCTTAGTGTAAGAATCATTTCTGAGTCAGCTCTCTTAGATTATGTACTTTTTAGAGTAAATATCAAATCATCTCCAAATTAGAATAAAAATAATATGTGGAATGCAATTGAAACTGCTCTGTTCTGATGCAGTTAACAAGGCACTGATGCCCCCAAGTGGAAGTTGGTTGTGAAAGCAGGTATACTTTGGTCTTAACAGGTTACTCTTTCTAATGTTGTTAAATATGTCAATAGATTTTTTGATAAATTCTCCATCATCTTACCTTAAATTCACTCCATTTTCTTAAACATGTAAATCTGGAACCAAAGAGAAACAAGCCTTCCATGTCTTTAATGTTGATAAGAGATGGAATCTTCTGTTCTTCTGCCTATATCTAATTCCCATTCTCTGTCTAGGGTAAACTTTGAATGAGAATATGAAATTAGTTGTTAATATCTGTATATTACAGAGACTTCTCCCCATGTTCCATTTAATCAAATTAGATAAATGATTTTAGCATACTCTCTTTGACCAAGATACCTACTTCTTTTCTCAAGATGTATGTTTTTTGAGTGATTGATTTTGATCATCATCTCAGAAGAATATAACATATATATCACCCAAGTCAAGTATTTTTTAGGCATTGTACCAAACACTAGATATAAAGAACCAAAACCAATCCTTTCCCTAGTTCACAATTTAATAAGAGGGGTAACTTGCAAACAACCATATGTAGACAAGATATAAAACAGGATAAAGTGGAGATAATTTCAGAGACAAGACATGAATATTAAGGGAGCTTGAAGGAGGCTTCATCCAGAAGGTGAGACTTTAGCTGACACTTAAAGAGAAGTACATAGTTTTAATTGTGACAACATGTAATAGATGGAGGGTTATACCTAGAGGACAGGTATGATCATTAATGGAGATGGATTAGTTTTATAGGTAGGACAGGAAGTAGCAGATAGGACAAGTGGTATACTTTTTATAATCCACAAAATATTACAAGGAGAGGATATTTCCAGCGTGAATTCTTTGTGAAGAATTTATAAAAGGATATGTACAAGAATCATACTGTAGGAAAAGGAGTGGTTGGTTTGTAATCTAGTGACAAAAGTGTTTACATTTATGTGTGAACCAAAATTCCAATCCAATGTGCAACAAAAGGACACTGAGGCATTCTAAGCATTTTCAGTTGAGTCAGGAAGTCCCTAATTAATTGTGTCCAAGATGTTTTTCATGATTAAGGACCCCTCCCCTTGGGAGCTAGCTACTTTTATACACTTGGGAGAACACTAAAAATAGAATGAAGCAGTACAATTTATGATTAGTCAACATCAGAAATGGGGAAAACTTTTTAATTAGTTGAGGGTCATGTCAACAGGCTTTTGAATCATAAACCATAGGTTTTTTCAAGTAAAGGAACTCCACCTAACACTTCTGTAGAGGTTTTCACAGGAAAGGTGGTTTTTTTGATCGGCTGTAAACTGTCTTCTTCATATTTGACCTGTGTGCGCATCTCGTGTGTGTGTGTGTGTGTGTGTGTGTGTGTGTGTGTACGTGCGCAAGTTTAGAAAAGATATTTGTACCAAATAGCTATGCCAGCACCTCTTTTTTTTTCCCTGAAATCTGTCTTACATAGGAAACATTCAGATTTTTATCAGAATCACATTTAGGTTCTGGTATGTTTATAGATTCTTAGAATTGAAGAGATTTTATATGCCATTGAGGCCAATTTACTATATTTCCTCTCTTTTTTTTTTTTTTTTGCTAAAATTCTCATAAGCCTCAATAAATCTTGTCTATCAGAAAAGGCTTTTCATAAAGCAACTATGCAAATAATTTTCTTAGCTATATTTTAATTCAAATAAAGTTAAGAATTTATTTTAATTTGTAACAAATCATAAACAACTCAAATATACAATGAAAATATATGCAGTCATTATTAATAATATCTAGATGGGTTTGGTTCTCATAGTATATCAACACTTTGTCAGTGATATTACTATTACTATTTCTTTTTCACTATGAATATAGATCCATAAAATGTATTTGAAAACAACTATAAACATATATATTCCTCAAATGCTTATAGGTTTGATACAAAATACACTCTTTGAAGTTTCCATAGCCTTTTCTGATAGACAAGATTTACTGAGATATAAATGACTAAGCTCCAGATCTTGGTTACTTAAGAGATGTAAACAGTTGAGATACACTTCAGAGAAAAGTTTATTATACCATTGTCTCAAGTATCTTTCTCCCAAATGTCTTTAGTCTCCATTGTGAGCTGCTTTTTCTGTCCTAAGATCAAAGGTAAGTCTTTGATCCATTGTATAGTAGTTTTACATTTTGCTTCAGTCACTAGATTTATATTAAATAAGTATGTCTCTGATATTTCATAAGAAGAGAAAGATTGGTGAGCCAAGTCACTGCAAGATTCAAGACGTGGAATGGATTCTCACCTCCTGGTCCTCTATAAACTATGAGAGAAAACCCCATTTCATACACATTATTAATAGTAGTTTCATTTGTATCACTTTGATAAACCAGATAATTCTTTATTCACCAATAACTAAAACATCTTAACATTTTCAAGCTCAAACATTTATTCCAATGTGCTATTACAAGTCAAGTTATTAATTTGTTCTTGCTATGTCCAAATGTATCATTTTTGCCTATGACAAGTAGATTCCTCATTTTTTCATATTTTAAATGAGGATTCTTTTTGTATCATGCAGGGTTTTTTAAAATTTAATTTTCAAGAGAAGTATTCTTTAAATTGGGATATTTATCAAGTATGTTTTGAAATTGTATTTTCTATAACACTTTTTTTTTCATAAATGCAGTCATTTATCTGCTTCAGAGTGTTTATTTAAGAATATTGCATTGATTTAGTTAGAGCAAATACTTTTTGTTTGGTTGTATTACGTTTTTTTTCAAAAATTTCCATCAAACATATTTTAGGATAAATTATTGTTATAAAAACGAACTCTTTCTCTTAGGGAACATGATTGTAGAGAAGGGGCAAGTGTTCAGTAGGTTGAGAGAAGCTAAAGATGAGAGAGAAGATGTGATGTGAGGAACAAATTAACAAAGGAAAATGAAGGAATTATGATAGAGGGCACAGACTCTCAGTATAAAAACTTTTATCCTCTGATACTAAAGCAAAGGAGGGGAGAATAAGTGAAAATATGGAGAAGGATGAAGGTGAGAAGATGGAGAGGTAAAAGTTTGTAATCAATCTCAAATTTCTTAATAAGGTAGGAGGTAAGGTCTTACACAGAAATAATAGAGTGCAGTATATTGTGTATGTACCTAGATAGATACACTCAGATATTACATATATATATACTTCACAGATCCCAGGTTAATAACTCCTGCTCTATATTTTTCTCAATGTAGTGCTATTCTAGGCAACCCAATCCCATACATAAACATGTGTATGAGTATATTTGTATTTCCTTTTAATCCTATATATTTTCTTTTTATGCATTTAAACATTTGTATTAAGACAGGATGCATGATCCCAAGAAGATTAGGAACCCCTGATGAAAATAAAAAGAAGATTTGAAATAGCCCCTAGAGAGCATGATGAATTAATAGACAAGGCAAAGCTATACGAATAGAATAGGAAACTGGATGGCACATGCACTGAATGTTGGACTTGCAATCAGGAAGACCTGACTTAATATCCTCAGATGCTTAACCAGCTATGTGACACTGGTCAAAGACACTTCTAACTTGGTTTCCTTGTTTAAAAATGGGAATAATAGCAGAACCTTCCTCCCAGGGATGTTGTGAGGATAAAATGAAATAAAAATTGTAAAATGCTTTGCAAAGCACTATATAAATGCTAGTTATTAATAGGAGACAAATAATTACCTCAGAAATAAAGATATTGTTGAAGTCAGATTATATGAATTTGTAATAAGATGTGATCAATATGGTTTCATGAGTTTTCCTAGTAGATTCTGTATTATGGAGAAAAAGGCAGATGGCAAAGGGAAGCCAGAGCAGAAATAGCAGGACCAAGGACCTAGGGATTTAAGGATGGAGGACAGTTGAATTGGCAAAGATTGAAGAAAGGTTAGCTAGAACAGAAGCTCAAAGAGATGTTAAGGTCTTGGAAACCTGCTCTTACTCAAATGGATTAAGGTAAAATGTATTCTATTTGTCCATAGCAAATGGACAAAATTTCTTTTTCTAACATAAGAGAACCTTATCTACAGGTTGGGATTCATTTTTTTTTTAATTTAACTATACTACTTCATCAGTCTTTCTGTTGGCAAGTCTTTTTCTTGTTCCCTACCTAAGGAACTCTGGTTGTTTGCCTGATGGCAACCAGCAAGGCAGGTAAATAACTAGCTCCCTATATGGGAAAGGCAAGTCAAGTTTACATTTATCATTCAAGAACCTTTTGGGACCACCAAAGAACTCAAGAAATAGTTGACATCTTAATAAGGCATTAGCTACTAAGCTGGAAAAAATCTAGGACCCAGCAATCAGCCAGTTTATTTTCTGGGCAAATTATTTTAATGTCAGCATATCTTATTCTAACAATACTATTTTAACATTAATAACATCTAGTTATTAATTCATGTTCTGTTCTTTAACCTGTGGAGATGTTAACTGTTTAATTAATGAAATATGAAAAATTCTTCTCAAGATTTTTTTTGATTATAAATTTATCAAAGGTAGGAACTGTTTCATTTTTTGTTTTTATATCACAGACATCTGGCATACAGAGGCACTTAAAATATTTGTTAATTGATTATTAAATGATTCATTAATGATATCTCTTTGGCTAAAAAATGTAAATGAAAATTTATTTAGTGCTCATGAGAGCTCACTTAAAGATAAAAGACATTTCTATTGAATTAAATGGGAAAGTTCCACATGGCCTTGTCTTGTGAAATATTTCACATTTTTGTTCTGGCTATCATTACAGAACATCATTCCAGGAGTAATGAATTGGAAAAAGTTCAGCCCAGTGGTTCTTTCAGCTATGCCTGACACCTCTACCATAACATCAGTTTCTTGGTAAGTAAAAGTTAATCTATTTTCTTCATGATATAGCTGCATATTGTATTATACAATAACATATTTCACATTTGTGTTTAAATCGCACTTTTACCAAGTTAATCTTATTTGAATGTTATCTAAAGGAATCTTATTATGTGACTTTTTGTTAATAAATAGTTATAATTTATCTTCTGTGGAATCCAGGTTTTCATAAAGAGATTGTTTTAAAGTGAGGTTCACTGGTACTTTTCAGTTGCTACCTGTTTCAGAAAATGATGTGACAGGATGGAAACTGTTCATCAAGTCATTTTCCTTTTCTTTTTTGCATCCTAACTCTACAACTTCTCATTATTTTCCCAGTCAGGATCCCTACAATACGGATATGCTTCCAATTGACTTACCCCCAATTCTCAATGAATTACAAGAAGAAGACAAGATAGAAATAATTGAACAGTAGGTTTTGTTTACTTTCTAATATGTTTGTTTTTGCTAAAAATGTATGTAGTAGCATGTAAAGTATTATAAGACATACAAGAGAAGAGAATAAGTCCTACCTTCTATGAAATTACTTTCTAAATGGAACTATGAGACTAGCACAGGAGAAATGTTAGCAAACAATGTTAGGCAGGGGATAATTTGCTAATAGGCAGCTAGTTGGCTCAAGTGGATAGAGCTCTAGGCCTGGAGTCAGGAAGAACTGAGTTCAAGTGTGGCCTCAGATACTTACTAGTTGTGTGACTCTGGGCAGATCATTTAACCTCGGATGGCCTTAATCCAGTGGAGAAGGAAATGGCAAGTTTCTCCAATATCTCTGCTCAGAAAAAATCCCATAGGCAGTATGGTCCACAGGGTCACAAAGAGACAAACATGATTAAATGACTGAAAAACAACAAAAATAATTGAAATAATGTGGTTCAAATTAAATGTTCTTTGAGGTCCCATCCACAGAATAAATATTCTGTGGCTATGAATACTATAAACATCCAGAGCATATTAATGAGGATAAAGCTAGTTAGGCAAGGCTACATTGTAGAAAAGGTAGGATTTAAGGAAAGTCTTTAATAATACTTATTAAATTTATAATAAATTTATATAATAAATGATAAATAAAAAGATAAAAGGTTATAATCCACATAATATTTGAAGAACTGGGAAAGGTTGAATAAAAAGGATAGAAACAGGGAATGCCTTTGTCCAATCTTTAGAAAGCATTAAATGAACATGAATCTTGCCACTAAGTAATTTAACAACCTATGCCCCAGTGGAATAAACATCCCATATAATATGCATATTAGTGGGGGTTGTGACTTGTCAAGGATCACACAGCTAGTAAGTACCTGAGGTCAGATTTGAACACAGATTCTCCTTACTCCAATGTATGTAGTGCTCTATCCACTGAGCTAGCTAGATGCACCATATTTTCAAGAGATTTCAAATCAGTTCAAATGAAAGAAAAAATGCTAATTTACTAGTAACAGTATTTATATTGATTGTTAGATTTAAATATGAGACAGAAGGAAAATCTTGATTTTAGTCTATATTTTAGGAACAGATGATTTCTTGGTACAACTTAAAATAGGGTTAGCCTTAAGTGCTGATTTCAGGGATACTTAGAAAATCTGAGGATTCCCTCCATCCCTCACAAAATATGTCCTCTACTTGCTTGTTGATGCCTAAAATGCTATTGTTAGAGATTTATTCTTTTGGCTTAAAGCTTTAAATTCCTATTAAAATTTACATGGGGCAACTAGATGGTACATGGATGGAATGCTAGGTTTGGAATCAGGAAGACTTGTCTTCTTAACTTCAGTTCTTACCTCAGAAACATAGCTGTGTTACCTGGGCAAGCCATTTAACCTGATTTGCCTTACTTTCCTTATTTGTAAAATGAGCTGGAGAAGGGAATGGTAAACCAGTCTGATATCTATGCCAAGAAACCCCCAGAATTCAAAAACAACAACATGGCCCTAGTTTAACCCTATCAGTCATTTACACCTCAATGTGAAAAAGTTTATTAAAAGAGGGAGGTAGATTATCCCTCTGTGACTTTTCTAGTTGCAAAACTGTGACTGATTAGAAAGGGTGTGTGAGAAGCAATTTAGCATAATGAATAAAAAAGAAGTCCTGAGTTCTCATCCTGTTGTTGACTTGCTGCTGGGTAACCCTCTTTAAATCACTTAAATTTCTCAGTTATCCAGGCAACTTCTTGAGACTCTTCTCTAGTCCAGTTTAAAAACATCTGATCCTTTACATTTTGATAGGAACAAGATGGAAAAAGCATGAAAACTTTCAGCACTTGAGAAAGGGCAGGAGAAGAAAAAGGGAAGGCTGGGGATGTTAAAAACCAAAGAATCTATTTGCTAAATTTTTGAAGGCTTGATCAACAAACAAGTTCTTTATTATTCCTGTACATTTCCTTTTAAATTGAGTAAACTACATATGGGAAGAATTTGGTTTCCGATCCAAACTATTTAGGAAACATGCTTAGTCCTACACCTGTATTTTTTATTATATTTGCTTCTGGCATTAAACATAGTCTGGCTTTACAAGTCATTGAAGTACCTAGAAATTATTAACTGAAAATGTTCTATACTGTAACTATCTTTCAACTGAAGGATAATTCTATATTCATTTGAAAAATTATTCCACTGTGGGTCATTCCAGGATATAGTCTCTTTGTTAATAATGTTCATATCACAAATAGATTTCTGCATTGCAACTTAATTGTGTCACTTTTAATAATGTACCCCTTTTTCCAATAACATATTACTCAAAATAATGCTTCAACTTTCTGAGCATTCAAAAAGTACTCAAAAATATTTCTGGAGTTCTTTTTTCTTTCATAGGTTCTGCATTTTCTTTCATAGGTTCTGCATCTTATCTTGCCATGTTCAAAGGATCTTTAAATCCATATTAGAGATTAATATAATCATCCAATAAATTTAGGTCACTCTAAATCTTTATTAACAGAAGAAAGATGGGCTTTGACTTTCCAAAGGCCCTGTTATTTTATGATCTAAGGACCCAAGGTGGTATGGAATAGCCTTCTACCTCTTCATCAACCTTTTCAAGTCAAGAGCCATCTCCTAGAACTTGAGATATGCTGGGTGAACCCTCTGTCTGCCAAGAGGGAGGTTCTTTCCCTAAGTTACGTGTGCCTAGGATTATCTGTTGTTTTGGAAATGGTGTGTGTGTGTGTGTGTGTGTGTGTGTGTGTGTGTGTGTGTGTTCCAGGTTGTTCTATATCACCTATAGCTGACCAAGGGAGGATTCCATTGGGAGGAACAATGGAAATGTCTTTTGAGGCAGAAACCTCAGCAGCAAATGCATGGTGCTCACATCCACTTTGAAAAAAAGTTTAGTGGACTTCCGGCCAAGATGGCGGAGAGGAAATACACTTCTGTGTAATCTCCGTGTTTTTCTCTCACTATTCATTTCATTTCATGCCTCTGAATTAATGCTCGACTGAAAAAAAACCATACAATTACTTACCAAGAGAAACCATCCTTGAGACTCGTCAAGAAAGGTCTGTTTTTGCGCGAGGGCGGGGACGGTATTTGGAAGCAGTCTGCGGGCAGCAGCTGCAACCAGAGCACAGATAGCAGCTCAGAACCGGGTGGAGCGGAGAGGGGGTGGGGCGCGATCGCAGCCGTCTCTGCGGGGAGAGCTTTGCTACAGGAGCAAGTCAGCAGCCCAGCAGAGAAGCTAAAAACACTGGGGGTGAAGAATACAACCCCAAACAGCTGGAGTTTCTCGGGACCTGGCCACCCCTCCCCCACAGTGTCTTAGCCCGCTCGGATCTCAGAGCGCTCGGATCTCAGTGCGCAGGCGCCATAGCACAGTAGGACCCGTGCCTCATGAATACCCTGCCCCTCCCCCAAAGAAAGCAGCCTCCATTCAAGGGGTTTTTTTTCCTTCTGTTTCTTTGATAGTTTGTCTTTGATAAATAGACAGAATGAGCAAGAAACTGAAAAAGAATTTAACCCTGGACAGCTTTTATACAGATAAAGAGCAGACTCCAAACCCTGAGGAGACTAAAAACAAACAGTCCCCAGGTGAATCCCCGAAGGAGGAGACCTTATGTCCCTCAGCACAGATGAATCTCATGGAGGAAATTAAAAAGGCTCTCACAAGGGAGCTAGAAGAAAAATGGGAAAAGGAGAGGGAGGCTCTGCAAAAGGAGAGGGAGGCTTGGCAAAAGAGCCTGGAGAAGTCAGTTAAAGAGAGAGTGGATAAAGAAACCAAATCCTTGAAAAATAGGATTAGTGAACTGGAAACAGAAAACAGCTCTCTAAAAAACAAAATTGGCGAAATGGAAAAAAATTCCACAGAACAAAAGAACTCAATTGGACAATTAGAAAAAGATCTTAAAAAAGTGAGTGAAGAAAATACCTCACTGAAAATCAGGGTCGAACAATTGGAATTGAATGACTCGAGGAGACAAGAAGAATCAGTCAAGCAAATCCAAAAAAATCAAACAATGGAAAAGGATGTGAAATACCTTCTGGGGAAGACAACAGACCTGGAAAACAGATCCAGGAGAGACAACCTGAGAATCATCGGACTTCCAGAAAAGTATGATGAAAAAAAAAGCCTGAACACTATCTTCCAGGAAATTATCAAAGAGAACTGCCCAGAAGTCATAGAAACAGAAGGTAAAATAGACATTGAAAGAATTCATCGATCCCCTACTGAAAGGGATCCTAAAATCAAAACACCAAGGAATATAGTGGCCAAATGCCAGAACCCTCAGGCAAAGGAAAAAATACTGCAAGCAGCTAGAAAAACCCAATTCAAGTATCAAGGAGCCACAATAAGGATCACCCAGGATCTGGCAGCATCCACATTAAAGGATCGAAGGGCCTGGAATATGATATTCCGAAAGGCTAAGGAACTTGGTATGCAACCAAAAATAACTTACCCAGCGAGATTGAGCATCTTTTTCCAGGGAAGAAGATGGACATTCAACGAAATAAGCGAATTTCATCTATTTCTGATGAAAAAGCCAAAACTTAACAAAAAATTTGATCTACAAGCACAGAACTCAAGAGAAATCTAAAAAGGTAAAGATTAATCTTGGGAACTATATTTCGGCTGTAAAGATGTATAAAGAATACATGTATACCTTGTTCTAGAAACTAGTTGTGGAAAGGACATTGTACTAGAAAAAAGGGAAAGTGGGGGTACTACATTTCATGAAGAGGCAAAGAAAACCTAGTATATCTGAGAGAAAGAATGGAGAGGAATGAAAATAGTGAGTATTTTACTGCTTTCAGAATTGGCATTAAGAGAAGAATTTTAGACATATTCAATCTATGGTGAAACTTCTCCCACCTCATTGAAAAGTGAGAAGGGAAAAGTGAAAAAGGAAGGAATAAGCTAAGTGGAAGGGAATACGGTAACTGGGAGGGAAAGGGGTAAGTTGGGGGGGGGAACTCTAAAGGGGGGGAGGGATACTGAAAAAGGGAGGGCTGTGAGAAGCAAGGGGAGCTCACAAGCTTAATACTGGGAAGGGGGGTAAGGGAGGGGGTAAGGGAGTAAGAAGGGAGAACAGCATAAACCGGGGTTAACAAGATGGCAAGTAATACAGAATTGGTCATTTTAACCATAAATGTGAACGGGGTAAACTCCTCTATAAAGAGGAAGCGGTTAGCAGAATGGATTAAAAGCCAGAATCCTACAATATGTTGTATACAGGAAACACACCTGAAGCGGGGTGATACATGCAGGTTAAAGGTAAAAGGTTGGAGCAAAATCTACTATGCTTCAGGTGAAGCCAAAAAAGCAGGGGTAGCCATCCTGATCTCAGATCAAGCTAAAGCAAAAATTGATCTAATCAAAAGAGATAAGGAAGGGCACTATATCTTGCTAAAGGGTAGAATGAATAATGAAGAAGTATCTATATTAAATATATATGCACCAAGTAGTGTAGCATCTAAATTCCTAAAAGAGAAATTAAGAGAGCTGCAAGAAGAAATAGACAGTAAAACTATAATAGTGGGAGATCTCAACCTTGCACTCTCAGAATTAGATAAACCAAACCACAAAATAAATAAGAAAGAAGTCAAAGAGATAAATAGAATACTAGAAAAATTAGATATGATAGATCTCTGGAGAAAATGTAATGGGGACAGAAAGGAGTACACCTTCTTTTCAGCAGTTCATGGAACTTATACAAAAATTGATCATATATTAGGACATAAAAACCTCAAACTCAAATGCAGTAAGGCAGAAATAGTGAATGCATCCTTTTCAGACCATGATGCATTGAAAATTACATTCAATAAAAAGCCACAGGAAAGTAGACCAAAAAATAATTGGAAACTAAATAATCTCATACTAAAGAATGATTGGGTGAAACAGCAAATTATAGACATAATTAATAACTTCATCCAAGAAAATGATAATAATGAGACATCATACCAAAATGTATGGGATGCAGCCAAAGCGGCAATAAGGGGAAATCTCATATCTCTAGAGGCCTATTTGTATAAAATAGAGAAAGAGAAGGTCAATGAATTGGGCTTGCAACTAAAAATGCTAGAAAAGGAACAAATTAAAAACCCCCAATCAAACACTAAACTTGAAATTCAAAAAATAAAAGGAGAGATCAATAAAATTGAAAGTAAAAAAACTATTGAATTGATTAATAAAACTAAGAGTTGGTTCTATGAAAAAACCAACAAAATAGACAAACCCTTAGTAAATCTGATTAAAAAAAGGAAAGAGGAAAATCAAATTGTTAGTCTTAAAAATGAAAAGGGAGAACTCACCACTAACGAAGAGGAAATTAGAGCAATAATTAGGAGTTACTTTGCCCAACTTTACGCCAATAAATTCGACAACTTAAATGAAATAGAAGAATACCTCCAAAAATATAGCTTACCTAAACTAACAGAGGAAGAAGTAAATATCCTAAACACTCCTATCTCAGAAAAAGAAATAGAACAAACTATCAATCAACTCCCTAAGAAAAAAACCCCAGGACCAGATGGATTTACATCTGAATTCTATCAAACATTTAAAGATCAATTAACTCCAATGCTAAATAAACTATTTGAAGAAGTAGGGATTGAAGGAGTCCTACCAAACTCCTTTTATGACACAGATATGGTACTGATACCTAAACCAGGTAGGCTGAAAACAGAGAAAGAAAATTATAGACCAATCTCCCTAATGAATATTGATGCTAAAATCTTAAATAAAATATTAGCAAAAAGATTACAGAAAATCATCCCCAGGATAATACACTATGACCAAGTAGGATTTATACCAGGAATGCAGGGCTGGTTCAATATTAGGAAAACTATTAACATAATTGACTATATCAACAACCAACCAAACAAAAACCATATGATCATTTCAATAGATGCAGAAAAAGCATTTGATAAAATCCAACAGCCATTCCTAATAAAAACACTTGAGAGCATAGGAATAAAAGGACTTTTCCTTAAAATAGTTAGGAGCATATATTTTAAACCTTCAGTAAGCATCATATGCAATGGGGAAAAACTGGAACCTTTCCCGGTAAGATCTGGAGTGAAGCAAGGTTGCCCACTATCACCATTATTATTCAATATTGTATTAGAAACACTGGCCTCTGCAATAAGAGTCGAGAAAGAGATTAAAGGAATTAGAGTAGGCAATGAGGAAACCAAACTATCACTCTTTGCAGATGATATGATGGTATACCTAGAAAACCCCAGAGATTCTACTAAAAAGCTATTAGAAATAATTCATAATTTTAGCAAAGTAGCAGGATACAAAATAAATCCCCATAAATCCTCAGCATTCTTATACACCACCAACAAAATCCAAGAGCAAGAGATACAAAGAGAAATTCCATTCAAAATAACTGTTGATAGCATAAAATATTTGGGAATCTACCTACCAAAGGAAAGTCAGGAATTATATGAGCAAAATTACAAAAAAGTTTTCACACAAATAAAGTCAGACTTAAATAATTGGAAAAATATTAAGTGCTCTTGGATAGGCCGAGCAAATATAATAAAGATGACAATACTCCCTAAACTAATCTATTTATTTAGTGCTATACCAATCAGACTTCCAAGAAAATATTTTAATGATTTAGAAAAAATAACAACAAAATTCATATGGAACAATAAAAAGTCGAGAATCTCAAGGGAATTAATGAAAAAAAAATCAAATGAAGGTGGTCTAGCTGTACCTGATCTAAAATTATATTATAAAGCAGCAGTCACCAAAACCATCTGGTATTGGCTTAGAAATAGATTAGTTGATCAGTGGAAAAGGTTAGGTTCACAAGACAGAATAGTCAACTATAGCAATCTAGTGTTTGACAAACCCAAAGATTCTAAATTTTGGGATAAGATTTCATTATTTGATAAAAACTGCTGGGATAACTGGAAATTAGTATGGCAGAAATTAGGCAAGGACCCACACTTAACACCACATACCAAGATAAGATCAAAATGGGTCCATGACCTAGGCATAAAGAACGAGATTATAAATAAATTAGAGGAACATAGGATAGTTTATCTCTCAGACTTGTGGAGGAGAAAGAAATTTGTGACCAAAGATGAACTAGAGACCATTACCAATCACAAAATAGAAAATTTTGATTATATCAAATTAAAAAGCCTTTGTACAAACAGAACGAATGCAAACAAGATTAGTAGGGAAGTAACTAACTGGGAAAACATCTTTACAATTAAAGGTTCTGATAAAGGCCTCATTTCCAAAATATATAGAGAACTGACTCAAATTTATAAAAAATCAAGCCATTCTCCAATTGATAAATGGTCAAAGGATATGAACAGACAATTTTCAGATGAAGAAATTGAAACTATTACCACTCACATGAAAGAGTGTTCCAAATCACTATTGATCAGAGAAATGCAAATTAAGACAACTCTGAGATATCACTACACTCCTGTCAGATTGGCTAAGATGACAGGAAAAAACAATGATGAATGTTGGAGGGGATGCGGGAAAACGGGGACATTGATGCATTGTTGGTGGAGTTGTGAACGAATCCAGCCATTCTGGAGAGCGATCTGGAATTATGCCCAAAAAGTTATCAAACTGTGCATACCCTTTGATCCAACAGTGTTTCTATTGGGCTTATACCCCAAAGAGATACTAAAAAAGGGAAGGGGACCTGTATGTGCCAAAATGTTTGTAGCAGCCCTGTTTGTAGTGGCTAGAAACTGGAAAATGAATGGATGCCCATCAATTGGAGAATGGCTGGGTAAATTGTGGTATATGAATGTTATGGAATATTATTGCTCTGTAAGGAATGACCAGCAGGATGAATACAGAGAGGCTTGGAGAGACCTACAAGGACTGATGCTAAGTGAGATGAGCAGAACCAGGAGATCATTATACACTTCGACAACGATATTGTATGAGGATGTATTCTGATGGAAGTGGATTTCTCTGACAAAGAGACTTAACTGAGTTTCATTGGAGAAATGATGGACAGAAACAGCTACACCCAAAGAAGGAATACTGGGAAATGAATGTGAACTATTTGCATTTTTGATTTTCTTCCCGAGTTATTTTTACCTTCTGAATCCAATTCTCCCTGTGCAACAAGAGAACTGTTTGGTTCTGCAAATATGTATTGTATCTAAGATATACTGCAACATGTTTAGCATATATAGGACTGCTTGCCATCCTGGGGGGGGGGGGAGGAGGGAGGGAGGGGAAAAAACGAAACATAAGTGATTGCAAGGGATAATGTCGTGTAGAAATTATCCTGGCATGGATTCTGTCAATGCGAAGTTATTATTAAATAAAATAAAATTTATTATAAAAAAAAAAAAAAAAAAAGAATTGAGAGGGATCCAAAAAAGAAAAAAAAAAAAAGAAAAAAAGTTTAGTGAGATGTACCATCTACAACACTAAATCTTGAGATGTTGATTACCAGCAACATTTTGTAGCTACAGAAAGCACACTGTACAATAAACACTTCCAACTATCTTGGCTTTTAGATCTCTACATGGGAATCCAACCTGTATAAATCACAGGATTATGGTCAGAAACCATGATGATGTGTTCCATCATCAGCCCCCAATGCAAATATATTTTTTTGAAAGCACAGGAAATGACACTAGTAAGGATATGCAGCTATTTTGCTAACCATGAAAGCAGCATTTCTAGATTAAAATGTTGTCTCCTCCACAAATAATCAATTCACGTTAAAAATTTACTATTATGTTATTTATAGTTTTGTGATGCCCCCGAGGTTCATATAAAATTAAACTATGAGGAAAAAGGAAAGGAAATCAACATTTATATGATACTGTGCTAAGCACTTCACAAATATTTCATTTGAATAAATATTATCACATTAGAAAAATCATGCTCTTGATTCTGTGGGACTCCTCCTTGGCCTAAAGACCTGTTGCTAGAGTAAAGCTGCATATTTAATAGCATAATAGATAATAGATGTAGAATATCTCACTTTATCATTCAGTTATAATATCATTATATTAGCATTCTAACTCCAGAACCAAGACAGTGAGTTACTATAAAAGTAGCTGCTATAATCATTTCATAGCCAATTTATTTAAAAACTAAACCTGCAATTTTAATTTGCATAGACAAAAATCTTTCTCCCATAAAAATGTTGCTATCCTTCAGAGCCCAGTTCAAATTCCCTTTTCTCTATTAAACCTTTCCTGATAAGAATGTTCCTTATACTCTCTCTTCTACAAACATTTAACACTTAGAGCCTATAACATCCATTAAGAACCTGTCAATTAATGTCCTGTTGTCTCGGTGAATAACTACACAATACCTACGTGACCAGATCTATTCATTTTATTTTCTTTTGAATGGAAGGAAAAAACAAGATACAAGCTAAACATTATTTCTTTTTAGGGAGCCTGGTGATCAACTCTCCAACATATTGACTCCAGAAATGCTCAGAGCTGAATTTATGATGTTAGAAAGTAAAGATGCAAAAGATGACAAGTAAGTGTGTGTGTGTGTGTGTGTGTGTGCGCGCGCACGTGCGTGCATGTTAAGGAACTCTGCTGAACAAACTACAAGGTAGAACAGTAGAACAGTTCAAAATTATTAGATATGTGTTGTGATATGGGAGCTACCAGCAGTGGCTGCTGAAGGTCTGACTCAGACCTGTAGAATGGATCTCTTCATGTGAGAGGATGATCATGATACAAGGAGACTAAAAGGCAGTTGCATTCTCTGACCTCTCTCCTCTTCCCTCTTCCTCCAATTTATTTCATTCCCAGTCCACAAGGAACATCTGTGTTAGTAAAGGCTGCCTTTCAACTCCTTCAGATGTTATGATTCACATCTGTGGAGGCTCTTAGAAAATTGACCTATCCCTTCACCGAGGCATGGTCCTTAACAAATATGGGTTTCGATATAAGACGAGATGGGCTTAGGCTTGAATAGCATAACTAGAGCAAGCTAGATTGCATTTGGCAAATTGCAACATGCTTTCAGTGAATCCATGCTGCACCTTGACCAACAGAAAACCCACCTTTATTTTTTTAAGCATGAATATTATCCCATCGACAATGTAAATTATCAGTTATCTGGATCAGAAATATCAAATAAGTGGCCAGAATACTGCCAAATCAGATTAAGATATAATTGGGAAATGTTTGACAAATAAAAACACATAGATCAAGTTACTAATGTTTCCTGAGTCAATATGTGGCCTGCAAGGATCCTTATGTCTTTTTTATAGTAGCCATGGTTTTTACTTGAGTTTGACACTGAGCTAGATCATTGGAAGGAATGCCCATATCAGTAAAATCACAAATCCATTAGCTAACTATACCAAGTTATAATCTCCAAAATTGAGATACAGATATGTCATTCTTTCTCTAAATCATATGTGGCCTGGGAAATGTTGTGAGGAAACCTAAATTTTTTTTTTACAGATTGAATCATACTGCTCCATTTTCTTTTAATTATGATTTGAAAATACTTTGGTCATAATTATCACCAAGACATGTTTTTATGAAGTGAACAATCCTTTTATAATCCAAAGTGTCACCCATAATATGACTACTTTATAAATTTGGATTTTTATTTATTCTATTTTAAAAAGCCCTCTATATAAAACCAGATAAAGACTCTCTTGTTAAGGGTTTTAAATCCTACTAATCCCATACCAATTACAAACTCTTAATAGATACTTTGTTCAAACTAAGTGTTAAAGTGTTAACAGTAAGGATTTGGAATCAGGCCTCTTCCAAGTTTAGCATTCTTACCACTACAATACTATCTCAAGTAATGACACTGTGTCATGTACATCTTGTAGAAATCAGCTTTATTCCTTTTAGTAGCAAGAAAAATTCTTTGAGAAGAGAATGAAAAATAGTTACTTCCTTCAAGGAGTTTATACTTTTTAATTTATATCTTAGTACCACATCATGGAACTCTTGACTATAGTTTTCAAACTTCATTAAACCTATTAGGAAAAAAATATATTTTATTATTTATTTAATAAATTATTTAGTTAAATAATATCATTATATTATTTATTCCAAAAACCCTAAAACAAATTCCTCTAGAATAAACCAAATTTGGCCTAAAAGAAGAACAGCCTTCAAGAGACCTATTCTACCCCTTACAACTTGAAGCCTCCTCTGTAATTAAACCTCTCTTCAGCGTCCATCTCTTTTCACGACTAGAACTCTGTTTCTGCAAGAGTTATCTATTTACCTTTGTTGTAAATGCCAGTGAAAGAACATTTATATTAAAAAAAAAAGAAGAAGAAGAACATTTATATTATCTGTTAATATGAAGACCATGAGGTCCTATCCACTTTTAAATCTTGGGTTTTGTAACCCAATTGTCAGCTTCAGGCAAAAAGGTCCCACATGCTAGCCTAGAACCACTCATTGTTATTCTCCAAGAAAGTGTTTTCATTCTTGGCTTCCTGCTTAATTACACCCAAGTCAATAATGAGCAACCAGGTACAATTTAGATTTTAATTAGTCTATCCAAACATCAGTGATTTTTCTGTAGACATGTGGCAGTAGATTTCTAGTCATCCTTTCTCAGAATATGAAGAATATTGTATATATCTTTGCTTTTTTCCCTAAATATTATAAAATAGTCTAAAATATGATTATTAAATAAAATATTTAGAATATTTTTGTCTAAATATTATTCTTCATGTAACCTCAAAGTCATCCAGGCACAGATCTACTCCAAAAGTCTGAATAGCCAGGTAGACAATGCAACTGTGATCTAGGTTTTAGTAGAAGTTCGGAGTATTCAGATAAGATCAACACTTTACTTTTTTTTTTTTTTTAAGATTCTTTTACTTAACAATAAAATATTTTGTCCCTGAAATTGTTTAGCTCAAAAATAGGGGTGCATCAGTTCTACCCAATTTGCATGTAGTTTTCTTTTTTTTAGGCATCAAAATATTTTTTATTTAATATTTTTCTAATTACATTTAAAACATTTTTTCATTTGTTTTTAAGATTTTTGAGTTCTAGTTCTCTCCCTTATCTCCATCCCCAATTAAGAAACCACATGTGAAATTACATAAAACATTTCCACTAAAGTCAAGTTGTGAAAGAAAACATAGAATTCTCACTTTAATGAAAATAAAAACCCTCAAGAAAAAAATAAGTTAAAAATGAAGCGTGAGAGAGAAAATGCTTCAATCCATATTCAGACTCAATCAGTTTCTTTTCTGGGTATGGCTAGGATTTTTCATCATAATTCCTTCAAAGTAGTTGTAGATGATTGTATTACTGAAAATAACAAAGTCATTTCCAGCTGGTCATCCCAGAACATATGCATATAGTTTTCAGTCTTAATGCCACATAATTGCTAATGATACCATGTTATTTAAATTATTTGAACTGAGCCAGTCTCAGGGATCTGAATGTATAGCACAGCCATGAACAAATCATGTAATCTCTCTGTGCCTCAGTTTATTCATCTATGAAATGGGAATAATAATACTTTCGATATCTGCCTCATAGAAAGATTAAGGAAAGCACTTTGTAAATTCTGCTGTACAAGTACAAGTTATTATCACTGTTGTTGTTTGCTGATTTACACTGCTGAGCCAGCTTCCTCACTGAGACTTCCCTTATTCCAATTAAATCGCAAGTGCAGTTTCAGAATTAATAAGAAATAGGACTAAAATGCCATGGATGATTAAATCAGCAGTACTCTTAGTCTTATTTTCATGATGGGAGTAGGGGATGGGGAAAATTGAGGTTAGGACATAAATCAACCGATCTGTGATTTAGCTTCTTGTTCCATTAATCCTCCCTTGAGGATCTATTCAATACCTAGAGGTCTTCCTTTAGGTCCTATAATATATCATGGTTAGCAGCACAGTTTTCAGGCTACTATCTCTTATCCCTGGATCTCACTACATGACTAACATAACTCCTCATCAAATATATCCATCAAAATAATGTCTTTTGTGTCATTTCTCGATGCTAAGTAATTATATTATGTTTTATATAATAGCTTGTTTGTTGTCTTTCTCTTTCTGTGCTGTTTTTTGCATGTTAAGAGACCATCCATTTCCTGAAAAACTTGGAACAAAGGTATCGCAGAACGTCCAAAATATGCAGTCAAAATCAAATAATAGAAATCTACTTCTGGAATAAAAAGTTTTCAATAGGTCAGTTGCTATTCTTCATTTTCAGTGATACAAATTAGTTTTTTGTGACAATTCACTTTGGGGTCTTTTTACTAAGCAGAGTAAGGTTATGATTTTGATCATTTGATAACACAATACATTATTTTAATTGATAGAGTAATATATTACTGAATATACTTGTCTGTACAGACTATGATTCTTGGGTAGTGTGTCTTCTTTGAAATAAAATAAAATAATGATGCTAAGATTTGAGATATCTTATAGAGAGCAGGCAAAAAGGTTATTTTTGAATTCAGCTGATTGAGAAAATTTTCTGGGATGTATTTTCTTTAGCTTGCCCATTCTGACAGCTATTCTCTTACAGATCAGGGCCTCGAATGTGGGTATGTTGGGCAGTCCCTTTCATCTTTTATATGATTAAATATCTTTAAATAGCTATTTCCTTTTGTATAACTATATCACAATTATTTTCTCTCCCCTACAGAGGGACTTAGGTCTCCAGATAAACTCATTTTTCTGCTTAACTCAAGGATCAAAGATATTTAAAAGATAAAAACTTCTTATTAACAAACTGATTAACATGTAGTGATCATCTACTATGTGCAATGCATTATTTTCAGTGCTTCATGAAAATCCATAAATGCAAAAATGCAGCTCATGTTTTCAAGGAGCTCCAAGTCTGTTAGGGAAAGTTAATCCATATTTAGGTAGAAAAAGAAGACAACACATTGTGTGATGAAGTGATACAAAAAAATGGTAAAAACCAATAAAAAGTATGCATATATTCCCTTCTCAGAATCAGACAAACTTAATCACAAAATAAACAAGAAAGAAACTAGAGAGGTTACTAAAACTCGAGAAAACTTAGATATTATAGATCTCTGGAGAAAAAATGAACAGGAACAGAAAGGAATATACCTTTCTCTCAAGCAGTACATGGCACCTACATAAAAACTGACTCTGTATTAGATCATAAAAACCTCACATTCAAATGCAGAAAGGCAGAAATAGTAAATGCTTCCCTTTTCAGACCATGACACAATAATAATGACATTTAATAAAGGTCCAGGGAAAGACAGACTAAAAATCAATTGGAAATCAAATAATGTAATTCCAAAAAATGAGTGTGTCAATCAACATATCACAAAAACAATAATTTCATCCAAGAGAATGACAATAATGAGGCAATATACTAAACCTATGGGAAGCAGCAAAAGCAGTTCTTAGGGGAATTTTTATATTATTTAAATAGTTACATGAATAAAATAGAGAAAGAAGAATTCAATGAATTGAGTGTGCAACTGAAAAAATCAAGAAAAAGAACAAATTTAAAACCTCCAATTAAATACTTAATTAGAAATTCTGAAACTCAAATGAAGGATTAAAAAAAGTGAAACTAAGAAAAATATTGCACCAATTAATAAAACTAAGAGTTGGTTTTATGAAAAGAAAAATAGATAAACACTTGGTTAATTTGATTTGAAAAAGGTAAACAAACAAACAAACAAATAAATTACCAACATCAAAAATGAAAAGGGTAAACTTACCACCAATGAAATAGATATCAAAGAAATAATTAGGAGCTATTTTGCCCAACTATATGCTAGCAAGTCTGACAATCTAATTCAAATGGATTTATATTTACAAAAATATAAATTGCCCAGATTACAAAAAGAGGAAATGAATTACTTAAATAGTCCCATTTTAGAAAAAAGAAATTGAACAAACCATCAATGAACTCCCTAAGAAAAAAATCTCCAGTGTAATGAATTTGACCAAATACTTAAAGAACAATTAATTTCAATACTATGTAAACTATTTGGAAAAACAGGTAAAGAAGGAGTCCTGCCAAATTCTATGATACAAATATGCTACTAATACCTAAACCAGGAAGAAACAAAGAAAAACAAAGAAAATTACAGATCAATCTTGCTAATGAATACCAATGAAAATATTTTAAATAAAATATTAGCAAAAAAATTCAACAACTTATCATCAGAATAATACACTATGGGCAAGTGGAATTTATAGCAGGAAAGCAGAGCTGGTTCAGTATCGGGAAAACTATTGCCATAACAGACCATATCAATAACAAAAGCAACAGAAATCATATGATAATCTCAGTAAATGCAGAAAAAGCTTTTTGACAAAATACAGCACCCATTCCTATTTAAAAAAAAAAAAAACACTAGAGAGCATAGAGCAAAAGGGATTTTTTCCTTAAAATAATAAGCATTATTTGCAATGGAGAGAAGCTGGAGACATTCCCAATAAGATCAGAAGTGAAACAAAGATGTCCATTATCACTACTATTATTCAATATTATACTAGAAATGTTGACTTTAGCAATAAGAAAAGAAAATTAAAAGAATAAGAATAAGCATTGAAGAGATAAAACTATCACTTTGCAGATGACATGATATACTTAGAAAATTATAGAAAATCTTCCAGAAACCTACCTGAAGCAGCTTCAGCAAAGTTGAGAGAGATAAAATGAACCCACACAAATCATCAGTATTTTTATATATTACTGGAAAAAAACCAGCAACAACAGATAGAAAGGAAAATCCCATTTATAATAACTTGTAGATAAAATAAACTACTTGGGGGGTCTATCTGCCAAGACAAACTTAGGAATTATATAATATAAACACAGTTATTAAACACTTCTAACACAAAGTCAAATCTAAACAACTGGAAGAATATCAATTGCTCATATAATAAAAATGATACCTAAGTTGGTCTACTTATTCAATGCCATACCAATAAAACTACCAAAAATTATTTTATAGAGCTAGAAAAAAACAATAACAATTCATCTGGAAGAAAAAAGAGGATAAAAATATCAAGGACATTAATGAAAAAAAAAATACAAAGGATGCTGGCTTAGCAGTCCCAGACCTAAAACTGTATGATAAAGCAGTGGTCATCAAAACCATTTGTTATTGGATAAGTAGTAGAGTGGGTGAATCAGCAGAATAGGTTACATACACATGGAACAATAATCAACAACTATAGTAATTTAGTATTTGAAAAATCTCAGAATTTCAGCTTCTGGGATAAGAGCTCATTGTTTCACAAAAATTGCTAGAAAAATTGGAAAAATAATGTGTCAGAAACTTGGCATAGATCTCACACCCCATACCAAAATGACCAAATTACATTTGGGTGTAAAGGGGGATACCATAAGCAAATTAGGAGAACAAGGAATAGTTTACTTATCAGATCTTTGAGCAAAGAAGGAATTTATGACCAAAAAAGAAGTAGAGAACATTATGGAATGTGAAATGGGGCAGCTTTGATTATATCAAATTAAAAAGGTTTTGCATAAACAAAACCAACACAAACAAGATCAAAAGGGAAATATAAAACTGAAAAAAAATTACAACCAGCATTTCTGATAAAGGCCTCATTTCCAAAATATATAAAGAACTGTGTCAAATTTATAAAAATACAAGAATTGATAAATGTTCAGAGAATATGAACAGGTAACTTTCAGATTATGAAATTAAAGCCATCTATAATCACATGAAAAAATACTCTAAATCACTATTGATTAGAGAAATACAAATTTTAAAACTCTGAAGTAAAAACTCACACCTCTCAGATTAACTAAGATGATGAGAAAAGATAAGACGACATGGGGGAAACTGGGACACTAACGCATTGTTGGTGGAGTTGTGAAATGATCCAATTATTCTGAAGAACAATCTGAACTATGCTCAAAGGGCCACAGAATCAGATATATCCTTCTACCCAGCACTGTCACTACTGGATCTGTATCACAAGGAAATTATAAGGGAGGGAAAAGGATCCACATGTGCAAAAATGTTTGTAGCAGCTCTTTTTGCGGTACCGAAGGATTAGAAAATAAGTAGATGACTTCAAATGAAGAATGGCTGAGTAAGTTATGGTATATGAATGTAATGGAATATTATTGTTCTATAAAAAATGATCAGCAGGATGGTTTCAAAAAGGTTTGGAGAGATTTGCATAAACTGATGTTAAGTGGAGTAAAACCAAGAGAACACTGTATGCAGCAACAAGATCATGGGATAATCAACTGTGATGGGCTTGGTCCTTCTCAACAATGTGGTGATTTAGACCAATTTCAATGAACGTGTGATAGAACCATCTGCACTCAGAAAGAAGATTATGGAGATTGAATCTAAATCAACACATGCTATATTCACTTTTTTTCTGTTTTTTTTTCTCATGGTTTTTCCCTTTTCTTTTGATTTTTCTCTTCCAAAATGATTCATAAGAAAATGTGTATTTAAAAACTTAATAGACACATATAAGAAGGGGGAGAAGGATGGATTGAAAAGAGGAAAGAACTGAGACAGAGTCAGAAAGACCTACCAGCAGAGCATTGCCATAATTGAGGCATGAGGTGGTGAATGATGGAAGTATCAGCATAAAAGAGGGGGGTATAGAAAGGATCTTGCAAAGGTCAAATCAATAGGACCTTAGCAATAAGTTGAAGGGTAGAACAGAGTGTCAGGGATTAAATATAGCAAGGAATACAGTATGACTCCTAGGTTGTGAGCAGGAGGGGCTGAGAAGATGGTGTTGACCTAGAAATAGTAGAATGGAGTGGGATTTAGGGAGGGGAAGATGTGTTCTGCTTTGGATGTACTAATGGAAGGAGTCCACTGGACTTTTCCCAGAAGAGGGAGACATGTATATATGGACAACTAGAATGACTGAAGAATATTCATGAATGTAATCATAGACTCCAAAGGAATTCTATCAATCCCTTTAAATTGGGGCATTTCTTTTTTATCATCTCAGGTTCTAGTCAGAGAAACTACACATAAATAATATATACAATAGGTATATCCCCAAATAAAATACTGCTCAACAGGTTGTATCAGTGAATGCAGGTTTAGATTATATATGTGTATGTATATAGAAGTACATGCATAGCCATAGAACAAAAATAAAAGAGCAGTAAAATAGTGACAGTATTAGTAAATAACATAACAAGTAAACTCAATAAAGGTAAATTGAAGCATATACTTCAAGCAAAATCAGTTCATCAATGATGAAACATGTAACTTAACAAATTATATCAGAAGCAAGTCACTCAATAAGGTCAGGAATCACAATGAAGAGGCATCTTCTTTATTGACACACAAGAAAAGAGAAGGATTTTGGAAGCTGTGGAACAAATAACAATTAGCAATACAATTATCATACTACAATAGAAAAAGTGAGCTGACATTCAAGTGGGTCTAATCCTGCCTTTTCCTTGGCCTGAGAAACCATGCAAAATGGAGTATACTAAACGATAATCAATTTAATTTCTCCAATAACAAATATGTAACAGTTTATGTATAAATAAAGAGGTAAGATATTTATTAATACTTAGGATGTTACTCCTTTACCTTTTGTCCTTCCTTCCCATGGTTTCCATTTCCTGTGTCCCTTAGACCTTTCCCAAACCATTAGACTAGTACATTTCTAAGAGGCTCCTTTTGTCTAGCTCAGGATAAAATTATGATCCCATTTCATCTGGGGCCATCTCCAGTCTTCTTCATTTATCTGGCCACTGGACCCAGGTGTCTCTGGAGAAGACAGTGAGACATATAACCTTACACATCTCTCTTTCACTTCAATCTCATTTATGGGGATTTCATGGCATCACCAACCTGCTCTCATTGTCCTCTTGAAAGGATGAACAACAATAAAGTTATAACCCTAAAAATATTTTTTAAATTTTTTCCTTTTTTCTTAAAACAATTTTATTTTTTAATTAAAGCTTTTTATTTTCAAAATATATACATGGACAATTTTCAACATTTACCCTTACAAAACCTTATGTTCTCATTTTTCCCTCCCTTCCCTCTACCTTCTTCCTTAGAACAATATATGTTAAACATGTGTGATTCTTCTATACATGTTTATACATACTGTATAAGAAAAATCAAATCAAAAAGAGAAAAAATAATGGGAAAAAAACAAAATTGAAGCAAACTACAAGAGAAAGAGTGAAAATGCTATGTTGTGATGCACCCTAGGTTTCCACAGTTCTATCTCGGTGTGTAGATGTTCTCTTCAGGAATTGGCCTGGATCATCTCATTTTTTGAGAGAACCATATCCATCAAAACTGATTATTGTATATTCTAATTGTTGCCATGTATAACGATCTTCTGGTTCTGCTCATTTCACTCAGTATCAGTTCATGTAAGTCTCTCCAGGCCTTTCTGAAATCATCTGATGGTCATTGCTTATACAACAATAATATTCCATTATCATATCATCATTTCATATATCATATGCACAGCAGCAACAAAAACACCAAAAACAGAGCAGGAGGGATCCCATATCTTCGGTTTGCTTCTGAAACAGGACCTGGAAGATGAGAGATCATATTTCTATAAATCTTAAGGTGGGCAAAACATTTTCCTCACAACCAGCCTGAGAGATAGATCATGTCCCTGTTTTACACAAGTGGAAATTGAGATTGAGGAAGTTCAAGGGTTTTGACTGTAGATACAAAGAAAGTAAATGGCGATCTAAGCCTCTATGATAAGTCTCTCCTTCCTTTCTAGTAGAGATTTTATACTATATCACCCTTTTAGATCCCATAGGACTGAGTGAACTATTACTCCCATAAGGACACTAAAGGGAGAATCTTCTAGCTCTGTTATGATATCAGAACACTAAGACAGCCTTTCATGCACTTTTACAGTAGGGCAACAAATAAGAGCTCCCTTAGACTCATAAACTGTTAAAAGTAGAAACAAACTAGAGATAATTGGGTCTAATCCCTTCATTGAATTTGTGTGGAAACTGAGGCTGAATTTCCCACAAGAATCCTAGCTCCACTCCCAGCTGTCTCTTTATTATGACTGTGTCACTACTTACCCAAGGATTTAGAAGTGGTTTGGTTGGTTCCTTGATGTTCCACATGGCAAGTATAATTTGAGTTTTCAGAGTAGACACTTCTAGACGCCCAGGCTTGGTAGGTACCATCTCCACTAGGTCGAATGATAGTTCCTTCCTGGTCCCTTTGGCTCAATGTATAGCCATTCTCATACAAGGTTATCTTGATGTTCCCAGGGAAAAGGTTGTAAGCTCTACACTTCTTGCGAGTCAGATTCAGTAAAGGGGGCACTGTGGGGAAGAGACCAAAATGAAGAAAGAGGTGAAGGCACAGTCTTTTTCTTCCTGAAGGACACAGAGAGACTCACCACCACCATAAAAAGAAAGTCTAGTCCAGTTCCCAAGTATCCAGGCTCCCCATCAAACAAAAGTGTGTGTATTATACCCATTGTGGTCCCTGTTTTACACAAGTGAGAACTGAGACTGAGGAAATTTAATCCTACCAACAGACAAAGGACTGATTTCTTATCCTATATACAGGATGAAAAAAAACTCAGGCAGAAGATAAGGAACAGAGGGAGTGATTTTTAAGGGTTGTGGGGGTGAGGGACACTATCCCAAATCATTACCTGCTTTTTTCTTATTCCAAACTTCCAGGTACTTCTGAAGTTTAAAACAATAGTCTCCTTCCAACTTTGCTTTTTGTATCTTTGTTTCTACTGGCTCTGCCTCAAAGGCATTCTTCAGACTTCTAGCAGCAGGGTGGAGTGCCTCCCAGGTGAGGTTCTCAGAGTGGAAGGTAAGGAAGTCCTCTCCATTATAACCAAATCTCAAAAATCCTCGGATGCTCCCATCTTTATGGAGTTCACAGCCAAGTATTTCCTGGAAGATGTGAGAACCTGCCCCCCGACCCCAACCCCATGCTGGTCATTGTTCTCCTTTTTTACTGAATTGCAAGAATCTTTTCCTAGGTTTCTTCCAGTCCTCCCCTCAGTAGATCCCCAGATCCCACACCCTTTCTTACAAAGGAGAGGAAAATATGAGCACCTCTCCCTAGTCTTTTAGAACTAAAGATTTAGAACTTGAAGGAATCTCCCTAAATATACAATAATGAAACTGAGGCCCGGGAAGATTAAATTACCTGCCTGGGGTGATACAAGTAGTAAGGGACAAAGCTGGAAATTCAAAACTTGGTCCTTTAACTCCCAATCCAGCAGTCTCCCACTACACCCCGGTTTCTAGGTAGAGTGAATCCCACACTCATCTAGCCCTTGTTCTAAGCCCAAAATTTACCTGTGTTTCGGTTGTTCTGCTCCATAACTTTTCCCAGAATAATCCTGAAATCCTTTACAATCTCCTTCACATTGTTCTTCTCTGTCTTCCAAGTGTCTGTTTTTGTAATGCTGTCTAACAAAGTACTTCGAGGTTCAGGTGTCTGGATTTTACTATCATAATAAAGGAATAAGTCACCTTTTAGGTAGCCAAGGACAGAAACTAAGAGGGGTTCTCCATCCATGACTGTGACAAATATATTGTATTGAAGAACATGAGGTTCTGAAAGAGAAAAACAAGAACAGAGTAGAAATAAATGCCTGATGAAGAGACTGAAGGCACTCTCTCTTCCTATTTTCTTCCATCTGCTCTATGCAAGAAAATGTCTTCACCAAATTGACTTGTAGTTCCTCCTCTTCCACCTTAGATCCTTTACCCAGTTATACATTGCTTCTGAATCTGACCTCTTTCCCATTATGTCTGTGTTCCCTTTCTATGGATAAGGACACACATCAAACTCCAAGAACTTTGTATCCCTCTCCTCCTCTCTCAACTACAGAAGACCACTTAAAATTCTGAATAAAGATTTGGGAATAGTCCCTCAATCTTTATCACTGATCCAGTACTTTCTCTGGCAATATTGCACTTTCAACATTGTCATCCTCTCTAATAGGAAGGAAGTTCCAGAACTCTGCTTTTCATCGGGCATCAGGATATAGGAAACTAAAATCTGTTCCAATAGATTCATTTGCCATATTTCCACTGAAAATTCAGATGTCAATTTCTTACTCATTTCCTCAATCCAAGACTTCACTTCTCTACTTAGAAACATCAAAAACTCTATTATCACATATGAAAGTTCAAATGAACATCATAATTACAATTGCTTATATTTCCAAAATACTTCTCAGGTTTCCTTACAAATTCCCTGCATTTTTTCACTAAAATGTAATTCTCCCATTTTACAGATGAAGAAAGTAAATCTCCCTCTCTATCATCTTGCATAATATAGGTGACATCATTTCTGAGAAATTCTTTCTATCACTTAAATAATTGAAGAACTTACTATTCACCCAGACAATTTCAATATTATTTTTATTCTATCTCTGAACTCCAGGAACACTCCTTTGCATAATCTGCTTATTTTGTCAACACCAAAGACCTTATGTTTTTCTGTCACTTTAAATATATACAGATCTCTATATAATATATACACCATATTACATATGTTCATGTATATCACTTTAAATATGTTTGTCACCCAAATCACAGGGGGGGAGGGGGAATCCATAAAATCATAAATGACAATTGATTACTAAACCAAAGAATTTTCTTAAGAGATCTACAAAATTAATAAGCTATTAGAAAATTTGAACAACTAAGGGAAGTTCAGAGCAGGATACTGTTGTGGAAAAAAGCTTCCTCCTTCCCACAGAATAATATTAAATAGCTACCTGCCCATAGAAGAACTCAATAAAAGACTTTAAAAATCAAATGAAAGAGATCAAAGGAAAACTAAAAAATAAATAATAGTACCAAAAAAGCCAAAAAGATTATGAAAACAAAGTCAATCAATTAGAAAAGGAGATTCAGAGTTTTAAAGAAAAAAATGACTCTTTGTATATTTGAACTGGGCAAGGGGAAATCAGTGGAGTTATAAGAGACCAGGAATAATTTTTTGAAAAATGTAAAGAATGAAAAAATAGAAGAGAATGTGAAACCTCTTATAAGAAAAACATCCAATCTGTAGAACAGATCAAGAAAAGAAAATATAAGAATAATTGACCTATCTGAAAGCTATAACCAAAAAAAGAATCCAGTAATACAAGAAATAATTAAGGAAAACTGTCCTGAACTGATAGAACAAGAGGGGAAAGTAAAAATAGAAAAAAATCCAACTATCACCACCCCAAAGAGATCCTACAAGGAAAATAGAGAGAAATCATTGCTAAATTTCTAAACCTCCAGATCAAAGAGATAATTTTATAAGCAACAACAACAAAAAAAAACCAATTCAAATATCCTAGAGTTACAATGAGAAATGCACAGGATTTATCAGTAGCTACAATAAAAGATCTCAGGTCCTGAAATACTATAGATAATCAAAAAATTAGGGTTGCAGTTAAAAATATTAAATTCAGCAAAGGTTTTGTCTCAAACAAAACAACTTAATAGAAAATTTAACATGTAAGAGTCTACAACAAAGAATAATTTCAAAAGACTCAATAAGGACAAATTGCTTATGCTCTATATATGGAAATCTAAACATATGTGTCTAAGATTGACATTAGTAATTGGGTAGTCCAAAGGAAAGACTGGGGTAGGGATGAATAGGATATGACTCTAAAAAAGCAAAACCATCTAGGAAAAGGTAAAAATATGATTGTTATAGGAATAAGATATGATAGCAAGAATCAACAAAGAAAAATTATATGGGGGAAGAGGACTAGGAATCCTGAAAAACCCACTTGCATTGAGAATGGGTTAAAGAGGAGCAAAACATACATACATTTACATATGTATACACACACACACACACACACACACACACACACAAAGAAGGATATAACACCCTCCAAAATCTATAAAGAAGTAAGGAGGAAGGAATAGGATCAGGTGGGGAACAGAAGAGAGTGCAAATCAACAGGAGTGGGAAAATGGGAAAGATAAAGAGGAACAGAAAGGGTAGCACAGGATAAAGTGGGATACAAAAGGGTGTGTAGATTAATAGTGTGTGAAAAGATGTATTGGTTCATAGGAATGGGATAAAGAGGTAGGGGAAGGATGGGGGAGGAAGATAAAGGAGGTATCCATGCAGGGAGGGGTGATAGGAGTTTAACAGGTAGAAATAATATAGAAGAGCTAGCAGGAATAGGAAATGAGAAATATACAAAAAAATAACAATGATAAGGAGTAGAATTCGTAAGAAAAAAAGTGAAGATACTAATCATTGATCTCAAAGTTAAACTTGAAAAGGCTTTAATCAAGGGAGAAATCAGACATATAAAAATTATTTTAGATATGTGTGTGCATGCATTTGTGTATGTGTATGTATATATATTTATATATGTATGTATTTAAGTGTGTGTGATAAGCTTGTCTAATCTGCAAAGTACACAGTGTAGAGTTGGCTAAGACAGTGATTGACAAAATAGGCTTCAAAGGCCAGAACAGAGGTAGATCTAATAAAGTAATTTTTTTTCTATTTTTAAAAATATTTATTTTAAACTAAATACAAAATAAGAAAAAGAAATACAAAAAAGGAAAATAAACAAAACATCTCCATGTGCCCAACAGAACATCAGGGAAAATTCAAAATATGTAATTAATTTCCATATCAAGAAAACATATAAAATAATAGATGTATTCATAACTGTCCATCTTTTTATTTCTTCCATTTAGATATTCTTTAGTTCTTTGTAGTTGCTTTTTATTTTATTCTTTTCCCCCCTTTCCTTCCTCCCCAACCCCATCAAGCAGGATATAGTCAAGCAGCAACACACATACATATATTCTCTCACATACATCTCACATATTTATATACACATATACAGACATGTACACATATATAAATACACATATACACATATATCTAAAATAAATAACGTAGATTTCTCTCTTGATTAAATCTATTTTTAAGTCTGATTCTAATTGAGATCAATGATTACCACCCCTAATTTTTTTCTAACAAATTCTACTCTTAATCATTGTTATTATGTTTGTGTATATTACTCATTTCCTATTCCTATTAACTCTTCTACTTTGCTTCTACTTATTAACTTGTCTTGCTAATACTTAAGTTCCCTGTCATCCCACCACTACTACCCACCACCACCCCTCATCACCCCTGTTATGGATACCTCCCTTACATTCTCCCTCCATCTTTTCCCTTTCTCTTTATTCCCTTCCTATTAATTTACACACTTTATCCCACTCCCATTAATCTAAACACCCTTCCATACTCCATTTTTTCCTATGCTTTTTCCCTACCTCTATCCCTTTCCCATCGATCCACACTCCTTGTCTCACTCCTGTTGATTTGCACACCCTTCTATACATCACCTTATCCTATTCTGTCCCCCGCTTTTTCTTTATAGATTTTGGAGGATGCTATATCTTTCTGTGTGTGTATGTGTAAAATGTATATAGGTATTGTTTCTCTTTAACCCATTCCCAATGCAAACAGGTTTTTAGGACTTCTGACTCTCTTTCCCCTTCTAATTCTGTGTCACTTCTGAAGGAGAAGGACACCCCTCTGGACTGTGAGAAACATAAAACTCTGTAGTTAGAGGTTTGTTACTAGCTCTTCACACCCTAATGTATATAGTATTTTTATACCCCCAGATGTGCTATCCTAAAAAATCTAAAACCCTGACAATTTGATAAACATAAAGAAAGGCTGTCATTGCCTGTCTGGGAATAGCACCCTTAGTGTGATAATCTTTGCTTCCTTTCTAGGATGAAATTCCTTTAGTATGACAAAGGTATTAGGGAACTTCTATGTTTCTTTCTATAAATATGTATCTCTGAAATCTCTTGATACTGACTCCCCTGTTCTGATGAGGTTCAGTCACTAGCTAGCAATAAATGCTCTTAAATTTACATTATTTTGGCTGATCTGTATTTTCTCTCATCTGGGCACTTTAATTCTTGCTGTCACACCTTATTCCTATAGCATAATTATTATTTTACCTTTTTCTAGATAATTTTGCTTTTTAGGGTCACATCATACCTAACCCTATACCAATTTTTCTTTTGAACTATCAAATTGCTACTGCCAATTTTAGATGTAGGATTTGTAAATTTTCCCATATAAAATATAAATAACTTGTCTGTATTGAATCCTTTGAAAGTATCTTTGATGTTGATTCTTATATATTAAATTTTCTATTGAGTTCAGTTTTTTTTTGAGACAAAATCCTGAAAATCTGACAATTTGTTGAATGTCCTTTTCCCCCTCATTCAATATCACATTTAATTTTGCTTGGTCTAATGTTTTTGGCTGTAAATCTAGTTTTTTTGATTGTCAATATATAATATTCCAGAACCTGCAGTATCTTATTATATGGATCTCAGGGTTTAGAAAGTTATATCCTTCATCTCCCTTTCTGAGAGTGCTCTATCCACCTCACCAAATAAATATTTAATGATTTAACTGATCTCTACCCAACACCAAAGCAACTCTCCTGCTTTAAATTTCCCACTTTCTACTCTCACGCCCATTGCCCTCTTAAAGTGAAGGTTTCATGCATGAAAGTGGAATTAATCATGATTATCATTCGTGGAGAAGAGAAAGGACGTTTCTATGTTTAGACCAAAGACCTCTACCCAAGTCACTTATATTTCATGCCCCTGCCCTTTGTCCACTCACCTCCAGCAAATACCCTGGCCAGAAGGAGAGGCCACTGCCAATTCGTGCCCTTCTGTTTTTTTCTTCCTTTTTTATTGAACTTTTTTATTATCAAAACATATGCAAGAGTAATTTTTCAACATTGACCCATACAAAATCTTATGCTCCAATTCCCCCCCCTTCCCTCCACCCTCTCACCTAGCTAGCAAGTAATCCAAAATGTTAAACAAGATAAAAATGCGTCTTAAATCCAATATAGGCATAGATAATTATACAATTATCTTGCTGTACCATAAAAATCAGATCAAAAACGAAAAATGAGAAAAAATAAAATTTAAGCAAACCACAACAAAAAGAGTGAAAATGTTCAGTTCCCACAGTGCTCTCTCTGGGTAAGGATGGGCTCTCATCATCACAAGATGATTGGCAGACTGTCCTTCTTTCTCACAAGTCTTAGTTCTACTCACCAGCTGCCCCTTTCTATACTGGCACTCTCTGGTGCTCTCCTTTTTCAGCCCCCAAGTCCCTTTTAAATCATATCACCTCCCTAATCTCCTCTTGAAATGACTTATTTTGTATTCTCTACTTTGGGTGGATATGTGTGTTTTTAAGATTTACACTGTATATGCCTTTTATATATTTGTTATCTCTCCCAGTAGAATGTAAGCTCATTTGCAAACAAAAGTTTAAAAAATTCTTTGGATTTATATCCCCCAGCACCTAATACATGCTGCTTATGGAAGGACCTGCAGCCATTTGCCGCAGCTCGAGCCCGAGCCCCACATCCAACCCCAACAGCAACCCCCACTCCCACTCTACTATTTCTCCTCAGAAATTTCGCCGCCGGGAGCGAAAGCAAGGATGGGGGTGCAGAGAGAGGATATGTATGGGAGTGGGAGCAGAGGGGTGGGATGAAAGGAAAAAAAAAAAACAGTAAAAGCCATTAACAGATGAAAACGGAGGAAGAAGATAGTAGGAAGAGGATGAAGGTGGAAGTTGCCTTTTTCCACGTTTCCAAACTAGCAAGGGACTGGAAGAGATTCGAGAGGCAGAGATGCAGAGATGCAGAGTACAGGGATTGGGGGAAGGGAACTTGGCAAATGACAAAACGAATGCACCCCGACAGGGACTGACTTGGGGTTTGGGGAAGGAAATACGAAGGGAAGAAAACTCGTAATTAAACCTAGTATCACCACTGGAGTGAGGGCCCCGAGATAATAGATGAGTTCATTTGCGAAGGGAGACAAGTAATCACAGGAAGAACTTATAGACGAAAGTACTAAACAAGTTTGAATTCACTATGGGCCGATGCCATTACATCCTAAAGACAGGTAGGAAATGGGGGTGTTCCGGGGATGGGGGGAAAAGGAGCAGTTGGGGTGTAAAAACAGACCCGAGAATGGGATCCGAAGTCTAAACCCGGACGGATCGCGGGCATACTTACGTGCATTAGCCAAACACCGCAGGATGAACAGAAATAGAAGACTATACAACGGGTTTTTTTCTGTCATCTTTTCTTAGCCTCAAATAACACACACTTGCTGTGAAGTTATCTGATTTGCTTTAAAGAGAACGCAGGAACTCACTAATTGCTGTTAGAAAACTAAATGTGAAAATTTCGCAGGGTGTTTTATTGCCTCGGAACTACTGAAGGGCGGGCAGAAAAGCGGAATTGGGCGTGGATTAGCTAAAACGTGTATCGGTAAACAGAGCACTGATCCTTTTTTTTTTTTTTTTTTTAGATTTTTTTTTTTTATTTAATAATAACTTTGTATTGACAGAATCCATGCCAGGATAATTTTTACACAGCATTATCCCTTGCAATCACTTATGTTTCGTTTTTTCCCCTCCCTTCCTCCTCCCCCCCCCCCAAGATGGCAAGCAGTCCTATATATATTAAATATGTAGCAGTATATCCTAGATACAATACATATTTGCAGAACCGAACAGTTCTCCCACTGCACAGGGAGAGTTGAATTCAGAAGGTAAAAATAACTCGGGAAGAAAATCAAAAATCAAATAGTTCACATTCATTTCCCAGTATTCCTTCTTTGGGTGTAGCTGTTTCTGTCCATCATTTATCCAATGAAACTCAGTTAAGTCTCTTTGTCAGAGAAATCCACTTCCATCAGAATACCTCCTCATACAATATCGTTTTCAAAGTGTATAATGATCTCCTGGTTCTGCTCATTTCACTCAGCATCAGTCCACGTAGGTCTCTCCAAGCCTCTCTGTATTCATCCTGCTGGTCATTCCTTACAGAGCAATAATATTCCATAACATTCATATACCACAATTTACCCAGCCATTCTCCAATTGACGGACATCCTTTCATTTTCCAGTTTCTAGCCACTACAAACAGGGCTGCTACAAACATTTTGGCACATACAGGTCCCTTTCCCTTCTTTAGTATTTCTTTGGGATATAAGCCCAATAGAAACACTGCTGGATCAAAGGGTATGCACAGCTTGATAATTTTTTGGGCATAATTCCAGATTGCTCTCCAGAATGGCTGGATTCTTTCACAATTCCACCAACAATGCATCAGTGTCCCCATTTTCCCGCATCCCCTCCAATGTTCATTATTATTTTTTCCTGTCATCTTAGCCAATCTGACAGGTGTGTAGTGATATCTCAGAGTTGTCTTAATTTGCATTTCTCTGATCAATAGTGATTTGGAACACTCTTTCATGTGAGTGGTAATAGTTTCAATTTCTTCATCTGAAAATTGTCTGTTCATATCCTTTGACCATTTATCAATTGGAGAATGGCTTGATTTTTTATAAATTTGAGTCAGTTCTCTATATATTTTGGAAATAAGGCCTTTATCAGAACCTTTAATTGTAAAGATGTTTTCCCAGTTTGTTGCTTCCCTACTAATCTTGTTTGCATTCGTTCTGTTTGTACAAAGGCTTTTTAATTTGATATAATCAAAATTTTCTATTTTGTGATTGGTAATGGTCTCTAGTTCATCTTTGGTCACAAATTTCTTTCTCCAGAGCACTGATCCTGAAGTTTTTTATGTTAATTAGCTGTATGATCCCGGACAAGTTGCTTAACCCCAACTGCTTAGCCAAAACAAAAACAGCAAACTTATGATGGACATATCTAATTTGGGATCGTATTATGAACCTCTCCTTCTCTTAACTGCAAGGGGGAAAAGGACTCCTACTCCTGACACTTTAGACTTTAGACTTTTATCATACTTCTAAGAAACAGAGCCCATACTTCACAATTATCCTCAAAATTTGAGAAAGAAAGCAAGATTTCTTTAATGACACAAATATAATCCCAGTGCCTAAACTCAGGAAAAATAAAACAAAGAAAACTAAAAACCAATATCATTAATGAAATTAACTCAAAAAATTTAAAACAAAATCCTAGTAAGCAGACAACAGTGACTCATCCAAGAAATCATACATAATGATCAAGTGGTATTTATACCAGGGATGCAAAAATTATTCAAGATTGGGAAAACTAGTATAATTAATTATATTAAAAACCAAAACATCCAAAATCACATGATCATCTCCATAGATGCAGAAAAAAAAATCTTTGACATAAAAAACACTTGAATGGGGCAAAGTATTGGCATAAAGACATCTTTTAAAAAATATTATAAAAAGCAGCTATCTTACATCCAAAAGCAAACACCATATTCAGGAGGGACAACACTTGAACTTTTTCTAATAAATACAGGAATGAAGCAATGAATTCTACTCTCCCCTCTATTTCCACAGAAATGCCAGGAACAATAATAAGACAAGGGAAAGAAATTAAAGGAGCCAAGACAGGTAAAGAGGGGGTAAAAATAAATAAATAAAGGTAAAACCCTTATTTGCTGATATGATTGTTTCCTAAGAAAAATCCACAGATACTAAGTCAATAGATTCAGCAAAGTTACAGGCTATAATATAAATCCTCACTTGTATAAAAATATAAAAGAAACAATAATAGAAGAGGGAATCTCATTCCAAATATTATAAAACGCATAACAGCTACCAAGTATACAGAAGATTTGTCAATTGATAAACATTTATTAAGAAGTTATCATGTGCCTATCAATTGGAGAATGGCTGGGTGAATTGTGGTATATGAATGTTATGGAATATTATTGTTCTGTAAGAAATGACCAGCAGGATGAATACAGAGAGGCTTGGAGAGACTTACATGAACTGATGCTAAGTGAAATGAGCAGAACCAGGAGATCATTATACACTTCGACAATGATATTGTTTGAGGATGTATTCTGATGGAAGTGGATTTCTTTGACAAAGAGACCTGAGTTTCAACAGATAAATGATGGACAGAAGCAGCTACACCCAAAGAAAGAAAACTGGGAAATGAATATGAACTATTTGCATTTTTGATTTTCTTCCTGAGTTATTTTTACCTTCTGAATCCAATTCTCCCTGTGCAACAAGAGAACTGTTCGGTTCTACAAACATATATTGTATCTAGGATATACTGCAACATATCTAACATGTATAGGACTGCTTGCCAGCTGGGGGAGGGGGTGGAGGGAGGGAGGGGGAAAATCGCAACAGAAGCGAGTGCAAGGGATAATGTTGTAAAAAATTACCCTGGCATGGATTCTGTCAATAAAAAGTTATTATTAAATAAAATAAAATTTTTAAAAAAAAGAAGTTATCATGTACCTATCACTGTGCTAAGTGCTTGGGATATGAAAACACGAAAAAGGCAGTCTTGGAATTTTAATAAACTAATATTGCATAGTTAGAAAGAAGGAAACAGCATGTAAGAAATATGTAACAAATATGCTGAGAAAAGGCATGAATTATAGAGTAATGATTCTTAAAGGAGAGACTGATCTACTCATGATTCTCCAGCACCACTATTAGCCATGAATCCCAAAAGGGAGTTAAAAAAAAATAAAAGGAATCTATATTTGCAGAATATTTTCTCAGGGCAAAGAATTGAAAATTAAGGGGATGTCCATCAACTGGGGAATGTCTAAATATATTGTGGAATGTGAGTATGAGAAAATACTATTGTTCTATAAGAAATGAGGAGCAGGATGCTCTCAGAAAAACTGGGAAAGTCCTCCCTGAGCTAATGCAAAATGAAATGTATTATTAAAAAGTAATAATAATTGTGGGTTGATCAACTGTGAATGACTTTATTATTCTCAGCAATACAATGATCCAAGACTACTCTGAAGTACTTATGGTGAAAAATGCTATCCTTACTAGAGAAAAAAGAGATTGTGTTTGAATTCAGATTGAAGCATACTTTTTTAAAACTTTATTTTTCTTAAAGTTTTTTTTTTGGCCTGGGGAAAATCTATGTTTTCTTTTACAACATGACTTTTGTGGAAATATTTTGTATAACTTCACATATGCCTTCTCTATGGGGATGGGAGAAGGGAGGAAGAGGAGAATCTGGAACTCAAAGTTTTAAAAACCAATGTAAAAAATTGTTTTATGTTTAATTGGAAAAATTATATATAATAAAAAATTAAATAAAAAAGAAATGCTATTAGTAGCAACAAGAAAAGAAAAGAAATTGAAGGAATCAGAATGAACAATGAGATAATAAAATAATTGCAAAAATAAAACATAAGACAATATAATGACATTCTTGGAAAATTCCAGTGATTAATGAAACAGTTTTGGAACAATTATTAATTTTAGTAGAGTAGCAGGATATAAAACAAACTCACAAAAATAATTAGCAGTTCTATATATCAGCAACAATACTTTCCAAGAAGACATAGTAATAGATATCTCATTTAAAATAATTGTTGACAATATAAAATACTCAAGACTAGATCTTAAACTATACAATACAGCAATAATTTTCAAAAACTATCTGATACTAGTTAAGTAAAAAGATAGGAGCAGCTTAATGGTACAGTGGATAGAAAACTTTCCCTGAAGTCAGGAGGACCTGAGTTCAAATATAACCCCAAACATTTAATACTTTACTAGCTACGTGACCCTGGAGTTGACCTTAACTGCCTTGTAAAATAGAAAAATATATAAAAACATAGATCAGAGAAACAGAGTAGCCATATAATACCAGTAGTAGATGATTATATTAATCTTGTATTTGACAAATGTATAGATAAAAGCTTTTGTAATTAGAATATATTATTTGTTTTAAAAATTTGGGGGGAAAACTGGAAAGCAGTCTGGTATAGACCTATATTTTATGCTATTTACCAAAATAAAATCAAAATGGATACATGACTTAGATTAAAAGGAAATGGCATAAGAAAATTGACAAACATGGAATGTACTACTAATCATTCTTATGACTGGAAAATTTTATGAATACACAAGAGAGTAAAACAAACAATTGATTACATAAAATTAAAAATGATGTGTTGGTGAAAATGAACTGATCCAACCATTTGGAAAGCAGTCTGGAATTGTGCCCAAAGAGTTATAAAACTGTATACTATTTAATTCAATAATATTACTATTAGGTCTATTTCCCAAGATAATTATGAAAAAAGTAAAAGAATTTATATGTTATAAAATATTTAAAGTAACTCTTTTTCTGGTAGCAAAGAACTGGAAATTGAAGGGCTCCCCATCAACTGGGGAATGGTTACACTACTTCAGGTATATAATTGTCGTGAATAACTATTGTGCAATAAGAAATGACGAACTTTAAAAAATACATGGAAAGACTTGTATGAACTAATGAAGAATGAAATAAGCAGAATCAAATGAACATTGTATACAGTAATAGTAATTTGAGGAATAATTGTGACCAGCCAAGTTTAATTTAACAGTTAAGCATTTACTGATGTGCAAGACTTTATGGTAAGGCTACAACAACAGGGAAGAAAAAATGGTGCAGAAATTAGTCTGGCTATACAACTGTTAGGGAGCCCACGGAACTTGTCTTCTTGAGTTGTCATGTTGCAGACACACTGGACTTGAAGTATATAGGAGTCCTTGAATATGTCAAAAATGAAGCCCAAATAACATCTCACCCTTTCTCCTGTACAGAATGTGTTACTTGTATCCTGTTCCCAAAGAAAAGAATGCTGCTTTCATCATATCCTTTCTCTTCCTCTACAGGAGGGGATTAGTATTGTTCCCCTCTCCTATGACTAAGAACTTTACAAGTCCCTCATTTAGTCCTCAAAACAACCCTCAGTGCTAAATTATTATTAATCCCTATTTACAAATAAGAAAACCAAAGGAAAAGGAGAAAAAGTGGCTTGTTCAGGATCATATAACTATTATTATTATCTAAGACCAAATATGAACTCAAATCTTCCTGATTCCACATTCTGCACTCTATCTATTGCCCTATATGTCTATTATTAACCCCATCACTTAGCACAATTATTGGAATATGGTAGAAATAATAAGAGTTAATATTTTTATACTCATTGTTTTGTGTCAGGAACTATATTAAGCCCTTTATCAAAATCTCATTTGATCTTCAAGACAATCCTAGCAAATATGTCCTATTGCTATTTCCATTTTAAGAATGAAGTAAACAAGGCAAGCCTCAGAAATAAGTGACATGTCTAGGACTGCATAGCAAGGAAATCTCTTGAGTCTAGGTTTGAACTCAAATTTTCAAGTCTGCAGATTCTGCCCTGTGATCTGAACCACATGGTATCTATAAATTGCATCCCTTCACAGAGAGTTTGGAACATAGTCATAAGAAATAAAAGTTAACTTTTATATAGGGCTTACTATATGCCAGTCATTGTGCTAAGTGTTCTGCCAATCCCTCAGTTAGTCCTTAAAACATCACTGATAATGTAGGATCTGGGAAGATATTGGAATAATTCAGAAATTATTTGGTTCTTCTGAATTCTTCTACAAATAATATAAAATAATGCCTCAAAGTGAATGTTGAGAAGCAGAAATAATTAAAAGTGAGGAGAAAGCTGTTGTCCTTCTAAAACTATTTGGGAGGATGTTAGGAAAGACCCTATTTCTGGGATGTTGGTTTGGTCTAATTGCAAATAACTCCAGGCAGATACTCTGAAAATCTACAAACAACAAGCCCTAAAGACAGTTCTGTCGGAAGCCTCATCTTCTCCAGACATTTTGACTAATGTACAATTTGGGCATAAGACACCTGATCAAGGAGATTGCAGGGTCTTCTTTCATTGTTGCACACTCGATCTACTTGCACTGACCTGACATAGTTCAAGGATCTATCTATGGGATATGAGGAGCATGCACATGCCAAGTAGTACAGTTACAGAGCGTGACTGCTAACTATAGACATTCTTAGAGTCCCTGGCTTTGATTTTAGGACAGAGGGGTGAGCAGTCATAAGAAGGACTATAGGGAACAAGAATATTTGTGGTAATAGCATTAGGGGTAATAGCCCTAGTCATGGATCAGAGGCAGAAAGAAATAAATGAAATCAGGTCCCCAGATAGTTTTCAGAAAAGAAGATATTATCACCCACTCTTGGGTTATGATTAGGTGGAATTTGGGACGAGAGCCCAACTTTAACACAAAATTAACACAGAAATAAGCTACTAAAAAAAATTAGGAAGCCAAAAAAAGGAATCCAACCACAGATAATTACTATTGTAATAGAGATGATCTGGTTCAAATTCAGAATATAGTAAAGTTAAAACAGCTACTTCTATCTTAAAGGGGGGAAAGCAAAATGATTCCAAACCTAAAAAGATTTTTTAGAAGGCTTTAAAAAGACTTTTTAAAAATCAAATAAGAAAGGTTGAGGAAAAATTAGGGAAGAAAATAAGATTAATGCAAAAAAAATATGAAAAAGCCAACCAAATGGAAAAAATAAATCCAAAAATTTACAAAAGAAAATAACTCCTTAAAAATTAAAATTGAGAAAGGGAAAACTAATAACATTATTAGGCACCAAGAAGTAATCAAACAAAAGCAAAAGCAAAAATGAAAAAAATAGAAGAGAATATAAAACAGCTCATTACTGACCATGGAGAAGAGACAATATAAGAATTGTTGGAATACCTGAAAATTATAATGAAAATAAGAATCTAGATGTTCTACTTCAAGAGATCAATAAAGAAACTTGCTCTGACCTGTATGTGCCAAAATGTTTGTGGCAGCCCTGTTTGTAGTGGCTAGAAACTGGAAATTGAATGGATGCCCATCAATTGGAGAATGGCTCGGTAAATTGTGGTATATGAATGTTATGGAATAGTATTGTTCTGTAAGAAATGACCAGCAGGATGAATACAGAGAGGCTTGGAGAGACTTACATGAACTGATGCTAAGTGAAATGAGCAGAACCAGGAGATCATTATACACTTCACCAACAATATTGTATGAGGATGTATTCTGATGGAAGTGGATTTCTTTGACAAAGAGACCTAACTGAGTTTCAGTTGATAAATGATGGACAGAAGCAGCTACACCCAAAGAAAGAACACTGGGAAACGAATATGAACTATTTGCATTTTTGATTTTCTTTCCGGGTCATTTTTACCTTCTGAATCCAATTCTCCCTGTGCAACAAGAGAACTGTTCAGTTCTGCAAACATATATTGTATCTAGGATATACCACAACATATTTAACATATATAGGACTGCTTGCCATCTAGGGGAGGAGGTGGAGGGAGGGAGAGGAAAAATCGGAACAGAAGCGAGTGCAAGGGTTAATGTTGTAAAAAAAATTACCCTGGCATGGGTTCTGTCAATAAAAAGTTATTATAAAATAAAATAAAATAAAAAAAGAAACTTGCCCTGAAGCTTAGGATGAGAAAGTAAAATAGAAATAGGACTCCCCCCAAAAAAAATCCAATGATCACCACTTGGAAAAGATCCCAAGACTAAAACTCACAAGAATATTATATCTAAATTTCTACAATCAACTAGAAAAAAAATTAAATACTGTGGAGCCACAGTTAGGATAATATAAGATTTAGCAGTTTCTACTTTAAAAAACCAAAGGACAAAGAATAATATATTCTGAAAAACAAAGGAATGATGCTTGCAACCAAGAATAACTTAATCAGCAAAGATGTGTTTATCCTGAATGGTTAAAAATTTGATAATTAATGAACTAAAGGACTTTTAAGTATTTGTGAAGAAAAGACCAGAACTGAATGGAAAATTTGACCTTCTAGACTTGAGAAACATAAGAAGGTAAACTTTAAAGACCAATTATAAAGGACTTAATAGTCAAAACTTTACTTGTTATATGGGAAAACATTCTCTTTAACTCCTATGAATGTTATCATCACCTGAATAGTTTGAAAAAGCATATATAAGTAATAGGTTTGAGGTTGAGTTGAATATGATGAGATGATCCAAAAAAATTAAATTTGGGTAGAGAGAAGTAAAATGAAGCAATTACTTCATACAAGTGAAGTATGAATAGAATAATCATTATAGAGAAGATAGGAGAGGATAAATGGCTGGTCATGCTAAAATTTTGTAGTCTCATGGATTAAAGAAAAAATAACAAAGGAAGAGTATCCTTCCAAGGGTAGAAAAGTTATCTTAAGTTACAGAGAAATAGGAGGATGAGAGAGTAAGATAAGAGGGACTTTTAGAAAGCTGTACAAATCAAAAAATAGGAGAATGAGGGGAGAGGATCAGGGAGGGACTTTTGAAGGGATAAATAAATTAAGAAACAGGCGAGTAAGGGGAGGGAATAAGAGATATTATTAAAAGGGATAATGAAGCAGGAATTCTTACAAAAGTGGGTAGATTAAGGAATAACAATAAAATTTATTTGGAAGAACAAAAAGAAAAGAATATCAAAGGAATTAATAAAAAATATAAAGGATATCTGGCAGTATCCAATTTTAAACTGTATTATAAGATGATAATTATCAAATCTATCTCATAGTGACTAAGAAATAAATGAGTCAGTGGAACAGAACAGATATATAACCTGCAATTGTAAATAATTATAGTGACTTTGTGTTTCACAGATATGAAGACTTAAACTTGGGATGATGCACTATTTTTTAAAATAACTTTTTATTGACAGAACCCATGCCAGGGTAATTTTTTACAACATTATCCCTTGCACTCACTTCTGTTCCAATTTTTCCCCTCCTTCCCCTACCCCCTCCCCCAGATGGCAAACAGGGATAATGCACTATTGATAAAATTGTTGAAAAAACTAGAAAGTTGTCAAGCAAAAACTAGGGTATAGATTAATATCTTATACCATTTACCAACATACTGTTAAAAAGGATATGACTTAGATATTCAGGAAGATATCATAAGAAAACTAGGACAAAATGAAACATGTTGCTTATCAGACTTATAGCTAGGAAAATTTATGAATAAATAAGATAGAGAGCACTGTGAGATGTAAATGGGATAATTCTGATTAGATTAAATTTAAAAGGTTTTATGCAAATGAAACAAATATACCCAAGATTATAAGAAAAACAAAAAACGGAGGGGAAAAATTTTATAGACCATTTCTTAGGAAAAGGCCTCATCTCAGATATGAGTCATTCTCCACTTGATAAATGGTCAAAGGATATGATCAGGCAGTTTTTGGAATAAAAAGAAGTCAAAGTTGTATGTAGTCACATAAAAATATATATTCTAAATCACTATTTGATAAGAGAAATGCAAATTTAAAAAAACTTTGAGATATCAGGCAGCTAAGTGTCTCAGTGGATAGAGCAATGAACTTAGAATCAGGAAGACTCAACTAAATGAATTGCCAGTCTCAGATAATTACTAACTGTTTGACCTTGGGCAAGCCACTTAAACTATTACTTCTATTCCTCATCTGGAAAATGAACTGGAGAAAGAAATGGCAAAGCTCTCCAGTATCTTTGCCAAGAAAACCACAAATGTGGGTCACAAAGAATCAAGCATAAATGATATAACCAAATTGGAATATCATTTCACATCTATCGGATTAGTTAAAATGATAGAAGGAAAAAATTACTGATGTTAGAGAGAATGAGGAAAAATTTTAATTTTTACACTGTTGGTGGAACTGATCCAAACATTGTGGAATACAATATGGAATGATACCCAAAGAGTTAGAAAACTCAGTATGTTATTTGACCTAGCAATACAACTGCTTCCCAAGGAGTTCAGAGGAAAAGGGAAATAACCAATATTAAAGTAGCTCTTTTTGTGGTGGTAAAGAACTAGACATTGAAGGAATATCCATAAATTGGGGAATTTCTAAACAACCTGAAATTTCTAATTGTGATGTGATGGACTATACAAAATGATGAGCCAGTTGATTTTTTAAAAATGTAAAGACTTGGATGAACTAATGATGAATGAAATGAGTAGAACCAAGAGAACATCGTATACAGTAACTGCAATATTATTCAAAGAGTATTTGTGAACAACTAAGTACTATAAATCCTCAAATCACCTACAAAGCATCTATGGAGAAAGAGGTTATCCATTTCCAGGGAAAGAACAGATAAATAGAAGTATGCACAGTATATTTATATTGTCAAATATTGGCCTTCTCTAGTGCAGGGTGGGGAGGGAGAAAGAGAGACAGTTCAGAATGTAAAATGTAACAGAAAAATGAATAAAAAGAAAAAAATTTTAAAACCATCACTATTAATCTCCTTTTACTAATAAAGAACACAAAGTAAAAAGAGGATAAAAGAATTCATGATCTAAACTCAAGTCTTCCTGACTCCAAGCCTAGCACCCCATCTACTACAGGTCAAAACTAATACTTGCACTTGGGACATAGTAATTTTAATAACAGCTATCAGCTATGTAGCATTTTCTAGATGCCAGACACTGGGATAGGGCTTTACAAAATATATTCTTGTTTGATCTGCACAAAAATCTTAGGGAGAAGGTACTAATAGTATCCCCATTTTACAGGTGAGGATAAAATAATGTTTTAATAGAGAACAAATGACACATTCAGAGTCACATTGCTAGTAAATGTCTCAGGCTACATTTGAATATAAATCTTCCAGACCCCATGTCTAGCATTCCATTGCAACAAACAGCAACTATGAATGCCATTGCTGATCATAGTACTTAGAACACAGTAATCATAATACTAGCTAACACTTATATAGTAGTTACTTTGATCCAGACACTGTGCTAAGCTCTTGACAAATATCTGACTTGATCCTCACAACTATTTGAGATTGATGCTATTATCCCCATTTTACAGTTGGGAAATTGAAGCAGACAGAAGTTAATTAACTTCCCAAGGTCACTGAGCCTATAAATGTTTAAGGATAGTTGTGAACTCAGGTTTTTCTGACTATATCCTATTCTATCCACTAGACTACATGACTGCTGTAAACTTCCACACTTAACACAGTATTAAGAACATAGTAATAATAATAATAACTAATACTGAGACTACTATGTGCCATATACTATACTGAATACTTTACAAATATCTTATTAGATTCTCACAACTCTAGAATATAGGTGCTATTATTTTCCCTATTTTTCAGATGAGGAAACTATGGTAACCAGCAAATAAGTGACTTGTTCAGGATCACACAGCTGGTAAATGTCTGAGGTCATATTTGAACTGAACACTACATTCTATCCACTCCACCCCAGAACTACTATAAATCCCAGAATCACTTAGCATTGTACTTAGAACAGAATAGGCACTTATAAAATGCTTCTTGGTTGGTTAGTTGATAATAAATAATTTTGAGAACCTTTGAAAAGACTGTTTTGGAGTTCTCAATTGGTGCAAACATTATGAAATTTAACATGGTAAAACTAGTACATTCTTTATTGTCTATGTCTTTTCCTGGACTTCTGTTTTTTCCTATGTATTTTAGATTTTATAAGTGATCTATTCCTTTTTCTTTTCTTGCATTACTTTCATAATGTACACTCTTTAAAAGTTTCCTCATATACATAAATGACTCACAGAAAAATTGCTAAAATAATAGAAATGTCATTAATATCAAATATAATATTACCTATTACATGTCACTCTTAACAATCCTAATAATTTCATAATTCTGGTAATGTCCTTGCATTCTTTTTTAGCTTGCCCTGAACCACATTCTAAGTCCTCCTTTTGGGGATATTACCTTGTAAAGGTACCTAGCTTGAGCTCAGTCTTAGTTCCTGTTCCTTGATATTTATGGTGATAATAAGTTAACCAGAATAATTGCATATTCTTCACTGATTGTCAGAGGTTATTGGGATTTTATGTCTAGGCCTTGCTACCTCATATATTTTCCTTCTCCTTTTCTCTTAAAAGTGTAAGAATCATTCCTGTAAGTGTCCTAATGGGACATCTCCCAGAGTGACAGTTTTGCTACCCTGTTATCTTTATTAAAGATGCTTTATTCTTCCACTTATAAACTTGATTTTATTCAGAATTTGACATTAAATGATGCCATCACTGAGGGGATTTTTTTGAAGATTGTATCTTTCACAATCCTGGGAATGACTTGCTAGATGCCCTAGTACCAACAGAGGCCCCTTGGGCCCTGTACCCAATCACTCTCCCATTGGACTGGTAAGTACCTAATCATGCTTGATCTGCACTCCGGTATTTTTTCAGTTGAGTTACCTCTTTAATTTAGAATTGTCAAATGTCCATGGGAAATCAATTGGGGTCCACTATAAAGTGGACTAGATAACTAGTCCTCCAATAAGAACCATAGCCAGGCAGATGATCTCAGAGTATAGTTTACATAGTTGCAAGTTTTTGGAACTTATGGCAATCATTGACAAAATCTGATCCCTGAAACTATTTACTCCAATTTGTTAATTTGATAGGATAAAATTAGCCATTAAATAAAATTCCTCAATAAGGCAGAGTCAAAAATCAAACTTCCTGAGTAGGATTCATTTAATCAATGGCTATTAGAAACTATTAAGAGAGGAGAAACTAAGCTTTCATCCCTGCAGAAAAACATTTTTAAAAAAACATTCAAAATTTAAAAAGAAGCTGACAATTTCAATAGACTTGTGATTGAGAGAGTGATCTGCACCCAGAGAGAGGATTATGGGTCACAAGATTTGCTTTTTTTGTTGTTGTTATTGGCTTGCTTTTTTCTTCTTTCTCATCTTTTTTGATCTGATTTTGTTTATGCAGCATGATAAACGTGAAAATATATTTAGAAGAATTTTGCATATTTAGTCTATATTATATTATATTATATATGTTATATATAATATATTATATTAGATTACTTGTTTATGGGAGGGGGCTAAGTGAAGGGAGGGAGAAAAATTTGGAGCACAAGGTTTTGCAGGGGTGAATGTTAGAAATTATCTTCATGAGTATTTTAAAAATAAAAATTATTTTAAAGTTTTTTCAAGAAAAAAGAGCTAATAACTAAACAAAGAAAAAGGAAAAGAAAAAAAGAGGCTGAATTTAAAATATTTTTCCTCTAAGATGAATAAGGTCACTTGGAATCTCAAAAAAAAGAAAATGATGACCCCAATACTCAGGAGGTATGAAGGACATGAGAGAGATCCTCAAGAACTTCTATATTAGCCTAACATGTCTGTGAGTGGGGGAGTGAGGGGTATCTGTGTGTGTGGGTAGGGGTGTATGTGTGTTTGGGTGTGTGTGTGTCAGAGAATGTGACTTAAGGACTTTCTTGTATACATACTAAACAATGTTTTTTTTAAAAAGCAGAGCTTTTTGTCGATCTTTGTAGAATATAAATTATAACAATTTCTTAATTTTTGTGTGACTGGAGACAACTTGCAATCCAAAATAAGTAGAATCCTGTCTATTACCAGTTTTGTGTTTGTTGACATATACTCTCTCAAATACCTGCTTTAGCAGAAAGCTTAGAAGGATGAAGATTTGAACTCAAGCACCACTCTATTTGTAGAAGGTCACAGTCAGTGGGAGAACTCTGGGTGAGGTATAAGACCCCTCAGCCCAGAGGGAACCTGCTAATAATGTCTGGCTCGGTACACCATCTCTCCTGAGGGCCCTAGGCCTTCCTGAGAAGTCAGGGGCAGGGGACAACCTGTGTTGAGATTGAAGCAGAGTGATTGCAGAAGTGATACAAAGGCCTGGAATCTGATATTCCAGGGCTAAGGATAAAACTAAGGAACTTGGTGTGCAGCCAAGAATAATTTACCCAGCCAAAATGAGCATTTTTTCCCCAGGGAAGAAGATGGATATTCAATGAAATAGGCAAATTTCATCTATTTCTGATGAAAAAACTAAACAAAACTAAACAAACTAATTTTGTTGCTAGATGCCCTGGTACCAACAGAAGTTGGTACTAAACAAAAAGTTTGCTCTCCAAATATAGGACTCAAGAGAAACATAAAAAGGTAAAAAGAAATCTTGGGAACTATATTTCTGTTATGAATATACATAGAGTACATGTATAATTTGGTTGTACTGTTATAACATAAAAAAGAAGCTAGAGGTGGAAAGGAAATTGTACCAGAAAAAGGGAAAAGTAGAGGTACTACATCTCATGAAGAGGTAATGGAAATCTATTATATCTGAGGGAAAAAAGGAGGGGGATGAACATAGTATGTATCTTACTCTTATCAGAATTGGCTCAAAGAGAAAAATATTAGACATATTCAATTTACAGAGAAACTTCTCCCACCTCATTGAAAAGTGGGAGGGGAAAAGTGAAAAGGGAAGCAGTAAGCTAAACAGAAAGGAATACAGAAATTGTAAGGAAAAGGTTTAAGAAAAGGGGAGGGACTCTAAGGTGGGGGGAGGGATCCTAAAAAGGGAGGACTGCATGAGGCGAGTGGTTCTCAAAGGTTAATACTGGGGAGGGAGGTAAGGGGCAAAGAAAAGAGAAAAGCATAATCTGGAGTTAACAAGATGGCAGGAAATACAGAATTTGTAATTTTAACCATAAATGTGAATGGGGTAAATACCTCCATAAAGTGGAGGTGGATGGCAGACTGGATTAAAAGCCAGAATCCTACAATTTATTGTTTACAGGAAACACACTTGAAGCAGGGGAATATATACAGAGTAAAGGTAAAAAGCTGGAGCAGAATCTATTATGCTTCAGGTAAAGTCAAAAAAGCAGGGGTAGCCATCCTGATCTCAGATCAAACAAAAGCAAAAATTGATCTAATTAAAAGAAATAAGGAAGGAAACCATATCTTGCTAAAAAGTACCATAGACAATGAAGCAATATCAATATTAAACATATATGCACCAAGGGGTATAGCATCTAAATTCCTAAAGGAGAAGTTAAGAGAGCTGCAAGAAGAAACAGACAGCAAAACTATAATGGTGGGAAATCTCAACCTTGCACTCTCAGAACTGATAAATCAAACCACAAAATAAATAAGAAAGAAATTAAAGAGGTAAATAGAAGACTAGAAAAGTTAGATATGATAGATCTTTGGAGAAAATTAAATGGAGACAGAAAGGAATACACTTTCTTTTCAGCAGTTCATGGAACCAATACAAAAACACCTCAAACTCAAATGCAGAAAGGCAGAAATAGTAAGTGCATCCTTTTCAGATCATGATGTAATGAAAATTACATTCAATAAAAAGCTAGGGGAAAATAGACCAAAAAATAATTGGAAACTAAATAATCTCATCCTAAAGCATGATTGGGTGAAACTGCAAATCATAGACACGATTAATAATTTCACCCAAGAGAATGATAATGAGACATCATATCAAAATGTGTGGGATGCAGACAAAGCAGTAATAAGGGGAAATTTTACATCTCTAGAGGCCTACTTGCATAAAATAGAGAAACAGAAAATCATTGAATTAGGCTTGCAACTAAAAAAGCTAGAAAAGGAGCAAATTTAAAATATCCTGTCAAACAATAACCTTGAAATTCTAAAAATAAAAGGAGAGATTAATAAAATTGAAAGTAAAAAAAACTATTGAATTAATAAATAAAACTAAGAGTTGGTTCTTTGAAAAAAAACAACAAAATAGATAAATCCTTGGTACTTTTGATTAGGAAAAAAAAAGTGAAAAATCAAATTGTTGGTCTTAAAAATGAAAGGGGAGAACTTTCCACTAATGAGGAGGAAATAAGAGCAATAATTAGGAGTTACTTTGCCCAATTTTGTGCCAATAAATTCGATATCTTAAATGAAATGGATGAATACCTTCAAAAATATAGCTTGCCCAGATTAAGAGAGGAAGAAGTAAATTGGTTAAACAGTCCCATTTTAGAAAAAGAAATAGAACAAGCTATTAATCAACTCCCTAAGAAAAAATCCCCAGGACCAGATGGATTTACATGTGAATTCTACCAAATATTTAAAGAACAATTGACTCCAACATTATATAAACTATTTGAAAAAATAGGGTTTGAAGGAGTCCTACCAAATTCCTTTTATGACACAGACATGATACTGCTACCTAAACCAGGTAGGTTGAAAATAGAGAAAGAAAATTATAGACCAATCTCCCTAATGAATATTGATGCTAAAATCTTAAATAAAATATTATCAAAAAGATTACAGAAAATCATCCCCAGGATGTAGGATTTACACCAGGAATGCAGGGCTGGTTCAATATTAGGAAAACGAAGAGCATAATTGACTATATCAATAACCAAATTAACAAAAACCATATGATCATGTCAATAGATGCAGAAAAAGCATTTGATAAAATCCAACATCCATTCCTATTAAAAACACTTGAGAGGATAGGAATAAATGGACTTTTCCTCAAAATAGTAGCATCTATTTAAAACTGTCAGTATCATATGTAATGGGGATAAACTGGAACCATTCCCAATAAGATCAGGAGAGAAACAAGGTTGCCCACTATCACCATTACAATTTGATATTGATTAGAAATGCTAGCTTCGGCAATAAGAGTTGAGAAAGAGATTAAAAGAATCTGAGTAGGTAATGAGGAAACCAAATAATCATTCTTTTTTTTTTTTTTTTTTGATTTTCCTTTTCTTTCTTTTTTTTAAATATTTTATTTTATTTTATAATAACTTTATATTGCCAGAATCCATGCCAGGGTAATTTCAAATTATCATTCTTTGCAGATGATATGATGATATACTTAGAGAATCCCAGAGATTCTACTAAAAAACTATTAGAAATAATCTACAATTTTAGCAAAATTGTAGGATACAAAATAAATCCACATAAATGCTTAGCATTTTTATACATCATCAACAAAATCCAACAGCAAGAGATACAAAGAGAAATTCCATTTAAAATAACTGTCAATAGGATAAAATATTTGGGAATTTATCTGCCAAAAGAAAGTCAGAAACTATATGAGCAAAACTACAAAACACTTTCCACACAAAGTCAGATTTAAACAACTAGAAAAATATCAAGTGCTCTTAGATAGGCCAAGCAAATGTAATAAAGATGACGTACTACCTAAACTAATCTATTTATTTAGTGCTATACCCATCAGATTCCCAAGAAATTATTTTAATGACCTAGAAAAAATAACAACAAAATTCATATGGAAGAACAAAAGGTCAAGAATTTCAAGAGAACTAATGAAAAAAAAAAAAAAATCAAATGAAGGCGGCCTAACTGTACCTAATCTAAAATTATAATGTAAAACAGTGATCACCAAAACCATTTGGTATTGGATAAGAAATAGACTAGCTGATGAACCTAACTTATTCATAGGACAAAATAGTCAATAACCACAGTAATCTAGTGTTTGGCAAACCCAAAGACCCCAACTTTGGGGATAACAATTCATTATTTGACAAAAACTGTTGGGAAAACTGGAAATTAGTATGTCAGCAGAAATTGGGCATGTACCAACACTTAACACCCTACACTAAGATAACATCAAAATGGGTTCATCATCTAGGCATAAAGAACAAGATTATAAATAAATTAGAGGAACATAAGATACTTTACCTCTCAGACTTGTGGAAGAGGAAGGAATTTGTAACTAACGAAGAATAACTAGAGATCCCAACTGTCAGATTGACTAAGATGATAGGAAAAAATAATGACGAATGCTGGAGGGGATGCAGTGGGACACTGGTGCCTTATTGGTGGAGTTGTGAAAAGATCCAGCCATTCTGGAGAACAATTTGGAACTATGACTATGTCCAAAGGGCTACCTAAGCGTGCATATTCTTTGACCCAGCAGTGTTACTACTGGGCTTATATCCCAAAGAGACATCAAAGAAGGGAAAGGAACCTGTATATGCAAAAATGTTTGTAGCAGCCCTTTTTGTAGTGGCTAGAAACTGGAAATTGAGTGGATGCCCATCAATTGAAGAATGGCTGAATAAATTGTGGTATATAAATGTTATGGAATATTATTGTTCTGCAAGAAATGACCAGCAGGATGAATAGAGAGGCTTGGAAAGACTTACATGAACTGGTGCTATGTGAAATGAGCAGAACCAGATCATTATACACTTCAACAACAATACTATATGAGGATTAATTCTGATGGAAGTGGCTATCTTTGGCAATGAGAAGATCCAATTCAGTTCCAATTGATCAGTGATGAACAGAACCAGCTACACCCAGAGAAAGAACACTGAAAAATGAATGTGGACTGCTTGCATTTTTATTTTTCTTCCCAGGTTATTTTTACCTTTCTAAATTTGATTTTTCTTGTGCAACAAGAGAACTGTATAAATATGTACACATATATTGTATTTAACATATATTTTAACATATTTAACATAAAAAAGAATAAATCAGAAACAACTTCAAGTTTGTTTTGAAGAGAATATTTTTAATGCAATCAATTCTCTAAGAGAGTAATTTATGATATATTTTATGTTACCTAAGTTGGGAAAAGTCAATTTTGGGGAGTTTATAATTTAATTTGGAATTACACCTGGGTATTGAGCATATCTTGAAGTGCAAATATGTCTTACTATAAACTTATTTGACATGCATTGTTTTGAAATTATAAAATGTATTTAAACATTCCAACTCAGAAAATTTAATTGCACTTAAAATTAATATGACAACTTTTTTTTTTTTTTTGGTGAGGCATTTGGGGTTAAGTGACTTGTCCAGGGTCATGCAGCTAGGAAGTATTAAGTGTCTGAGGTCAGATTTCAACTCAGGTCCTCCTGACTTCAGGACAGTGTTCTATCCACTGCCCACCTAGCTGCCCCTATATGACATCTTTTAAAAGAATTCAGTTGTGCATTAGCAGTCATATTGTTTAAATGTTCTGTTATTAGTTCCTTAACAGAATCTCATCCTCCTGAGGGAGGAATGATCAGCTATAAGTAAATAACTAGACGAAATAACTAGAAAATTTTGTTTTCAAAAAAAATAACAAAATCAAATAATTATACAGTCAAATATAATAACCAACAAGAAAAGAAGTTCCAGTCTTCAAGAAGAAAATGACTTTTATGGGATTTTGATTGTTGCTTCCAGGCTACCCCCCTACCTGCTCCCAGCCCTGAGCCCTACAGAAAGCATTAGTCATTGGTCTCACCACACCAGCATATTCTGTAACTACATCACCAGGTTACCACAAAACAGAAATCAGCCAATTAGAAAGTAGCACTAGGGGCAGCTAGATGGCATAGTGGATAAAGCACAAGCTCTGAAGTCAGGAGGACCTGAGTTCAAATCTGTCCTCAGACACTTAACACGTCCTAGCTGCATGACTCTGGGCAAGTCATTTAACCCCAATTGCCTGGGGGAAAAAAGTAGCATCAACAGGACATCGGACTGCAAACCTCAATAACTCTTTATCCCAATTTGATGCCTACATAATTCCCTTCTTTGCTGTCCTTGGGTCGAACCAAGACTAGTTATAATATCATTACCATACATTAATAAGCCTTTAAGTGGGCTTTTCTATATGCATTCTGGGTAACCACATGGGCTGTTGTACCACGACTTTAGAACTTCCCCATATTAGCAGAGTCTTCCTACAAACTACGTATCTTGTGATGTAATTAGCACCATTTATTCTATAAATATCCTTGTCTTGGGGCCAGCTGGGGGGGGAGGGGAAGGAAGCCGATGCTGGGAAGCGGAGCTGGCTATGGCTTTGGCTAGCGGCGGCGGAGCGGCCTGCGGAGCCCGAGCGCCCCCACCAGCGGCCCTTCCTGATCTGGGTGAGCGGCGGCACGGCCACTGGAAAGTCCACAGTGTGTGAGAAGTTCGTGGAACTGCCGGGCCAGTATGAAGTGGATCACCGCCAGCGCAAGCTGGTCATCCCGAGCCAGGACCGCTTCTATAAGGTCCTGACCGCGGAGCAGAAGGCCAAAGCGCTGAAGGGGCAGTACAACTTTGACCACCCAGATGCTTTTGATAATGACTTGATGCACATGACCCTGAAACACATCGTAGAGGGCAAAACCGTTGAGGTCCCGACTTAGGATTTTGTGATCCATTCCAGGTTACTGGAGACAACTGTGGTTTACCCTGCGGATGTGGTTCTGTTTGAGGGCATTTTGGTATTCTATAGTCAAGAGATCAGAGACATGTTTCATCTTCGACTCTTTATTGACGCCGACTCAGATGTGAGACTCTCTCATAGCGTTCTCCGAGATATGAATCGTGGAAGAAACTTGGAGCAGACCCTAACACAATACACACCTTTGTCAAGCCTACCTTTGAGTAATTCTGCCTGCCGACTAAGAAGTATGCTGATGTAATCATCCCTCGAGGGGTTGACAACATGGTTGCCATCAACCTGACTGTACAGCATATTCAGGCCTTTTTGAATGGGGACATCTGCAAATGGCAGCGGGGAGTTCCAAATGGGCGGAGCTACAAAAGGACATTTCCTGAGCCTGGAGACCCTGCTGTAGTTCTAACTTCTGGTCCAACTTTATCTCAAAACAGATCCAGACATCCTAGAAAACAATCTGGACGTATGCTGACAATCACTAGAATGTGCCACCTTCTGACACTGCTATGCCACGAGAAGGGTCTGTGCTCAAAAGAAATCACCAATATTTATAAAAAAAAAAAAAAACTTATTTCTGTATTCAGCTCTTTTTGTAGCCCCCCAAAACAGGAACTAAGGGAGGAGCTAAACAGTGATATATGAATGTAGTGGAATATTTTCATTTCATATCATATATAATGAAATGGACACAGAGAAATCTGGGAATATCTCATGACATGATGCAGAGGAAATTAAGAACTTTATATAAATTTATAAAATGTTAAGAAAATTATAGAGAAAAACAACTTTAAAAAAAACTCTGATATTCTGAACAATGCAATGATAAATAAGAATCCCCAAAAAGGAAGATGAGACAACAGTACCATTTACTTCCTGACAAGAAATGCAGAACCATAATTTTCAAATATAATACTCCCAAACAGGTAAAAAGTGAGTTTTTTTTTAATTTTAAGAATTTTATTAATATCTTTTATTTTCATGCCACATTTACTTCTTTGAAAAAAAAAATCTGTCCCTCCCACTATATTTCTCCACTATCACTGGGCATATTTTAAAAAACAACAACAATAGCAGCCCTGTTTGTAGTGGCTAGAAACTGGAAAATGAATGGATGCCCATCAATGGGAGAATGGCTGGGTGAATTATGGTATATGAATGTTATGGAATATTATTGCTCTGTAAGGAATGACCAGCAGGATGAACACAGAGAGGCTTGGAGAGACTTACATGGACTGATGCTAAGTGAGATGAGCAGAACCAGGAGATCATTATACACTTCGACAACGATATTGTATGAGGATGTATTCTGATGGAAGTGGATTTCTATGACAAAGAGACCTAACTGAGTTTCAATGGATAAATGATTGACAGAGACAGCTACACCCAGAGAAGAAACACTGAGAAACGAATGTGAACTATTTGCATTTTTGATTTTCTTCCCGAGTTATTTTTACCTTCTGAATCCAATTCTCCCTGTGCAACAGGAGAACTGTTCGGTTCTGCAAATATGTATTGTATCTAGGATATACTGCAACATATTTAACATATATAGGACTGCTTGCCATCTTGGGGGGGGGGGGGCGGGGGTGGAGGGAGGGAGGGGAAAAAACGAAACATAAGCGAGTGCAAGGGATAATGTTGTAAAAAATTACCCTGGCATGGATTCTGTCAATACAAAGTTATTATTAAATAAAATAAAATTTAAAAAAACAAAAACAAAAAAAAAAAAACAACAACAACAAAAAAAAAAAAAACCTCCCAAAAATAAAACTCTCAGTACATAGCTGCATAATATGGTAAAACTATTTAGGGGGAGTGTTCATTTTTAGTTACCCAAATGAGTATATTAAAAAGAATCACAGACCTCTGCTTTAAAGAAACATAAGGCAATGGACAGCATATTTTTTCAGTGTTACCAGCTAAATAACATAGGCACAGTTAATATTTGGAAATTTGATACTACTTAGATTTCTGTCAGAAAAGGTAAACTCTCCCCTCATGAATTATTGCTGAGAATATTTTCAGCACCATAATACAACTAAGGATGCTTTATAAATTAAGATGTAAAGTGATTAGTATTGTTCTGATTCATATAAATAAAAGTATGGAGACTGGAAAAAAAGAGAAATATAAGCCTATTAAAAAGAAAAAAGAAAAAAATATATCCTTGTCTTGCTTTGCTGGGGAGCTGATTCCTTCAGGGAACTTGGCCCACCCACTGAAAGTAGAAATCTCATTCAAATGCCTTTGCCTGGGTTGGAAATTGTCTGAGCCTGAATTCTTTCAGAGGTGACACCATGGCACATACCTGATCCTTCAACAACTCTTTGAAAATTAGAAGTGGTCAAGGGGAAGCCAGTAAAGGTATAAGAGATCAAGAGATAAACAAAATTTTAAAAATAAAAAAATAGAAGAGAATATAAAACATCTTATAAGATCAATTGTTTTTCTTATGAGGTATTTCACCCTGTCTTCTATTTTTTTCATTCCTTATATTTTGTTTTATTATTTCTTGATCTCTTATAATTTCTCTGCCATCCTTTTGCCCAATTCTAGTTATCAAGGAGTAATTTCCTTCCTTAACATTCTGAGTCTCCTTTTCTGGTTACTTGACTTTCTTAACAAAATCTTTTTTTTTTTTCTTAGATTGTTGTTGTTGGTTTGTTTTTTGGTTTGGTTTGGTTTGTTTTTTAGCTTTTCTTCAAACTCTCTCATTTCCTTTTTAAAGTCTTTTTTTGAGTTATGTTAATCAGGTGACCATTTAACATTACTTTTTGGGTAGGAGAAGCCTTTTTTGCTTCAGTATTCTTCCCTGAACATGAATCCCAGTCTTTCTATGATAATGTTCTGTGATTAAATGCTTTCTTCTTTGCCTGCTCAATTTTTGTAATTTACAGCAGATTGTTGGTGTAGTCACCTATAATCCTGGAATATAAGAGATGTGCCTTTAGCCTCAGGTCCCTCCTCCTTCAGTCCTCCCTTCTGATCTAGAATCCAGAAGTCTGCCCTCCTGTAAATACTTTTCAGCCAACAGCTGCCCTGACCCAGTGCTTCTGCACTCAGGCACCTGTTCTGGTTGCTTCTTATCCAGAGCCATCTTATCAGCATTGCAGGGCCTGGCATTCCTGATCAGCAAACGTTCTCTCAAACTTCCAACTCAGATGTCACTCCCCACACAATCTGGGTGTGAAAATTCCTGTGACAGCAATCAAGACTATCTCCCAAAAAAAAGGGAATTGTCCAATGCAACTAGCCTGGAGGTATTTTCACTTCACACATGGATCAAGCCTCTGCCCTAGTATCTTTCCTCAGATCTTCTGGGATTATCCCAGAATTTGTCAGAAGGAAAAGCCAATAAGCAGGATCCTTGGATATTCATTCTAATTCTCTGAAGGGTTGTTTCTCTGAAGAAGTGCCACACCTGGTCAGGAACCCCACAGAATTGATGGAGTCAGGCATAATAGGAGAAATGAATCTTGTAGGATCCCAATTGAACAAGGGGTGGACTTCCTATGTGGGGAGTAGGAAGAAGAATGACTAAAGAAAGAGCAATTAAATTGGGTAAAGTTTGGTTTGAGAATAAAAAGGATTTAGGGTTGTTTTGACCAACTGATAAGTAATCAAAAATTTACTTAAAGCATTATGGAATTTTATTGACCAATCTCCCAAAATCAGCTTAGAACAAATGAATTATTGATATTGCTAAATTCTTCGTCATTCTGGATTAGACTAGAAAAGATCAAATTAAAATAAACACGTGATTTTTAAAGGTATAAAATACTAAAATTTTGAGACATAAAGCAGGATTTGCAAATTCTTTTAAAAAAATTCATGGACTTAATTTTGAGGGATTTGAAAGGATATAGGGGAAAAGTTACATCCTGAGCCCTTCAGAAAAATAAAATCTCTTATCAGATTTCAAATAGTGCAATACCTGTTAAATTCCTATGCCATAGTTGGGCTTTGGCCAAACTCCTTAGACATTGTCAAAATAGCTAGATGAATGCATTTTTAGCATAAAAGAAGTTGACTTTAAGGAGTAGATCATTTCTTCTCTCAAGTCATCTTGCTTGCTAAAATCTGTGACAGCCTAAAATGAGGAATTTGTTGTGCTGAGTGAGTTGTTTTTTAGTTTATTTGCCTATCACTTACAAAAAATATTTATGATTATAATTAATCCTAATTGTTCAAAAGCCCTCACAGAAATTGGCCTAAAGTATGTGTTTGTAACCATTAAAAAACTAAAAAGGGGTTTATTAAAGAAATGAAGTAGAAAAAAAGAAAGAGTAGTGTTGTATAAAGAAATAAAAAAAAGTTAAGAAAGATTGGATGGGGAAAGAAATTTGGAGTTTGCACATTCAGCATAAATTAGGATTTTGAAAGTAAAGAGTTTTGGAGTTTTGAAAAGAAAGTTTCAAAGAGGGTCTTAATTCCACTGAAATAGAATATTCTTAAACATTCTTTTTAATAGTTGCTGCATTTCTTTCTTCCCCAATGAATATAACATCACAAAATATTTCATAAAATGCATGCTCATTAATTGATTGATAGAGAAAGAATTATTTCTATGCTCTGGTTTCAAAAGTCATGCTAAAAGATTAATAATTTAGAAAATCTAAAGGAATTGATTTGGCTCTGTGGGTAACCCAAGGAAACAAAGAAGCAGTAATGCAAAGTTGGTAGCATCACCATGATTTTTTTTAATTATATGCCAACTAAAAATAAAGGAACCTTGTGCAAAATGAAGTTTAATTATTGATTATAAATCAAAATTGATTGGGTTGGAAATTGTAAGAGAATCTAATCAGTTTTTGAATGTACAAAAGCAATAATAAATATTTACACCTAGCTCCCAGGGTTGTTGGAAGAAAACCACAGTTGTGAAGTGCTTACCACAGTGACTGGCTTGTGTACAGAATGAGTGCTATGTTATTCAGTGCTATATTGTATTGTGGGAATACAACTGAGCAAAATGTTATGCCTTTTACGTGTACTTTTTCTAATTGGCATGAAATGTTAACAAAACTGGGAAATTATAGACTAAACATTTTAAAGTATTACTAAAAACAGGTTTAAGCAACCTTTAATACATAGAAAAAGCCTGGCACATAGTAGGCACTACCTAGATCAGCACAAAAATGCCAGGAGTAATAAGATAAATAACTTTCTATGAATTGATTTCTATGAATTTGAAAGGTATTTAATGAAAGCAGAGAATTTAAACTCTTGAACAATAAAAAGGAGATAATTTGGAATCATTTAGAAACTTGTGTATCTTTTAATGCCATTATTAAACCAACTATTAGCTGTGTATGAACTTGTAGTGAAGAAGTGGAAACAACAATACAAGGTTCAACTGATCTTTGGGTCTGGGTGACTGAGACAGGTTTAACACATTTAATTAAACAAGAGTGGATTGGGTTACACCAGACACTACCCCAGTGGCAACTTCCATGACAAGCACATGTTAATTTGTGTAGCTTTTAATTATCTTATGTTTCAAATCACAATGGCCATTAGCTTGCACCCCTTTTTGAGCACTTACAGAAAAAGAATATTATTGTGCTCAGGTAAATCCTTGACCAAGACTGAACTATTCCCTATTTCTAAAGCCACAGCTCCTTCTGATATTATAACCTTTACCAAGAAAATTGTGCCCAGGTATGATCCATTGTCTCCATAAATTCTTTTGGAAGAATCTCATCTCATTTCCATCCCATTGTATTCTAGAAATTGTCTAATGTTTTCCCTTTGGCTTTATCTGTAGACTAAGGTAGGGAACAATAACTGAATGTTTTTTTTTTTAATTCTAGATGGCATTTTAAGGCTAATATATAAAGGAAAAAAAATTATCTAGCCCTAAGTGAAAAAATAGTGAAATTTTGCTATTTGAAGTACTTCAGTTTGTTGCTATTCTAAGTCTAAGGAATTAGTGTCTTGACCTTGCATCTTGACCTTTGACTGCTGGTTCATCATTCATGTGAAATACCATGTGCCCCTACAGTCTGCCACAAGTAAAGATGTCTGTCCCTGGGAAAGTAAAGAAAATGATCTTGTAAAAGTGAAGGTAGGATTCTCTTGATCTATTCCTGTTAGAATCCTTACAAGCTGTTAAGTCATTAGAATTGATAGAGACAATAATTATCTAATTTAGCATGGTTCATTATGATTGATCTGATCTTACAAGGAGATGTTATGGGCCAGAACTTGAAACAAGGTACTAAGTGGAACTGAAAGAAACAATGCTTGTGTTCACACCTTTAGAGAGTGAATATAAGCAAGAAGCTCTCAGGGCCAGACCCAGAAGCCCTCTCTCTCAGAGGCAAGACAAATCATTCCAACTTTCACCTTGGTGCTGGCTGGAGACATTTGGAAGAAGAGAAGCCGAAGTTGGCTGAGGCAAAAGATTAAGAGCAAGAAATCTTGGAACCAAGGAGAGATAGGTCTCTAAGAAAGCTTAATCGGGTCCCAGGAAGAAGATTCATAAACAGGAGAAAATTTTATCAGCTGGCTATATTTGGGGTGATTATTACTCTGAACTGAAACTAAGGTTGCCTCCAAAAAACCTCCCCACGAAACCTGCTCCCAGAGAGAACCATTTTATATTATATACAAAAGAAGAACACCACATATTCCCATCTTAGTAAATAAGAAAATTTCCCATCTGGCTAATTCTGAACCTGACCATGACATCCTGTCATACTTGGTTACCTAAGACTCATACCTGAAATCAAACAGAACTAATATGCTACCCTGTCCCTGCCTTTCTCCTCAGAAAGAAAATTCCATTGATAAAGAGAAGTAAAAATAATAAGAAAAAGAAGATCAATCCTATTGGTGATTTTTGATACATGCTAGTATATAGTAAGAGATCATTTTGAATTGTCATTTGATTTGCAGATAATAAAGACCATAAAGTCTTACAATTGATGAGCTATTTCATTTATGTAAGTCTACCCTATAACATTCTTTCATCATGATAATATGATTAGTAGGAATATGACAAAATTTTTAAAACTAGATTAAAAATTTCACATGGAAAAATCAGTTTGAAACATTTATTAAATAATATTAAAGGAGACAATGACATTTTTATTCAGGCCCTCATGATACAATTAAAGTTTTCTTAAGTTTTAGATGGAATTGTGTATTTTTAACAGACTAATTCTTTTTATAACTCTATTTTATATTGAGTTTGTGTTAAATCTTGGCACCTGAGACATATATTTAAAAGGAAGAAGCCCCTTCAGGCTGATCTAAGAATGTGACTTGTTTTAGATTTATAAAATTAAACACCTTGAATTTTTTCATCTACACCAAGGATATATGATCCTTAATAACTGAATCTACCTAAAACCAAGAAGCTATGATTACTGGTACTTGCTGTTAGACTTCATGGAACTATACTTGACATTATTCTGAGTGTGATTCCAGGTATGATCATCAAGGAATCTTATTAGTCAATGATCCATAATGGGGTTTACATCCATGAATTATAAGTGGAGTTCTTGTGGGGAAGGCTGGAAGAATGACTTTTGCCATAGGCTGAAGTAGGCTCTTCCTCACTTGATATACCCAATATTTTCTCTTAGGTGGAAAATATTTCATCTCAAGTATGGCTCAGTAAAAGTGGCTATCTAGTGACTCCAGTATGGAATTGACATGGGGCTAAGGAAACAGTTTTCCCTTACTTTATAATGTTCCTATTTCTTTCTATGGCAAATTTCTATCAACATGGCAGTTATCAGTATAAATACAATATTAAGTATTTATTTCATAGATTAATATGGAAGCATATTGGAACTGTTAAAATATAGGTATGACTTGAGATAGCCTAAAATTTTAGTCCTTCCTAAAATTAACGTGAGGATAACTGGGTAGTAATGGAACAATTTGTGGAACTAAATTATTTTTCTACTAATTATTTAGCAATACACCTTTAGTTTTTATATTTTTTAAGAAAAATCATAAAATACCTTGTGTTACCTAAATGAGAAAAACCAATTTTGCTTGTTTTTATTATTACTACCTGAATGTTGAACATGTTTTCAAAGGCAAAAATGTTTTATTATAAATAACTTATTTGGCCTAAATTGTCTTGATATCAACCATCAAATGTATTTATATATCCCATTCCAGAACTTTTTCTGGCAATTGCAATTATTTTGGCAACTTTTAAATGAATTCAGGGGTCATCTTAGCCCCCCCCAAAAAGTATTCTATTAAAAATTCCCTAGCAAAATCTCATTTTCCTAGGGGAGGATGAACAGGTAAGAGAAAATAGCTAGAGTGATAAATATTAAATTGATTTAATAAATAGGGAGGGGTTTGTTTTGATGAAGCAATTGGGCTTAAATGACTTGTCCAGAGTGTCCCAACAAGTAAGTGTTACATGTGCGAGGCCGAATTTAAACTCTGGTTCTCCTGATTTCAGGGTTGGTGCTCTATCCACTGTGCCATCTAGCTGTCCCAATAAATAGTTGTAATAAGATTAGGTAATTATAAATATCAAATATAAAATTCCAGTTCAGCATTTTTAGTTGTTATTTGAATTTGCAAGTTCTCTGATCTAGTGATATTCATATTAGTGCTATTAAGGTTTGAACTGACACTTACTACCTACCTAGATGTTGTAATAGAATTGTATTTAGACCTATTTTGTCAGAGATGTTTAATAGAGAAGGGAAATCTCTGCAATCTAACCTAGAAAACCAAATCCACTAGATTCTAGTATACCATTCTAGTATACCATAGGAGTGCATTAGAGGTCTTGTATCACCATAATGGAGTAGCTATTTGTCCAAATTATTTGAGTCATTTTCATAAAATCAAAAGATTTTCAGAATTGTATGTATGACAAACAATGTTTATACTGCCATGCTTGAACAAGTGCCCCATGATCCCTGAATTTTCATGTCTTGTATGACATGTTTAACTGTTCTTGGTTAGTGAGAGCATCGCCACAGATATTGTTACATTTAATATATTATAAAGTATTAACTCATAATGGAACATAATCAATATGTTATAAGTGATGCCCATTTCCCTCTTCTCTAATGTCACTTTTGCACCCCAGTAAAGGGGCTGCTCCCTTCTGGTTTTGCATTGCTCATTGAGGACAGCCTTCCATGCATTTCAATTGTAATGATCCAAAGAAAGACTAGCATTTTTCTGGGGATTGAAGGGGAGGAATGTGAGAAACAATTCATTTGCACCCCAATCTATTCCAATCAATATTAATCAATTTAATAGAATCATATCAAAGTTCTCTATATTAGGCCCCAGAGCTATGAGCTGAAAATTCTAAGTTCCCTCCCTAAGGAAGTTAGAGGCCCTCCACCTTTGTTTTTCCTTGTCATAGCAGCCAAGGTCAGTGTAACAGTGGTGACTCAACTATGTAAAAAATAACCCAGTATATTTTTGCACCTTCTGGTCATTCTCTCTTGTCCAATAGGAACAGATGACCCTCTTATAATCACCTAGTTAGATGGGCCCTGTAGGTAGGACAATAGTGGAATTTATTAAGCACAATTGTGTCATAGTTAGGCCTGTGACTCAGATCACTCTGGCAACTGAGTGGGTAGAGAAGGAAATTTAAGAGAAGGATATCACTTTTAAAAAACTGCAATGCAGGATCCAAGATGACAGCTTGAGACCCAAATGAATTCTTCCAGTATTCCCCTTCAGAAAACTTTAAAATAACACCTCAAATAAATTTTTGGAGCAGCAAAAACAAAAAAAGGTCAAAACAAGGCATTTTTCCAGCCAATAACAATTTAAGAAGTTAGTAGAAGTGATAGGGTGGGGCCCTGGCCTCCCAGAAGTAGTGTAAAATCTTTCTCTAAAATGTAATATTCTCTTGTTGGGGTTTTCTTGGGGTTCTCTGGGAGCAGCCTTCGTGTCAGTTCAGTAATCACCACAAGTGCAGCCAGGTGTTAAAGTCCCAGTCCTTTATTGTCTCTTTCAAAGTCTTGTCTCCTTTCCTGGGGCCTGGTTAGCTTTCTTATAGTCCTCATCCTTTATTATCTCCTTCCTGGGGCTGGGCAGAAGATCCTATTCTGGCATGCTATATAGCTGGTGTTGATTGGTAACTCTATGGTCCATACACAGTTCTGATCTCAGTTCTAGAATAGAGAGGAGTGCATGTAATCACAAGGGAGCACGAACCCTGCTCACAGTTTCAAAGAGGAAAGGAACACTAGTACTTATAGGCAGGGGAGCAGGGGTCTGGGTGAAGACCAAAGCAGCGAAGACAAAGAATGCAGTGACCACAGCTCTCCCAGACTCAGTTTATCTTAGAAGTAACAAAACTAGCAGACATGGTTAATATAGGTATACATAATTACATCCACACAGGTTCTGAGGGGCGCAGAGAAATACACAGACTGACAGGTTGTGACTTCAGGAAAAGGCTAATTTGATTTTAAACATAGATGACATGACAAAAAGAACACACAAGTGCTTGAGTATAAACTTTTACCTTGCTAAATTCTCTGCAGAAGCAGGCACTTGAGAGAACACACAACATCACAAATCAACAAACCATATAGGGCTGATAACAGATAGGATTCTACTCTCAGTTTAGATCACTAGCTGTTTCCAGTCTAACAAAGGTAAACAAATACTATTCTTATAAACAATCCACAAAGATGGATAAAGGATTGCAGCCTCCTCAAAAATATATGCAAGAAAGTCCTTTTTGATAAATTCTGGGATGTGTGTGTATACACACATGTGTGTAAACATGAAAGTACATATATGTATATATTTATTCAATTTTTCTTTTTTTGTTTTCTTGGTGGGATAAAACTCTAGATTCTGCTTCTCTCTTAATGGTTTCTAACAGTCATTGGTTAAATGACTCCCACTCAGTGACTTCTTGGTACTAATGTTTTCAGAGCTAGTTCTGGAGATCTGAAAGTTTTTGACTCAGATTGAATGTAAATAGCAATTGTTTTTATTTTGGCCATAAACCCTGAGAATCTTCCCTTGCAGATTGATTTTTTTTTTTTTAACTAAGTAAAAAGAAGCCATTCTCTGTCTCATTTCTTATCTAGTTTTAATCATTGGTTGGGCAGTGAAACTGAAACCTATTAAAGACTTTAATTTAAAAAGGCCGAGGTATCCCACTGCATCCAGGGCAATCTTCAGTCATCTTGAGATTGCATTTAAGTCCTGTAAACCCCAAGATATCTTGTGAGATTTCAGCTATGAAAATTTACATTTCTTTGGCAGACCACTCACAAGGAAAAGTAGGATACTCCATGTAGACAGAGAAAAGGGAAAGAAAAAAGAGAAAGACAGAGAGACAGTGATAGAAAAAGAAAGGAGGGAAGGAAAAAAGAAAGGGAGGGAGGGAGGGAAGAGAGAGGAAAGAAAAAAACAGAGAGAGTTGTGTTGCTCACATGACCAGATCTAGTTGAGTGTCCAACAGAATAGCCCCTACTACTACTCACAGAGGTTGTTTGTCCTTCATTTTTAAAGAGGACCATGACATCGGTGGGTGATGCTATGATATGCAAGTAAATTGGATTTAATTGAGGGAAGGCTGAACAAAGTCACCAAACTCACTTTCTCCTGCATCTGGGGTCATCTGCATCCAGTGGCTAGATATAGATCAGGATAACTAGAAATGATTCTGGATATAGTGGGAACATGAGACATATACAGAAGATGAGAATGAGTAGATAACACAAAAGATTAAATCGGTTTGTAAAGAACACTATAAGGATTATGTTAAAATTCAGAATGAATTGAGGCAAATCGGAGGCCAGATTTGCAGTCTCCACTCTGCATTCTATCCATGGCATTTCTTGGCTGTTGTAAACCCCATCCCTCAACACAATGTTTGGAATGTAATAATAATAATAGTAGTTAACAATTACAAAGCCATCCCTATTTGCCAGGTGGCTTTCTAAGCACTTTACAAACATGCAGTGTGATTCTCACAACAACCCTGGGGAATGAGCTGCTATTATTGTCTCCATTTTACAAATGAGAAAACCAAAATGAGGGTAAGTGATTTATGCTTATAGAGTGATCACTCTTTGCCAAGCACTTTGCTAGGCAGATATGCTTTACAAATATGCAGTGAGATTCTCACAATAACGCTGGGAGTAGGTGTTATTATGATCCCTACTTAAGAGAGGAAAGCATCAAGGGGGAGCCATGAATAGAATACCAGGCTTGAAGTCAAGAAGACTTGAGTTCAAATCCAGTTTCAAATACTTAATACTATTTGCCTCAATTTCCCCATGAAATGAGTTGAAAAACTCATGTGTCTTTGTCAAGAAAACTTCAAGTACGGTCAGATTCAGGTATGACTCAAATAACTAAACAACAACAACTATTTAAAAGAGGAGGAAAGCAAGGTAAAAATAATAATAATGACCTTATACACTTCAACAAGGATACTGTATGAGGACGCATTCTGATGGAAGTGGATTTCTTTGACAAAGAGAAGCTCTAACTCAATTTTGGACAGAAGCAGCTACACCCAAAGAAAGAACACTGGGAAATGAATATAAACTGTTTGCATTTTTGTTTTTCTTCCCAGGTTACTTATACCTTCTGAATCCAATTCTCCCTGTGCAACAAGAGAACTGTTCGGTTCTGCACACATATATTGTATCTAGGATATACTGTGACATTTAACATGTATAGGACTGCTTGCCATCTAGGGGAGGGGGTGGAGGGAGGGAGGGGAAAAATCGGAACAGAAGCAAGTGCAAGGGATAATGCTGTAAAAAATTACCCGGCATGGGTTCTGTCAATAAAAAGTTATTACAGGTTCCTGTGGGGCCACCACTTCGACTGGTGCGGGGGCAACGATTGCTCCGTCATTTGCTCTGACAACTTCGACCCCTGCTATTTCTACGACTCGTTCGTCATCCCCGAGAACCTGCACTTCTCCCAGCGCTTGTGACTGGTGGCGGGCTCGGACACCCGCCCTGTCCCCCCACCCCCACCCGAGGAGAGCCCGGAGGAGCCAGCCCCGGCCCCCAGGGTGGAAGAGCCCCGAGCAGCTACTCAGCAGCCAGACGTCACCCTGCTGCTTATACGTCTCACGAGTCATCCAGAAGAACCTGCACTTCTCCCAGCGCCAGTGGGCGGGCTCGGACGCCGGCCCTGCTCCCCCCACCCCTTCCCGCCACACCCCTCCCCCCCTCCCGCCACACCCGAGGAGTGCCCGGAGGAGCCAGCCCCGGCCCCCAGGGTGGAAGAGCCCCGAGCAGCTACTCAGCAGCCGGAAGTCTACGTCTCATCAGTCATCCTGAAGAACCTGCACTTCTGCCAGTGTCTGCTACTGGTGGCGAGCACGGTGCTCACATTGCACCGAACGCCGGCCCTCCCCCCACCACCCCCACCCGGAAAGCGCTAGAAGAGCCGGCGCCAGTCCTGGCCCCCGCCCACGGGGGGGAGAAGCGCGGAGATCCCCGAATGGCCGCTCGGCAGCCAGACGTCCCCCCAGCCGACCCCCAGTCCTGCAGACCCCTCCACCCCATCAGGAAGAAGCCTGCGACTACTCGGATTACATATGAATATGAAGCTACTCAGACACAAGTAGACGTTGATCACCAATCTAATGAAGTCACTTCGGTGTTTGCTTATTGTGAAGAAGGCTTAGCGTCTATAGTTGATGTTCATGCACTTAAGATGCATAAAAGTACACAAATTTCTCTGAAAAGGCTTCCTCATCGTAGTGTGGGCATTCAGGCCAAAGTAAAAATATCAAGTAAACAATCACGTGCTGCAACTACACAAACAGATGAATTATGGTCTGTTCCTAGAACGTCTTCCCTATTTGACATTTACTCCAGTAATTCTGAAACAGAATTCTGACTGGGATATCAAGTACCTATGCAGGTAGGTTAAAGAAGAGACATCTTGAATGTGGACATCATCAAATCATTCAATGTATTATAGATTTTAATTCTTACCAATGTGTAATTATTTCTTTTGCTGTTTTTCATGAAAATTTGATGTTTCATCACTAACAAGCCTTGTTTTAAGTGAGACAAAAAAATTTCCTATACTAAGAGCTACTGAAATTGGTTCTGACAGCCCCTTTCTTCACCCTATATTCTTTTTATTGGGGAGGGAAGAAACTAGCAGACCCATATAAAAGTGACTTTCCAGAGACAATCAAGCATCCGCTACTTAAGGATATTATTATTTTTGAAACTATTTTAAAACTATAAAACAACAACAAAATGACTACGGGAAAAACCAAATAATAGTAAATGATTAGGATAAGAGTTAGGATGTTTACATTTAGATGGTTATATATTTTGTTTAGTTCTAATACCATTAGAATTGTGACTTTTTATCTGTGGGAATTCCTAGCAAAAGCTCTGTATCTCAGAAAATTTTCTCTGTATAATGGCGCAATTGTTGGTTGGATTTGATTTACTTAAACTGTCTTGTAAGTCAGACTTCCAAGGTATAGTTTTAGATAATTTAGATTTCTATTAATTTCATGCATAGGAATTGGTAAAGCCTTATATAAGACTGCATTCCTAGAAGAATTTCAAATATCTGTTCTTTGATGACTTAGTTTTTCCTCTATCAATACCATTTTTTACTTTTTAATTCTAATAAATTAAATGTTTAGAAAGTATGTGCAAGTTAACTTGCATCAACCGGGGAAATTCCTATGGCAATATCATTCAAATAGCTATTCCATTATTGTGGTTTCTAGAGAAATGTACTTTATATATTGTATTTGTTTTAAGAACAGTGAAACTTCCACTTTGCATCTCTTGTATACTATTGGTTTTGTGCAGATTGATTGCACATATTTTATCTCCAAGGGTATAAATAATAAAAAGGGTTTTTGAAGTTCATTTCAAATATGGAAAAAAAAAAAGAAGAAAACCAAATTTGCCCAGATTCATATGGCCTCAAAAAGGCTAAGGAAGTTTTCAAATCTCTTATAGCTGATTCCAAGTCTCCCTGATTCCACAACCTGTCATTTATCTCGAGTACCACATAGTTGTGCTAAACCCTATCACTTAGAATAGTGTTTGGAATATATTATTATATCTATCTGTTTATCGGCAGCTAAATGGCACAACATAAGGAAAACTTATCTTCCTGAGTTCAAATTTGTTCAGAAACTTACTAACTTTGTGACTCTGGATAAGTCACTTAAACCTGTTTGTTTCAGTTCCTCTTCAATATCTGTATCAAGTAGGGGAAAAATTGGTGACTACAGCTTCAGAACTGGGGGATGGGGCTTACGTAAGGGCGATGAAATTCTTCAGGACCACAAAGGGAATAGAGGCGGGATTAACAGGTGTTGGAGGAAGAGCAGATTAATAGATGTTTGAACTACGTCAGGCTGAAATGTTAAAATCCAATGCAAATTTCCTAATTATCCTAGTACTTTATCTGAATTTAAAATTATATTAAAGGTTTCCTTTTGGTCTCCAACATGTTTTCATATTCACTCCAACAAAGTAAAAGTAAACAGAACCAACCCTCAGCATATTTTTCAGCCTTTTCATCCTCTCCACGATCCATTCTGGGTTTTCTTGGTAAAGTTACTGGATTGTTTGCCAATTCCTTCTCAAGCTCATTTTTACAAGTAAGGAACTGAAACGAACAGGGTTCAGTGGCGTGCCCAGAATCACGAAGTAAATAAATGCCGGAGGGCAAATTGAACTCAGGTAGATGAGCCCGACTCCAAGTCTGGGCATGCTACCCAAAGTCAACGTATCAGGGAACTTTTAGAGGAGCGTTTGTGGATGAGGATTGCCACTGGGCGGCGCCTTCTGCCTTTTGGTTTCTAACGACCGAAGGATCGCTTGCTGGTCTTTTCCCATGCCAAAGCTGGACAGGACCTTAAAGAGTTCCCTTAGTCCGCTCTTCCCTTTTTACGGAAGAAGAAAGTGAGTATTAGAGCTAACTGCAAGGCATTAGAGAGGTCCTTCACCCTCACTGGTGCACACTTTCCTCCACATTTCCATTACTTCGGATTTCAGGCCAGTGCGCTTTTCGCTCTACAAACCGCGTAATCAATCGGCTAGATGTATCCAATGAATTATCTCAAAGAGGAAATGTCTGAAGCCACATTTGAGCTCAAGTTTTCCTGATTCCAAGGCTAGCACTCCATCTGCTTCAGGTCAAAATTCTCATAAACCCTAACGCTTTTCACAATGCTTGGAATATAATCATTATAATGAACAGTTCTCGGCGACACAGCACTTACTAGATGTCAGGCACTGGGTTAGGGATTTACAATTGTTTTCCTATTTGCTCCTCACAAAAATCCTAGGAAGTGGGTGCTAAAACGATCTTCATTTTACAGGCGAGATTAAACGAAAGTTTTAATAGAAGATTAGTGACACATTCAGCTACTAGATGTCCCAAGTGAGATTTGAATTCTTCCTTAATTAGAATTGGTTAGGAAAGAACTTCTCTATTTTTTTTTTTGTTTGGGAGTTCGTTATTTTTAATAATAGCTGTTAATTTTCAAAATACATGTAAAGATAGTTTTCAACATTCACTCTTGCAAAGCCCTGTGTTCCAAATATTTCTCCTCCCTTCCCCCCACTCCCTCCCCTATATAGCATAATCCAATATATGTTAAATTTGTATAATTCTTCTATACATATTTCCACATTTATCATGCTGCACAAGAAAAATTAGATCAAAAAGGAGGGGAAATGAGAAAGAAAAGGAAAAAACAAGCAAATAACAATTTTAAAAAGTTGTAAATACTATGTTGTGACCCATATTCAAGGATTTTTCTTTAAAATAATGTAAGAGTTGGCTTTTTGACAGAGAAGAGAATATTAATAACCAAATTATATAGCGTTAAAATTAATTTTCCTCACTTTGAAATAAAATATTTATTCTATCTCTATTTTCTTTGCCCTGTGAATGAAAAAAAAAATGCGCTAGATTATAATTGTTGTGGCTCAGTCCTTGGACATATTCTTAAATTCTATGACATGAGTAAAAAAGCCTGTGGAGGAGAAGAGGAACCAATTTCAAAGGGGAAGATGGATCTGATGATAGAGCTTGAGTTTGAATCCTGATTTTACCAATGTAAGAAGTGGCCACCTTAGATTCTAGTGTGACATTGGATATGTCACTGAACCTAACTGAGGCATAATCTTCTCATTTTCTTTATCTTTAAAAAAATCTTTTGGCTTCCCCAAAATTTTGAAAATAAAGCACTTGCATTACCTCTTGTTAACTCTTCCTAACCCCATTTGGGGTTTCCTTGGCAAAAATATGGAAGTGGTTTGCTATGCCCTTCTTCAGATTATTTCCTGATGAGGAAACTGAGGCAAACAGGGTTAAATGACTTCTCCAGGGTCACATAGCTGAGGCTGAATTTGGACTCAAGAAGTTGATTCATTTTGATTCTCAATTCAAAGCTCTATCCACCAATTAGTTATTTGAGGTTTAACCTCTTAGTGTTGCAGAAATACAGTTCTATCTGGACAATCATTAAGCAATTCAGTTAAACTTAGTAGAAAAGAACAGACAAAAATGCAAGAAGCATCTGAGGAAAAACCCATAGATTTAAGGAGTGATGTAAATTTTTAAAAGAAACAGCTAGTTATTAGAGAGTGGTGGAATATAGGTCCTATATAGGAATATAGGAATTTGTAAAGTCAGATAAAGTTTGTGTGGGTTGAGGTGGGGAGTTGAATTTTATTAATATTTATAAGACAGACCAAATTCTGTTTAATTTTCTTGTTAAGGAAGATAATTCTCTCTCTCTCTCTTCTCTCTCTCTCTCTCTCTCTCTCTCTCCTTTCTCTCTCCTCTCTCTCCTCTCTCTTCTCTCTCTCTCTCTCTCTCCTCTCTCTCTCTCTCTCTCTCTCTCTTCTCTCTCTCTCTCTCTCTCTCTCTCTCTCTCTCTCTCTCTCTCTTTCTCTCTCTCTCTCTCTCTCTCTCTCTTCTCTCTCTTTCTCTCTCCCTCCTTTTGGTGAGGCAATTGGGGTAAGTGATTTGCCCAGGGTCACATAGCTAGTGCTCTGTCCAACTTAGCTGCCCCTTTTTTTAAAGACTCTATTGCCTTCTGATAGAACAAATGGCAATTGAACAATCCATCTTGTACACAACTATCAAAAGAACTGTACTCATTCACAGACTGTTCCTAAAACCTGAAACACCCTCACTCTCATCTCCACTCACTGAAATTCTTTTCCTTTGAACCCCAGCTCTCACCTGCATCAGGACAATCTCTGTATGCAAGAAATCTTATTTGATGAATTCCATTTTGTAGACAGCAGTAGTACACAGGTTTTTGCAATCTTCTCTCTCTAATGGAAGCTCACTCTGGTCTCCTTCCAGTTCTCTCTGTCTTTCCTTCCTTGTGCTCACCTGGGATATCCCAAAATAGGATTCTTAGAGCTGCCACAACTTTAACAAGTACTTAGTTTAAATTCATATTTTTAACAGAAGAGGAGCTGGCAAGTCCAAGGACTCTCTGAAGAAAAACCAGTTTTTCAAAGTCATTTAGTTTTACTTTCATATCTCTCTGCTCCAATAAGAATAAAAGGATGTTTATTCAATTAGTGCCTGATTGAGTAACTTACTCCCACTCTTACTTTCACCTCATTCTCATGCAAGCTCTCTTGAGTACACTACATATATTTCATGGTTTATTATTGCAGTAAAATACTTTATGCTGGGTAGAAAAAAAAAGGAAGGAAAGAAGAAAGAGAGGGGGGGATGAAAGGAGGGATAGAGGAAGGAGAAAGGAAGCAAGGAAGGAAAGAAAGAAGGAAGGAAGGAAGGAAGGAAGGAAGGAAGGAAGGAAGGAAGGAAGGAAGGAAGGAAGAAAAAGAAATTGTTGACGAATTAAATCATTTATAGAAAAGCATTAAGTATCAGAATGTCACTCTAATGTCTTCTAATACTCCTTGGAGTTCTCCATCTCCACCTACCTACTCACCAACAGCCTTGATTTTATCATTTCCCAAGAGAGGCTTTCACTATGGTCTCTTTAATCTAAATATATCTCAATATTTCTACTACAAGACACAACCCAGCACAGTCTTAATGCAGAGAGGACCAGGGCAGAGAAGCCTCATGTTGAAGGAATCTAGTGGGAGGCTCTCAGCCAAAATATAGCTGTATTGGCTACTCCAGTCTGGTTCAGAAGGCCAGTAGTTCAGCAGACTAGCTATGAGACCTCCAATGCAGCTATGGAAGGCAAAGAGTGAGCAGTGAATCCCAACATAACAAGTGAGACTTGGCCACCCAGCATAGGGAGGAAGCCTGAGTCAACAGCCCCAGCAAGGCCTGAAGTCCTCTGTCACCGTACAAGAAACTTGAGACAATTTCTCCTGTGTCCTAGAAGCAGACCTCAACCTTTTAAAATAAGCAAAAAGAACTCTGTTCATAGAGAGCTATTAAGAGATAGGGAAGAACAGAACTCAGATCCTGACAACACTAAAGATTAAACACCTCCACATTGTAAAGAGCTGAAACTCTAAATAAGAATCAGACAACCGAGCACTTAAGGCTAATTACTTGTTGGACAATACTCTATTAGCATATGCTTGGAAAATGGCCCTTCTCACTATTCTGTGCTGGCTTGATCTTTTGGTGTATGTAGATAATTGTAGGAGGGATTAGGGAGTGGAGTAAGACAAACCAGAGTCACTTTGGAGGAGGACGAAGAGAAGGGAGGTTGGTCAGTGGAGAGCGTATGGCAGTTTTGTCTATCCCCTTCACTTCTACCCTAAAGATCAAGGACTTTTGCTTATCCTGACTCTGGCTGATTCTTGAGGCCTCCAGGGAATTAACCCAGACTGCACACCAGATGAAGCCTCAGAGGGGAATATGAACTGATCTCCAATTCAAAAGGCTCTCTTGGAAGAATTAAAAAAGGATCCTAAAAGAGAGTTCAAAGAAAAATGGGGAAAAGAAATGAAAGCTTTGCAGGAAAGTTAGGGGGAAAAAATACAGAAGTTGAAGAAACAACTCCTTAAAAAATAGACTTAGAGAAATGGAAAAAGAAAACAACTTGAAAAATAGAATTGGTGAAATTGGAAAAAAAATCCAATGAACCAAACAACTCCTTTAAAAGTACATCTGGCCAAATTCAAAAGGAGGTTTAAAAAAAAGATAACGGAAAAAAAATTTACTAAAAATTAGAATTGGACAAATGGAAGGGAATAACTCTATGAAACATCAAGAATCAGTTGTACAAAACAAAAAGAAAAAAGAAAAAGCAGTTAAAGTTTCTGATAAAGGCTTCATTTCCAAAATATATAGAAAACTGACTCAAATTTATAAGAAATCAAGCCATTCTCCAATTGATAAATGGTCAAAGGATATGAACAGACAATTTTCAGATGATGAAATTGAAACTATTACCACTCATATGAAAGAGTGTTCCAAATCATTATTGATCAGAGAAATGCAAATTAAGACAACTCTGAGATACCACTACACACCTGTCAGATTGGCTAAGATGACAGGAAAAAATAATGATGAATGTTGGAGGGGATGTGGGAAAACTGGGACACTGATGCATTGTTGGTGGAGTTGTGAACGAATCCAACCATTCTGGAGAGCAATCTGGAATTATGCCCAAAAAATTATCAAATTGTGCATACCCTTTGATCCAGCAGTGTTTCTATTGGGCTTATATCCCAAAGAAATACTAAAGAAGGGAAAGGGACCTGTCTGTGCCAAAATGTTTGTAGCAGCCCTGTTTGTAGTGGCTAGAAACTGGAAAATGAATGGATGCCCATCAATTGGAGAATGGCTGGGTAAATTGTGGTATATGAATGTTATGGAATATTATTGTTCTGTAAGAAATGACCAGCAGGATGAATACAGAGAGGACTGGCGAGACTTACATGAACTGATGCTAAGTGAAATGAGCAGAACCAGGAGATCATTATACACTTCGACAACGATATTGTATGAGGACATATTTTGATGGAAGTGGATTTCTTTGACAAAGAAACCTAACTGAGTTTCAATTGATAAATGATGGACAGAAGCAGCTATACCCAAAGAAAGAACACTGGGAAACGAATGTGAACTATCTGCATTTTTGTTTTTCTTCCCGGGTTATTTATACCTTCTGAATCCAATTCTCCCTGTGCAACAAGAGAACTGTTCGGTTCTGCAAACATATATTGTATCTAGGATATACTGCAACATATCTAACATATATAGGACTGCTTGCCATCTAGGGGAGGGGGTGGAGGGACAGAAACGAGTGCAAGGAATAATGTTGTAAAAAAAATTACCCTGGCATGGATTCTGTCAATATAAAGTAATTATTAAATAAAAATTTAATTAAAAAAAAAGAAAAGAAAAGAAAAGAAAAAGCAGAAAAAAATGTTAAATACCTCATTGGAAAAACAACTGATCCAGGAGGGACAATCTAAGAATTATTAGATTACCTGAAAAACCATGATTAAAAAAAAAAGTCTTTCTTGACATTTTTCAAATCAAGGAAAACTGCCTTGATATCCTAGAACAGAGGTAAAATAGCCATTGAAAGAACTCATTAATCATTTCCTGAAAAAAAAAACAAATATTGTAGCTAAATTTCAGAATTATCAGATCAAGGAGAAAATATTGTAAGAAGCCAGAAAGAAACAATAGAAATATCAAGGAGCCACAATCAGGATTACCCAGGACCTGGAGGTTTCCACTTTAAAGGATAGAAAGACCTGGAATATGATATTTGGGAGGGCAAAGGACCTTGGACTGCAGCCAAGAATCAACTACCTGGCAAAATTTAACATTATTTTTCAGGGGAAAAGATGGATATTAAATGAAATAGGGGATTTTCAAGTATTTTTGATGAAAAGACCGGAGCTGAACAGAAAATTTGATCTTCAAATACAGAACTCAAGAGAAGCATAAGAAGATAAAAAAGAAAGAAAAAAACTATATTTTAAAGGTTAAATTTTTTATATCCCTACATGAGAAAATACTATGTGTAACTCTTAAGAACTCTGTCTTTATTAGGGTATATTTAAAGGGTGTATAAGTTGACTTTAATGTGATGATACAAAAAGAAAAAAAAACTAGGGATGGAAAAGGGATTGTATTGGAAGAAGAGGGAAAAGGGGGTAAAATGGGATAAATTATGTCACATAAAGAGTCAAACAAGACTTATTAAAGTTGAGGGAAAGAGGAAGGGAATGAATGTTATTGGGACATTAATCTCATAGGGTTTGGCTCAAAGAGGGAATATCATATATAGTTAGTTTGATATAGAAACTTGTCTCACCCTATAGGGAAGTAGGAGGGGAAAGAAAAAGGGAAGAATAATAGAAGGGAGGGCAGAAATAGAAAGGGCTAAGAAAGTTGGGAAAGACTGAAAAAAAGAAGGGAAGTGGTAGTCAGAAGCAAATTGAATGCATGATTTATATATAAAAGATCATATTTTATTTAAAAATTAGAGAACAGGGACTTCCGGTTAAGATGGCGGAGAGGAGGCACACAGCTGTGTAGCTCCATGCTTTCTCTCACTATCCATTTCATTACAAGCCTCTGAATTAATGCTTGACTGAAAAAAACCCACAAATAGCTACCAAGAGAAGCCATCCTTGAGATTCGCCAAGAAAGGTCTGTCTTTACTGGAGGGCTGGGACGGTTTTAGATCGGGCACAGGTGGCGGGCAGCGGCAGGGAGAGCACGGGAGCAGACTGGAGAGGGGGTGGGGAGTGATCGCAGCCATCTCTGCGGGGAGAGCTTCGCTACAGGACTGGATACTTTGCTCCGGCAGCAAGTCAGCAGCCCAGCAGAGAAGCTAAAAACACCCGGGGTGAAGAATACAACCCCAAACAGCTGGAGTCTCTCGGGACCTGCCCGCGCCCCCCTTTTTCCCCCCCACAGTGACTCAGCACGTTCTGGGGTCTCAGAGCGCAGGCGCAGCACAGTAGGGCTAGTGCCTCACTGCTGCCCCCCGCAGTCTGGAGAGGAAGCTCAGTAACACCACCCAGCCCCTCCCCCAAAGAAAGACTCCAGTTTTTTCTGTTTTTCTTTGCTAGTTTGTCTTTGATTATTAGACAGAATGAGCAAGAAACTGAAGAGGACTTTAACCCTTGACAGCTTCTATACAGATAGAGAGCAGACTCTAAATCCTGAGGAGACTAAAAACAGACTGTCTCCAGGTGAATCCCCAAAGGAGATCATCTGTTCCTCAGCACAGATGAACCTCATAGAAGTAATTTAAAAGGCTCTCACAAGGGAGCTAGAAGAAAAATGGAAAAAGCAGAGTGAGGCTTGGCAAAAGGAGAGGGAAGCTTGGGAAAAGGAGAGGGAGGCTTGGCAAAAGAGCCTGGAGAAGTCAGTTAAAGAGAGAGTGGATAAAGAAGTAAAATCCTTGAAAAATAGGATTGGTGAACTGGAAAACAAAATTGGCAAAATGGAAAAAAATTCCACAGAACAAAAGAACTCAATGGGACAATTAGAAAAAGATTTTTTAAAAGTGAGTGAAGAAAATACTTCACTGAAAATCAGAATTTGAACAATTGGAATTGAATGACTCAAGGAGACAAGAAGAATCAGTCAAGCAAATCCAAAAAAATCAAACAATGGAAAAGAATATGAAATACCTTCTGGGGAAGACAACAGACCTGGAAAACAGATCCAGGAGAGACAATCTGAGAATCATTGGACTTCCAGAAAAGCATGATGAAAAAAAGAGCCTGGACACTATTTTCCAGGAAATTATCAAAGAGAACTGCCCAAAAGTCATAGGAACAGAGGAAAAAATAAACATTGAAAGGATTCATCGATCACCCACTGAAAGGGATCCTAAAATCAAAACACCAAGGAATATAGTGGCCAAAAGCCAGAACCCTCAGACGAAGGAAAAAATATTGCAAGCGGCTAGAAAAACCCAATTCAAGTATCAAGGAGCCACAATAAGGATCACCCAGGATCTGGCAGCATCCACATTAAAAGATCGAAGGGCCTGGAATATGATATTCCGAAAGGCTAAGGAACTTGGTATGCAACCAAAAATAACTTACCCAGCAAGAATGAGCATCTTTTTCCAGGGAAGAAGATGGACATTCAACGAAGTAAGCGAATTTCATCTATTTCTGATGAAAAAGCCAGAACTTAATAAAAAGTTTGATCTACAAATATAGAACTCAAGAGAAATCTAAAAAGGTAAAGATTAATCTTGGGAACTATATTTCGACTATATAGATGTATAAAGAATACATGTATACCTTGTTCTAGAAATTGATGTGGAAAGGACATTGTACCAGAAAAAGGGTAAAGTGGGGGTAGTACATCTCATGAAGAGGCATAGGAAACCTATTATATCTGAGAGAAAGAATGGAGGGAGATGAATATAGTGGGTATCTTACTGCCTTCAGAATTGGCTTTAAGTGAAAAATCTTAAGACATATTCAATCTATGGTGAAACTTCTCCCACCTCATTGAAAAGTGAGAAGGGAAAAGTGAAAAGGGAAGGAATAAGCTAAGCGGAAGGGAATACGGAAACTGGGAGGGAAAGGGGTAAGATAGGGGGAGGAACTCTAAGGCGGGGGGAGGGATACTAAAAAGGGAGGGCTGTGAGAAGCAAGTGGTGCTCACAAGCTTAATACTGGGAAGGGGGGAAAGGGGAAAGAAGGGAGAAAAGCATAAACCGGGGTTAACAAGATGGCAAGTAATACAGAATTGGTCATTCTAACCATAAATGTGAACGGGGTAAACTCCCCCACAAAGAGGAAGCGGTTAGCAGAATGGATTAAAAGCCAGAATCCTACAATATGTTGTTTACAGGAAACACACCTGAAGCGGGGAGATACATGCAGGTTAAAGGTAAAAGGTTGGAGCAAAATCTACTATGCTTCAGGTGAAGTCAAAAAAGCAGGGGTAGCCATCCTGATCTCAGATCAAGCTAAAGCAAAAATTGATCTAATTAAAAGAGATAAGGAAGGGCACTATATCTTGCTAAAGGGTAGCATGGATAATGAAGCACTATCTATATTAAACATATATGCACCAAGTGGTGTAGCATTTAAATTCTTAAAAGAGAAATTAAGAGAGCTGCAAGAAGAAATAGACAGTAAAACTATAATAGTGGGAGATCTTAACCTTGCACTCTCAGAATTAGATAAATCAAACCACAAAATAAATAAGAAAGAAGTCAAAGAGGTAAATAGAATACTAGAAAAGCTAGATATGATAGATCTCTGGAGAAAATGTAATGGAGACAGAAAGGAATACACTTTCTTTTCAGCAGTTCATGGAACCTATACAAAAATTGACCATATACTAGGACATAAAAACCTCAAACTCAAATGCAGTAAGGCAGAAATAGTAAATGCATCCTTTTCAGACCACGATGCAATGAAAATTACATTCAACAAAAAAACCAGGGGGAAGTAGACCAAAAAAAATTGGAAACTAAATAATCTCATACTAAAGAATGATTGGGTGAAACAGCAAATCACAGACATAATAACTTCACCCAAGAAAATGATAATAATGAGACATCATACCAAAATGTATGGGATGCAGCCAAAGCAGTAATAAGGGGAAATTTCATATCTCTAGAGGCCTATTTGTATAAAATAGAGAAAGAGAAGGTCAATGAATTGGGTTTGCAAAGAAAAATGCTAGAAAAGGAACAAATTAAAAACCCCCAGTCAAACACTAAACTTGAAATTCTAAAAATAAAAGGAGAGCTCAATAAAATTGAAAGTAAAAAAACTATTGAATTAATTAATAAAACTAAGAGTTGGTTCTATGAAAAAACCAACAAAATAGACAAACCCTTAGTAAATCTGATTTAAAAAAGGAAAGAGGAAAATCAAATTGTTAGTCTTAAAAATGAAAAGGGAGAACTCGCCACTAACGAAGAGGAAATTAGACCAATAATTAGGAGTTCCTTTGCCCAACTTTATGCCAATAAATTTGACAACTTAAATGAAATAGAAAAATACCTCCAAAAATATAGCTTGCCCAAACTAACAGAGGAAGAAGTAAATATCCTAAACAGTCCCATCTCAGAAAAAGAAATAGAACAAACTATCAATCAACTCCCTAAGAAAAAATCCCCAGGACCAGATGGATTTACATGTGAATTCTACCAAACATTTAAAGAACAATTAACTCCAATGTTATATAAACTATTTGAAAAAATAGGGATTGAAGGAGTCCTACCAAACTCCTTTTATAACACAGACATGGTACTGATACCTAAACCAGGTAGGCTGAAACAGAGAAAGAAAATTATAGACCAATCTCCCTAATGAATATTGATGCTAAAATCTTAAATAAAATATTAGCAAAAAGATTACAGAAAATTATCCCCAGGATAATACACTATGACCAAGTAGGATTTATACCAGGAATGTAGGGCTAGTTCAATATTAGGAAAACTATTAGCATAATTGACTATATCAATAACCAAATAAACAAAAACCATATGATCATCTCAATAGATGCAGAAAAAGCATTTGATAAAATCCAACATCCATTCCTAATAAAAACACTTGAGAGCATAGGAATAAATGGACTTTTCCTTAAAATAGTCAGGAGCATATATTTAAAACCATCAGTAAGCATCATATGCAATGGGGAAAAACTGGAACCTTTCCCAGTAAGATCTGGAGTGAAGCAAGGTTGCTCACTATCACCATTATTATTTAATATTGTATTAGAAACACTAGCCTCGGCAATAAGAGTCGAGAAAGATATTAAAGGAATTAGAGTAGGCAATGAAGAAACCAAACTATCACTGTTTGCAGATGATATGATGGTATACCTAGAGAACCCCAGAAATTCTACTAAAAAGCTATTAGAAATAATTCATAATTTTAGCAAAGTAGCTGGCTACAAAATAAATCCCCATAAATCCTCAGCATTTTTATACATCACCAACAAAACCCAACAGCAAGAGATACAAAGAGAAATTCCATTCAGAATAACTGTTGATACCATAAAATATTTGGGAATCTATCTACCAAAGGAAAGTCAGGAACTATATGAGCAAAATTATAAAAAAGTCTCCACACAAATAAAGTCAGACTTAAATAATTGGAAAAATATTAAGTGCTCTTGGATCGGCCGAGCGAACATAATAAAGATGACAATACTCCCTAAACTAATCTATTTATTTAGTGCTATACCAATCAGACTTCCAAGAAAATATTTTAATGATCTCGAAAAAATAACAACAAAATTCATATGGAACAATAAAAAGTCGAGAATCTCAAGGGAATTAATGAAAAAAAAAAAAATCAAATGAAGGTGGCCTAGCTGTACCTGATCTAAAATTATATTATAAAGCAGCAGTCACCAAAACCATTTGGTCTTGGCTAAGAAATAGATTAGTGGATCAGTGGAAAAGGTTAGGTTCACAAGACAGAATAGTCAACTATAGCAATCTAGTGTTTGACAAACCCAAAGCCCCTAACTTCTGGGAAAAGAATTCATTATTTGATAAAAACTGCTGGGATAATTGGAAATTAGTATGGCAGAAATTAGGCATGGACCCACACTTAACACCATATACCAAGATAAGATCAAAATGGGTCCATGACCTAGGCATAAAGAACGAGATTATAAATAAATTAGAGGAACATAGAATAGTTTATCTCTCAGACTTGTGGAGGAGAAAGAAATTTGTGACTAAAGATGAACTAGAGACCATTACTGATCACAAAATAGAAAATTTTGATTACATCAAATTAAAAAGCCTTTGTACAAACAAAACTAATGCAAACAAGATTAGAAGGGAAGCAACAAACTGGGAAAACATCTTCACAGTTAAAGGTTCTGATAAAGGCCTCATTTCCAAAATATATAGAGAACTGACTCAAATCTATAAGAACTCAAGCCATTCTCCAATTGATAAATGGTCAAAGGATATGAACAGACAATTTTCAGAGGATGAAATTGAAACTATTACCACTCATATGAAAGAGTGTTCCAAATCATTATTGATCAGAGAAATGCAAATTAAGACAACTCTGAGATACCACTACACACCTGTCAGATTGGCTAAGATGACAGGAAAAAATAATGATGAATGTTGGAGGGGATGTGGGAAAACTGGGACACTGATGCATTGTTGGTGGAGTTGTGAACGAATCCAACCATTCTGGAGAGAAATCTGGAATTATGCCCAAAAAATTATCAAATTGTGCATACCCTTTGATCCAGCAGTGTTTCTAATGGGCTTATATCCCAAAGAAATACTAAAGAAGGGAAAGGGACCTGTATGTGCCAAAATGTTTGTAGCAGCCCTATTTGTAGTGGCTAGAAACTGGAAAATGAATGGATGCCCATCAATTGGAGAATGGCTGGGTAAATTGTGGTATATGAATGTTATGGAATATTATTGTTTTGTAAGAAATGACCAGCAGGATGAATACAGAGAGGACTGGCGAGACTTACATGAACTGATGCTAAGTGAAATGAGCAGAACCAGGAGATCATTATACACTTCAACAACAATATTGTATGAGGACATATTTTGATGGAAGTGGATTTCTTTGACAAAGAGACCTAACTGAATTTCAATTGATAAATGACGGACAAAAGCAGCTACACCCAAAGAAAGAACACTGGGAAACGAATGTGAACTATCTGCATTTTTGTTTTTCTTCTCAGGTTATTTATACCTTCTGAATCCAATTCTCCCTATGTAACAAGAGAACTGTTCAGTTCTGCAAACATATATTGTATCCAGGATATACTGCAACATATCCAACATATAAAGGACTGCTTGCCATCTAGGGGAGGGGGTGGAAGGAGGGAGGGGGAAAAAATCGGAACAGAAACGAGTGCAAGGGATAATGTTGTAAAAAAAAAAAAAAAAATTACCCTGGCATGGATTCTGTCAATATAAAGTAATTATTAAATAAAAATTTTTAAAAAAGAAAATTAGAGAACAGAAAAAACATTTCTTGGCAGATAAGGACATTTCATAACTACAGAAGTAAGAAGAGCAATCACAAAATACAAAATACATATTGCAGGAGCAATGTGCAACAGCAATAAGAAGAAAAGGTACCAGACTAGAGGAATTTTTTATAAACTATTTCAGATAAAAGTCTAATATTCAAAATATATAAGAAATCAACACAATTATAGAAGACTAAGAGCTCTTCTCTAATAGATAAGTTGTCAGAAAATATAAACAGTTTTCAAAAGAATTACTAACCATCAAAAACCATTTAAAATGCTCCAAATGACACATTAAAAGTAATGCAAATTAAAATAACTCTAAGATTTCACTCATATCCATCAAATTGGCATTTTGCTTCTCTCAAAAATGTAAGTCCCCTGAGGACAGGAGCTGGTTTTTAAGTTTGTTTTTTTTGTTTTTTTTTAAATTAACAAACTTTTTTTTTTCTCTCCCTGCCATCTCTCCCATACCACTGGAAAAGAGAAGAAAGAAGTAGAGAAAAGAAGTTAAACTCTTTAAACAAATACACATAATCAAGCATATTGGCTAAAATGGCTTATTCTGTATATTTACTCCATCATCTTTCTGTCTGAAGGTGAATAGTTTTGGTTTTTTTTTTAATCATCATTCCTCTGGAATTATGATCACTGTACTGACCAGAATTCTTAAGTCTTTCAAGTTTGTTCACTTTTTGCCATATTGCTATAGCATAAATTGCTCTCTAGGTTCTGCTCATTTCTGTATTAGTTCACTCAAGTCTTCCCTGGTTTCTCTGAAACTGTCCTTTTCATACTTTTTTACAACACCATAGAGATGTAGGAGGTTCAGAGAAGACTAGCAGGTGTGGTATGAGAGCTGCTGAGTCCCTTTACAGGGCTGCTCACCCACCTCTGGAGTCTACTGATTCATCCAGCTCTCACTGTGGCTCCAAGCAGCTGTAGCATCCATCACAACCACACCTGGGTAAACTATTTTGGTAGAAGGACTAAATCAGGTTGAAAGTAATCAAAGGGTCTCAAACTTTTTGGTGAATTAGGGGCTTGTTTACCCCAAGCATATGAAGATGTTTTGTGCTAGATAGAAAGAAAAAGGAAAAATGAAAGGAAGAAAGGAGGGCAGATATGACAGATGAGAACAATATGTTCCATTGGCCTTTGAAGGAGGCTGAAGCAGGTTCTGTGGAGTATTTAGAGATTAGTTAGGAATAAAAACACCACATCTCAATCCATCACCAGTCATCTTTTTTTTTTCCCCCCCTGAGGCATTTGGGGTTAAGTGACTTGCCCAAGGTCACACAGCTAGGAAGTGTTAAATGTCTGAGATCAGATTCGAACTCAGGTCCTCCTGACTTCAGTGCTGGTACTCTATCCACTGTGTCACCTAGATGCTCCCATCACCAGTCATCTTGACTTTTGTCTTGTTACTACACATACTTTCTCTGTCCTACAGATTAAAAAAAAAATTAACTGAATTATAATTGATCCAGCTCAGTCCTTTGATATTCTCTTAAATTCTGTGATGTAAGATTTTGGGAGGGGAAAGAAACCAGCTTCAGGGGAAAGATGGATCTGATGTCTGAAGGTCTGAGTCCAAATCCTAGTTCTACCATTAAAGGAAGTATTGACTTTACCAATTCCAATAGACTTAGGATGGAAAATGTTTTCTACATTGAAAGAAAGACTATGAAGACTCGAAGCATACTATTTTCACTCTTTGTTTTTTTTGTTTGCTTTTTTTTTCCTTTCTAATGGCTTTTTCCCTTTTGCTTTAATTTTTCTTGTACAATATGACAAATACAGAAATATGTTTAAAAGGGTCACACATATTTAACTTATATCAGATTGTTCGATGCTTTGAAGAGAAGAGAGGTAAGGGAGGGAGAAAGAAAAACTGGGACACAAGTCTTACAAAAAAATGTTGAAAATTATCTTTACATGTATTTGGAAAAATAAAATACTATTGAAATTTAAAAAAATAAAAAGATAAGATATTGAACTTAACTAGGTCATAGTTTCCTGTCAGTAAAACTATTGGATAGCCTCTGTTGGAATCCTTACAAACTGCTAACCAATTAGAGTTGATCTAATCTTACAAGAAGATGTTTTGGGCGGAACCTGAAACAAGGTACTAAGTAGGACTAATTAATACAAGGCTTGTGTGTTTACATCTTTACTCATTGGAGTTCACAAGTATGCCAGCTTCACAAAGTAAACTTTGTACCTTTATGAGTTCACACCTCCCTTGAAGCTCTTTGGGCCAGAGAGCACTATGAGAGAAAACCCATAATCCCTCTCTCTCGTATCCCACAATTCCTCCCTCTTGGATAAAAGAAACAGACAGAGGCTCTCGGTCAGATTTCAGCAGAGTTACTCCAGAAGCCCTCTCTCCGAGGCAAGGCAAGAGAGAATATATATTCCACTTGGCTGGCTGGTCGCAGAAGAGTTGGTGGCTGGGCTCCTGCACGCCCCCCCCCCCCCCACTGAGACCAAGCTGGTCTGAAAGACTCATCAGAAAGCTAGCCAAGCCCCAAGTGAAGGAGACGAGATTCATTCCATCTCTGTGTTGGTTGGAGGCTGAAGAAAGCAGAGGCGGAGGTTGAAGGACAGAACCTTTGGATTTGGAGATATTCGGAGGGCTCTAAGCTAAACCGGCTGTGTTTTGAGAAGAACAAGAACTCCAACATTTGAACTCCAACAAGCCTCTAAGGTTGATGAGGTGCAAATGATGAGGTTAGTGGTAGTTGTGATGAGGTATGAGAATTGGGGTGGGAAATCCCCTGTCTTTGGAGGCACAGATCCTATTCAAAAGAATTCACAAAACCAAAATCTGTGTGGCAAAAAGGTATTTATTGGCACTGAGAAGCCAGCTTGCTAGGAAGACAGACTTCTTAGTGGGCAAAGGATCCTGTTAGAATGACAGCAAAGGTTAACACTGAGAAGAGACTATCTTTCTTCACCAGTGGGTAAAAAGTCCTGGCAGGACAGCTTGCTAAGAAGACAGCTTCCTTGGCATATTAGAGCCTGCTTTAATTGGGGGGAGAGGGGGCGGAAGGGGGAGAGAAAGAGAGGCAACTCCTGAGAAACTGATTTTCAATTCAATTAAAATTGAATGAGATTACTTAACTGGGAGTTTGAGCCACTAAGAGTTGTTTATGGCAATTCAATGAAGGGTGATTGACCAAGATCTCTAATTGAATGAAACCACTTAACTAGCAGTTTGCAGGCTTTTCCCAGGGTCTGGGAGCTCACTGAAGGGGATACAGATCCGGCTCCCCCAAAAGATCTCAGTTTATGTCAAGGTCTCTTCTAAATCTAAATCAACCATTCTGTTACCTTTGGATGAAGATGCCTACACAGTTAATTTGTTTAGCCCCTTTAACTTGACCACTGCTTGTGGTCCCACTATTTCCTCCTTAAGAGCATTGAGTTTCTAGTTTGTTTATCTTTTAAAAATCCTAGGGGCAGCTAGTTGGTGTAGTGGATAGAGCACCAGCTCTAAAGTAAGGAGGACCTGAGTTCAAATCTGGCCTCAGACACTTAACACTTCCTAGCTGTGTGACCCTGGGCAAGTCACTTAACCCCAACTGCCTCAGCAAAAAAAAAATAAATAAATAAATAAAAATTTAAAAAATCCTTTGACCCCCCCCCCTAGTAACATTGAAAGCAAAGCCCTTACAGATCATCAGTGTTATGCATCACTATTCCCAACTTATTATTAAATTTATTAAGCAATCTGGGATTATTAGGGGAGAAAAAAAATTAGGACAAAGGTGCAGGAAGGGTGGGGGAGAAACGGCATAGAATTTAAAGATTATCAGTGTTATGAAATTGCATTGTTATTCCCAAGTTAATTATTAAGCAATCTGGGATTAGTAGGGGGAAAAAAAATTAGGACAAAGGTACAGGAAGGGTGGGGGACAAATAGCATAGAATTTAAAGGACAATCCGGAAAAAAGAAAAAGAAAAAAAAGAAAAAAGAAAAGTAACTGTTGGTAATCAGATGGTAATAGGATATAGAGTAAACTCAGGTAAAGTTTATATAAGTTAAGATGGAGAATTTGAATTTTATTACTATTTGTAAAATTGAATTCTATCTAGTCTTGAGTTAACTAAAACTTATTAAAAGAAAATCTCTATTCCCTTCTTATATAAAAAATAAAAAAGGCAACTAAACAATCCATCATGTGCACTGCTACCAAATAACTTTTCTAATACATAAGGGAATGTTACTCACCTACTCAAAAACCTATTTTATTTGCTTCCTATTTCCCATAGAATAAAGTATCAAATTCTTAGCACCAAAATCCTAACTATAACATTTTTTTCATCTCTGTCTACCTCAGTGTTTTCATCTATTTCCTCTTGCACAGTCTTCATTATAGTTAAACTGAGTTACTGAAATTCCTTCTTTTTGATGGAATATAGCTTATAGGGGAAACAGCAGTAGGGAGGTCCCCCTGACGTTAAGGTGCTTCTGTTCAAACAATCTGTCAATGACTAAATCCAGAATGTCTTCTAGATTAAGAATCAATGATTCCAAACCCCACCTCAGGTCTTCCTCCCCTCTCCTCCCAATGACCTTAGAATGCTATTATTTTAACAATCTGTCCATTAATGACTGTAAAAGTCTTCTGACCTAGGAATATAATATTTCTTCCCTTAAACTTTAGGGAAGATACATTAGTGAACCTGAGACTCTCTAACATTAGAGAGCTATTGTTCTGACAATCTGTCTGTCTGTCAATGATTCTAAAGATTTCTGGCCTTAGGATAGTCCTAGATCTGCTGGTCAGTGATAATCAAATTCCTGAGACCACTCCACAGTTTTATGGTCTAAATCCTGCCCCCTTCTCAAATTTTCTTAAAATTCTTTGGTTTGTGGCAATTTGGTGGCATAGTAAATAGAAACAGCATAGTAAATAAAAAGGTCTGGAGTCACTTATTAATTGTGTGACCTAGAACAAATCATTTAACTTCTATCTGGCTCACTTTCCTCATCTAAAAATAGGAATATTTCTAGCACTTGATTACTAAGGTTAAAGTGATGATAAAAATTTAAAAATGCTAATAAAGTGCTTTGTAGACATTAAATACTAATTGTTACTACTTCCTATCATATTCTGCCTTAAGCTTTTCTCAATTATCTGTCTACTCATATCTGTCTTATTTGTACTGGCCATATTAAATAATCATTGGCAACACTGAGTCTTAAGAGGAGTGAATTATGCATATTATTCTTGTTTTTGTTGACTTTGATTTGAGTTTGGTTTCCATTGGGTTTATGTGGTTATTATACTAGAAAACATTCAATAATTTTGACCACTGGCTCATGTAATTCTAAGAGAGTCCTACTGAAGGAAAGAGGAAATATTGTCCGACTGTTTGAAAAATACAAACTGGAGGGTATTATTCTTTGCATAATCTACATTACCATGGAGTTGAGATATTCCAGCAGCTGCTACCTTACTATCAACCCATTACTTATATTTTGAAAATGAGAATTCTGAGATGACTTTGAATATTTCTGAGATTGCTGGGAGAAAGGTGCTGAAAGGAGAGGAGCCTTCATCCCCCATCTCAGCATCACATGGCCTTCATCTGAAGAGTGAGTTTTGAGTCTGTTTTCCAGACCATTTAAGTCATGTCTGACTCTTCATGACCCTATTTGGGGGTCTCTTGGCAAAGATACTGGAGTGGTTTGTCATTTGCTCCCCCACCTCATTTTACAGATAAGGAAATAGAAACGAATACCTTACTCCAAAGACTAAAACAAACTCCAAATGGGTGCCAGACTTAGGTTTATTGCATACTCATAAACACATTAAAGGAAAATGGAAGTGATGTAAATTGTGTCCCCTTTAATATGTGGGAGAAGGGTCGGAAATCTTTGGGGGAAGGATGATTCAGGGTCTCAAACCCTTTAGGAGGGACACATGCTCCTGTCCATAAAGGAAACTCCCAAGGTAAGTAATCTCATTCAATTTTGAATTGAATTGAATTGAAAATCAGTCTCTCAGATTCATCCAGAGATTGTCCCCCAGCTTGGGGCCAAAGATAAAAGAAGCCCCAGGCCTCAGAAGGCTAATAAAAGACAACTCTGAACCCCAAAGCTTTGCTAAATGCCCTCCTGGACTTAACTCACTGATGAAGATATTTTCTTCTCAGTGTAAACCCACCTTTGCTAAATTCCTAATCAGGATTTTGTCCATACTGCTTTCTTAACATAAATAAACCCATTTTTGCCACAAGCCTCATGCCTGTATTTATTGGGGTTTGCAAATTCTTTCATAGAACCTGCACAATCGGCCAAGAAGATCCCATTATTGTTAAGGGATCTCTTATTCAATTCATCAGAAGAAAGTATCTATCAGATAGAGGAAAATTTCAGGACCAAACAAGAAATAGAATAATATCAAACCATATCCAAAAGGCTACTAAACTATGATAGACTTTGACAGAGATACTGCTACTAGGTCTATGCTCCAAAAAGATATGAGAAACAGAGAGCCAGAGCCAGAATCACACACACACACACACACACACACACACACACGGGAGGGAGAAAGAATCATCCATATATACAAAAATTATAATAAAAGCACATTTTGTGACAGCAAAGAATTGGAAACTGAGAGGATATCCATCTATTGAGGAATGATTGAATAAGTTATGGTATGTAAATGTGATGGAATATCATTCTGTTGATGAAGAACCAGGAAAACAATTTATACAATGATATCAATATTGTAAAGACAACTTTGAAAGTCTTAGGAATTCAGATTAACACAAGGACTAACCATGATTCCAGAGTACTCCTGATGTGAATTTTGGGTTCCTGATGTGAATTTTGGGTTGTTTTTTTGTTTTGTTTTGTTTTGTTTTTGAATGCAAGAAGAGAATTAATTTAAAAAAGAAAAAGAAAAAAAAGGAAAAGAAAAGGCAGCTTTAAAAAAAAAAGCAAAGCTTAGGTATGGCTCATATCTAGAGTTCTAAAGATTTGTAATAGGTAATCATTGTACAAGGTGGGTATTAGATATGGGACAATTTTTATTTCCTCTTCCTCTAACGAAAATATATCAAGACAGTAAGAGCTCACAGATTCACATATGGAAATGTATAGACATGGGAAACATTCAAATTCCAGTATGCTGCCATTAGAAAATAAAGCCCCTTTGTGAGACTGCTAAACATATATTTCCCATTCATCTCTGACCTGTCTGTCATGTCCAAGTAACTCACAGTAATTGTCACAGTATGACTTTAGTCCTCCAGCTGAAGGACTTCTTCAATCAGGAATATTCTTGACAAACATTTTTCTGCTTATGACAAGTATATTTACCATTTCTTCTTTCATCCTGTTCTTCTAAATTAGTGATCATCATCAGACTTTGTGACTGGATTGAGAGAAAAAAGACAGAGAAACATAACTTGGTTTGATTCCCAGGAATTTTGTATAAATATTTCAGACTCTAGCAAAAAAAGGTGAAAGCACATATTACCATTTGATACTGAGCATCCTTGATTATGTTTTCAGGCCCTAATTTTTCTCCTTTCCCTTTACCCACCAAATTTTCACTTCTCTCTTTTCCTTAGGCGTCTCCATGTACTATAATGCACCCTTGAAACACTACGAAAAGTTATTTTGGTACTGCCTAAGGTTGCATAATATTATATAATAGAAACTTGTACACATATTGAATTTCTCTTGGAGAGCTACCTGAGGCACTGGAAAGGCTACAAGCCAATTCACTAAAATTATAACATGCAGTACAGTTTCAGGCCTGCATGGGGAAAGGATTTTTTTTTTTTTACTAAGACTTCTTTACACTGGTGAAACCCTAGATTTGGTACAGATAAGTAAATAAATCTCACTTGCATTAACTTGAACTTCATTTTATAAACAATCCCATAATAGCACTACCTTTAGGTTAAAACTCCAGTTAAGATTTTTGTCAATACAATTAATCAATAAATACTGATTAAGCACCTACTAGGTGCCAGATCCCTGCTCTCAAGGAGAACACAATCTAATGGGGAAGATTGTAATAAACAAACTACTACATACAAACAAGCTAAAATATAGGACAAAGTTGTTGTTCAGTCATGACCAACACTTTGTGATCCCATAGATCAGGGGTCCTCAAACTTTTTAAATAGGGTTCACTGTCCCTCGGACTGTTGGAGGGCTGGACTATAGTAAAAACAAAAACTATGAACAAATTCCTATGCACGCTGCATATCTTATTTTGAAGTGAAGAAACAAAACGGGGATAAATACAATATTTAAAATGAAGTAAAGTTAAATCAACAAACTTACTAGTATTTCAATGGGAACCATGGTCCTGCTTTTGGCTAATGAGATGGTCAATGTCTGGTTCCATATTTGTCACTTCTAGTCGTAACAAGTGATGCAAGTGTGCACCCGTTAGTCTTGATCTGGTTGGAGATTTCAAATGTTTCATTCTAGAAAAAGTCTGCTCACAGATATAAGTGCTGCCAAAAATGGTTGCCATTTTGAGTGCATGGTTCCTGAGATGAGGATATGTCTCAGAGTGGAGAGATGCATAGAAATTATGAAGGCTGCTTGAGTTGAATGCGTCTTTCAGAGAGTCACAATTCTGCAGTCCAGCCAGTTCCATTTGGTAAATTGTATCCACATTTTCAATGTCAATAGAAAATGAGTTACAGAAAAGCTTTATGTTCTGTTCATGGAGAGGAAGCTCTTTAAATCTAAATTGGAACTCCTTTTGCAATTTGTCCAGTGAATCCACACATGTTTTGTTTGGGAATGCAATCAGCAGTTTTTCCGTTAACAGATTTTGAGTTGTGGGGAGATGGCAGAAGTTTTCCTCCTTCACTTTTTTGATGAGGAGGCCTAATTTTATTTCAAATGCTTTGACATGTGATTGCATATCACAGATGAGCTTCCCCTTTACTTGAAGTTGCATATTGAAATTGCTGAGTAGCTCTGTTACATCTGTCAGAAAGGCAAGGGGCCATTTCCTTTCTTCATCATTGAGCTCTGGTACTTCTTTGTTTTTTGAAAGCAGAAAAGTTTCAATCTGTGGAAGTAAGTCACAGAAATGTTTCAAAACTCTCCCTCGACTCAGCCAATGGATTTCTGTGTGATATTGAACATCTTCATACTCAACATTTAGCTCAGAGAGAAATTCCTGAAATTGTCTGTGATTTAGTGCATTAGCTCTAATGAAGTTAACACAAGATGCCACAATTTTCATAACAGAGTCCCACTTCAGTGATTTCCTACACAGCGCCTGTTGGTGGATGAGGCAGTGTATGGCTATTGGATGAGAATGGTTATGTTTGTCCATCTCTTGGTGAATGTGAGCAATTACTCCTTTCTTAGACCCCCACCATGCTAGGAGAACCATCAGTTGTTACGCTGGCTAGTTTAGCCCAGTCCAGCTCCAAACCATTCATAGTTTGACAAACCTTTTCAGAGATATCCTCTCCTGTAGTTGTTCCTTTGATGCTTTGCACTGCAGCAAGCTCTTCTATGACTTCAAAATAATCATTCGTCCCACAAATAAAAATAAGAAGTTGTGCAGAATCACGAACATCATTGCTTTCGTCAAGTGCCAAGGAAAAACATGAATTTTTTTATGGAGTTTTGCAAATGCTGATGCAGATTGTCTCCCATTTCTTCAATCCTCTGTGCAATTGTAGGTCCTGAAAGACTCACTGTACTAAACAAATCGGCCTTCTCTGGACACATCTCTTTGGCAACAGAAACAAGGCATTCTTTAACAAATTCTCCCTCCACACATGGTCTACCAGTGCATGCTATTAGCTTGGCAACTTGAAAACTTGCTCGTAGTGATGAAATATTTAGCTGCTTCTGCTTCACAAAAGTATTTTGCTGAGTTGTCAATGTATTTTTCAGTTTTAATATTTTATCTTTTCTCACTTCTCCAACCAAACAATCATATTTATCTTTATGTTGAGTTTCATAGTGTTGATGCAAATTATATTCTGGCATATCAGACATGCAGCTCTTTCCTTGTACTGCATGAAAAAGTAATCATAAGTCCACTGTTCTTTGAATTTCCTACACTCTGAGTCAATTTTTCTTTTTCTTAACATCATTCTTTCCTAGGGATTCCAAATTGCTATTAGTAAAATACCAATATATATATACAAAAACAATATATCAGCAATAACTTTGCCCACACAGAGACACACAGACTGCAATGCCCAGCTTCCTCCAAGCTGCCTCTGTGCTGTGATACCTCCGTTTCCGCACTCTCTCTCCCGCTCTTCGTGCTTCTGCTTCCGACCTTCACTGCTGTATGAATTCCCCCTGCAGCGGCTGTGACATGCGCAGTATGCACTGTACATCCCCATGCCTGTCTGTTGTGGTAGCTGGTTACTGTACAAGGCCGCGGGCCATCAGTTCTCCATCTTCTGCATCTCTCTCCCTTCTCCACACCACAAACCCCGGCCTGGGAACTCACCTCACCTCAGTGTCGCCTCACACTGTGTCTCCACAGCCTCAGTCCAGAGCCGGAAGTGAGTATTGCTAACTCGATTTTAGGTCCAACGTCACTTACGATCTGATTTTCCCATAACCCAGCGGGCCGCATAAACGTCCTCAGTGGGCCGTAGTTGGAGGACCCCTGTCACAGATCATAGTACAGCAGTCCCTTGTGTCATCCACTATCTCCCAAAGTCTGTTCAAGCTCATGTTCTTTGCTTCCATGACGCTACTTTTCCATCTTCTCCTCTGCTGTCCCCTTCTCCTTTCACCTCCAACCTTTTCCAACATCACAGCCTTTCACAATTCCTGTTTTTGTTCCTTCAAAGGAGTAGGGGCCATGGGTAGAACATTGTGGCCTTAAGTATGATCTCCTTCAGCAAAAACTCTGAGCCCTGAGTCTTACAAGGAAAGGCTTTTACCCAATTAGTACAGGTAAACAAAACCGAAGGCAGTTTGAAGTCCCGGTAAGAAGTATATGGATAGACCTTTTTAACAGTCCTTTCAGAATTCACTTGCCTGGGAGCTATGAGGGAATTCAGGAATCAGGATCTGGGGAATTAAAGGTGCTGTGGTCAGGGGCAAACAAGCAGCAGCACAGGCAGCTGAATCTGCAAGCCTGTTTCCTTTGGTCTGAAATGAATCCCTCTTCCTTTATGAAACATGACAGAAACCTCTCTAGGTCCATGGACAGCTTGAAGCAATTGTTCCCCTGTATATTTAATGTTTGGCTGTCAAAAATCTGTTTTCTTTCCATAGAGCTCCCATGATCATGCAAAATGTGAAAAACAGTCAGCATACATATTCATTCTCATTTCTTTCCCCAATTCTAAAGCTCTGATATAGGCAAAAATGCCCCAAACCTGGTGAGGGAGTCAGAATTTCCAACAATTGGTCCAGGAAGAGCTTAAGAGATTCCTCAATTAGGAGTATGGCAGCTAGCTCTAAGGCAGAAGAGTCACCCCAAAGACACTAAGTTTCTTTAAGAAGTAGGCAAGGGCAAAGGGCTATCAAAAATGTGCATGCCATTTGACCCAGAAGTCTTTCTATTGGGCTTATACCCCAGAGATCTTCAAGTAGGAAAAGGGACCCACATGTGCAAAAAATATTTGTGGCAGCCCTTTTTGTAGTGGCTAGAAGCTGGAAATTGAATGGATGCCCATCAATTGGAGAATGGCTGAATAAATTGTGGTATATGAATGTTATGGAATATTATTGTTCTGTAAGAAATGACCAGCAGGATGATTTCAGAAAGGCCTGGAGAGACTTACATGAACTGATGCTGAGTGAAATGAGCAGAATCAAGAGATCATTGTACACAATAATAACAAGATTAAATGATGATCAATTCTGATGGACGTGGCTCTTTCCTAAATGAGATGATTCAAACCAGTACCAATTGTTCAGTGATGGAGAGAGCCATCTACACCCAGAGAGAGGACAGTGAGAACTGTGTGGATCACAACATAGCATTTTCATTCTTTTTGTTGTTGTTTGCTTACATTTTGTTTTCTTTCTCATTTTTTTCTTTTTGAGTTGATTTTTCTTGTGCATGATGATAATTGTATAAATATTTATAGATATATATTGGATTTAACATCTATATTTTACCATGTTTTAACATATATTTAATTACTTGCCATCTAGGGAATGGGTGGGGGGAAGGGTGGGGAAATTTGGAACATAAGGTTTTGCAAGGGTCAATGTTGAAAAATTATCCATAAATATGTTTTGAAAATAAAACTTTAATTAAAAAAAAAGAAAGAAAGAAAGAGAGAAGTATGCGAGGGGTATAGGATAGGGTTCCAGAGACTGAGTCAAGAGCCTTAGGACCTGGCCTCACCTTTTGTCAATATAAAAGGCAGGGCTAAGGTGGGGAGAGTAAATTTAGCTTTCAAGGTTTTAAAAACCTTGCCCTGATCAGGGTGATAAGATTGCCTTCTTCCTTTTCAGAGCAAAAGGGAGGTGTCCAAATATTTAGGCAAAGTGAGCCTTCAAACAAATTCCTGTCGCAGGAAGCAAGAGAGTTACAGGTTTTATGGTAGCGGACAGAGAAGCCTCCAGGGCTGGGCTGCAGTTCAAGATATCATCTACATACTTATATTATGCTCTTGGATTCTACTGATCATTTGCTCTGATTCCAGAAATTTGCTATAAGAGGAAAAAGTAGGGACATGATTATAATATAATATAAATCAGTCAAAACTAATTCTTCAGGGCCTCAGCCTGAGAGCACATACATGACAGGATAAAGCATTTTTATCTCTGGTATCATGCAATACCAATTCCATCTCATAGTCAGACTCAGGATTAATTGGGTGGAAAACAAACAGAACTGGGAAACAGAGTCAGAAGAATTCTATCTTAAGCAGAGACTAAGGTTGTTCTCCTAGCTCTTGCACAGATAAGACATTCACCTATGACAAAAGTTCAGGAAGGCATCCATGTGAGCAATTTATGTCATTTCTCTGGAATGACTTAATGATCCATCAGGCAATCATATCCAAATTCCAAATTAAAAACAATATTAGTTACAATCCCACAAGATTTCATCTCAATAGCAAGTTTCACCAATCAGGACAAACAAACAAACAAAAAACAACTTAACAAACCATTGTGCATAACTTATCAAACACACCTGCAAAACATAGTCAAAACCAATGCAAGGATATCAGATTAAAATTCTGCTCTGGGTACTTCAAGAAAGCTATAGATCATATTTGTTATATTTATTAAACAAGGAGATTGTTAACGCAGTTACATAAATCATAAATAATTTGCTGAAGACAGATGAAGACCTTGGTAGAAATAATCATTTGGTAGAAATAATTATTTTCAGAGAACTTGCAATTCTAACAAGCCTCCTAAAAATTTCTTGCAATTCCAAATCATTATTAATCAGAGAAATGCAAATTAAGACAACTCTGAGATACCACTACACACCTGTCAGATTGGCTAGAATGACAGGGAAAGATAATGGGGAATGTTGGAGGGGATGTGGGAAAACAGGGACACTGATACATTGTTGGTGGAATTGTGAACACATCCAGCCATTCTGGAGAGCAATTTGGAACTATGCTCAAAAAGTTATCAAACTGTGCATACCCTTTGATCCAGCAGTGTTACTATTGGGCTTATACCCCAAAGAGATACTAAAGAAAGGAAAGGGACCTGTATGTGCCAAAATGTTTGTGGCAGCCCTGTTTGTAGGGGCTAGAAGCTGGAAAATGAATGGATGCCCATCAACTGGAGAATGGCTGGGTAAATTGTGGTATATGAATATTATGGAATATTATTGTTCTGTAAGGAATGACCAGCAGGATGAATACAGAGAGGACTGGCGAGACTTATATGAACTGATGCTAAGTGAAATGAGCAGAACCAGGAGATCATTATATACCTCAACAACGATACTGTTTGAGGATGTATTCTGATGGAAGTGGATCTCTTCGATAAAGAGAGCCTTAATTGATCAAAGATGGACAGAAGCAGCTACACCCAGAGAAAGAACACTGGGAAATGAATATAAACTGCTTGCATTTTTGTTTTTCTTCCCGGGTTATTTATACCTTCTGAATCCAATTCTCCCTGTGCAACAAGAAAACTGTTTGGTTCTGCACACATATATTGTATCTAGGATATACTGCAACCCATTCAACATGTAAAGGACTCTTGCCATCTGGGGGAAGGGGTGGAGGGAGGGAGGGGAAAAATCGGAACAGAAGTGAATGCAAGGGATAATGCTGTAAAAAATAATCCTGGCATGCGTTCTATCAATAAAAAGTTATTTAAAAAAAAAAAAATTCTTGCATTGCTAAGCAATGGAATCTTTGATAAAAAAAAAAAAAATGATCTTGCCTTAAAGTGGCATAGACTTGAAAAATAAAAATATTCAGTTATTAACACCATATAAATGCAAGCCATTTCTTTAAACAACAAAAACAATTAATGTTAAAGTAATTTCATTTAACCAGCAAGGAGGGAGAAGGTTGAGCTCCAGTGAGTGGATTTGTTCTCTCACTTTTAAGAAGCAGCCACACTCAGTAGGGGGAAGGGTGAATTCAATCTTCACCTTTCCAAGCCAACAGATCTTTCCCTTTCCCTTTCCCCCACTCCTTGTGGTATCTCTCCCAACTCCCCTATACTTCTCAACTCCACTTCTCCTTGTAGCTAACTCTTTTAGGGTACCAAATTCAGCCCAGGTCCCAGTCTGCCAGCCAAGGACATGCTTCAACCCCATGGAATGTCTCCTTTCCCCTGGCAAATGACAAGTTCCACTAGAAGCTTGCCCCTTTCCATAATACATCTACCTTTTGCCAAAGACAATGTGACCAACAATGACCAATGTAACAATGTGGCCAACATGAATACTCCACATGACCAAACCCCAACTTTGGTGCCTATCATCATCTGGTATCTAACCCACATAATACCTAATAATTTTAGGTTTCAATATTATGACAACAAACTCAAAAAATTTAATGAGCAATTTCACAATTTTTATTAATGATAGCCAAGTAAAAATAACATAGCCTATCACAAAAATAGGGAATTTCATATAATTTAGTGGTTTCCAATTTTAAGGTGCATACCAATTAAAAAGTTATCTTAAAAATCAATACTTTCCCTTGTGATATTCTAACTAGATGTTCCATTCAAGCTATCAATTACTTTTGCAAATCAATCTTTCTTATTCCTTGCTCTTTTTTAATATCACCTCTTTAAAAAAAAAAAAAGACTTTAAGATTCACAATATAGCTGATATCTAAATAACTTTGGATCAAATTTCATAAAACTTATACATATGTCCAGCAGAGCTGACAAAATTTTAAAGCAGAGCTCATAATTTTTTACAAATTACCCAATATACATTTTAAAAAGCCACATATTTCATCTAATTAGGGGATACAAACATGTGACCTCCTAAGGTAAACTATCTGAACTTTGTTTTAATAACCTATTTTTTTTTTAACTTAAAATCAAATCAAATACAGATTTGATTTCCAGTAGGGTTTCAATATTTTCACACAAATTTCTAATATCTTTTGTTTAAAGCAAACAAAGTAGACACAATTCTAGCATATACCATTTAATAGTGATTATCTCATATAATTGTAAGAGATTCATCATATGAAATTTACAACTCATCTTGATATCTGCGGAGGTGGCCTTAAGCTCAACATTGTTGATGTAAAAGCCAATCTTTATAAATTGTTCCTACTTAACAAAATTGTAGGTTATCAGTAAACTCATTCCTTCATTGGGACCTATGTAACTCAAACAAATTATTTCTCAGGGATAATAACCTTACAAAATGACTTTAAGAAGTTTAACAAATTTACAATTTACTTTCTTTGATTGGCATCAGCTTTCTTCATTCTCTTTTATCTCCCCCTATTCTCAGGTCTACAGGCTTCTAAAATGCAAATTTGATGAAGGTAAGGTTTTGCTCTGTTTCTTTTTTTCTTTTGTGAATCAGAAAAGGTTTGCAGACTGGGCTGTTTGTTTTAAAAGCAGCTGAGCACTTTTCTATTTTTCCCAAAGTTCCCAAACTCTTCTGTTAACATAGCACAAAGAGATTACAATTTATATAAAACTGCTTTTACTATCATATATCAAATAACAAACTTCATTGAACTAATTGAGCATATTTTCTTTCTCTCACTCACTCTCCACTCCTCCCACATGTCCCTTTATCCTATGCACTATCCTCCTTGTGGAGACCTTAATTTAGTTGAATTTGCTTCCAAATTACTTAACACACACATAAAATTCATTTATCTCAACATTGGTATTGTATGTTGGTCCCATCCAAAAACTCATATAAAACTACCAAATATGAAGTAATTAAATCCAAGATAGTAGTTAACACTCATAGCATTTGGTTTATGCTAAGCCCTTTTGCAATCTTGAAATGACCAATTGCCAAACTCCTTAATAATTATTCTCAAAAATTAGCTAACTTTTTCTGCAGCCCCTAGCTTGGCCAGAGCTGCAGTCCACAGGAAAAAGTGAGGCCTTTTTTTTTTAAAATAAAATCTAGCTCACAGAACAGACATTATATAGACATTCTGCACAAAGATACAGCCACAGACAAAAAGATAACTGTCCCTTCCCCACACTAAACAGCAATATCTCATCAAGTGCACTCTGGTGGTTTGCTCCAAAGATTAGGTTTGTGCTGCTCCTTTCCTTTTCCCTCTGGGGAAAGCAGCTTCAACCTCATGGTTTAAGATCCTGTAATACACAGAGCCAACCTCTCGACTCGGATCCCTAAGCCTGGAGGGGTCTCCCCCATCCAGCAATCATCCAGAGTGCTTCTATTCTTGCCTTTTATCAGGACTTCCTTCTGGCTTTCTAGGCATCACTCTTTAACCTTGATTCACCAAGCCTGGATGATCCCAGAGTCCCCTTCAGTGTAAGGGCTGCCCAAGGACACAGGCAATGCCCTGGGGAGAGAAGCTCCAATCCCTCTCTGGACTGCTCCTTCTCCTTTACTCCTGGATTATGCACACATAAATTATATGACTATTCACTTCACTTGCCCTCAGGCTGCTTCTTCTTCAGAGAAGAAGCTCCTATTTGTATTTGAATACCTCTCTTCTGGCCCATACTTCATGGAGAAAGAGGCTGAGGGTCTTATCTCAAGGTTGGTCAGAGAAAACCAACTTGGCACCTGTCTTGAATCAGAATCCCAGGCATCTCTCTGGGAAGTCACAGATCCCAGACAAGCCCCCATAAAATGAATTGTGTGGCATGGGTACTAGACCCCCTTACCCAAATTGTCTACTCACAGGCATCTTCAGATATACACAGGAAGCATTTATCATCAATCCTTTAAAGGAGAGGTCCAAGCACACCAGCTGAGCAGACACAGAGCCTTTCAGCCCCCATCTCCCAGCATCTCTCTGCCTGGCCTGGTAAGCTGGAAATAGGGAATAGTTAAATAGCAAAAGACTTGGGTTCATTGGAAGGATTGAAAAAGAAGTAACCATTGACCAAGGGTCAGCAATGTTATCTACTTTCTGTGGGTCACATAACTTCCTGAAGCTTAGGCCTAGGGTCTAACCTTTTCTGCCCTACAGCTCTCTGAGAATAGAGATCACATGACTTCCTAAAACTTGGGCCTAGGGTCTGATCCACTCCATCTCATAGATTTTTTTTTTTTTTTTTTTTTTTTTTTTTTTTGCTGAGACAATTGGGGTTTAGTGACTTGCCCAGGGTCACACAGGACATGTTAAGTGTCTGAGACCAGATTTGAACTCAGGTCCTGCTGACTTCAGGGCTGGTGTTCTATCCACTGCACTGCAGACTATTGGAGAAATCTTCATCTAATCCCATTCAGCCCTAACAAGATTAGGTTCCCCTAACACAGGATAGGTTACCTCTCAGGCCTGTGGAAGAGGAAGGAATTTATGACCAAAGAAGAACTAGAGATCATTACTGATTACAAAGTAAAAAATTTTGATTATATCAAATTTAAAAGTTTTTGTACAAACAAAATTAATGCAGACAAGATTAGAAGGGAAATAATAAACTGGTAAAACATTTTTACAGTCAAAGGTTCTGATAAAGGCCTCATCTCCACAAGGTGTGGGGGAAATCTGATAAATTGACTCTAATTTATAAGAAATCAAGCCATTCTCCAATTGATAAATGGTCAAAGGATATGAACAGACAATTCTCAGACGAAGAAATTGAAACTATTTCTAGCCAAATGAAAAGATGCTCCAAGTCATTATTAATCAGAGAAATGCAAATTAAGACAACCCTGAGATACTACTACACACCTGTCACCTTTGCTAGAATGACAGGGAAAAATAATGCGGAATGTTGGAGGGGATGTGGGAAAACAGGGACATTAAATACATTGTTGGTGGAATTGTGAATACATCCAGCCATTTTGGAACTATGCTCAAAAAGTTATCAAACTGTGCATACCCCTTTGATCCAACAGTGTTATTACTGGGCTTATATCTCAAAGAAATACTAAAGAAGGGAAAGGGACCTGTACGTGCAAGAATGTTTGTGGCAGCCCTGTTTGTAGTGGCCAGAAACTGGAAACTGAGTGGATGCCCATCAATTGGAGAATGGCTGAATAAATTGTGATTTATGAATATTATGAAATATTATTGTTCTGTAAGAAATGACCAGCAGGATGATTTCCTGGAGAGACTTACATGAACTAATGCTGAGTGAAATGAGCAGGGTCAGGAGATCATTATATACTTCAACAACAATGCTATATGATGATCAATTCTTATGGACCTGGCCATCTTCAGCAATGAGATGAACCAAATCAGTTCCAAGGGAGCAGAAATGAACTGAACCAGATACACCCAGTGAAAGAACTCTGGGAGATAACTAAGAACCATTATGTTGAATTCCCAATCCCTATATTTTTGCCTGCCTGCATTTTTTAAAAGTTTCCTTCACAGGCTAATTGTACAATATTTCAGAGTCCGATTCTTTTTGTACAGCAAAATAATGGTTTGGACATGTATACTTATTTTGTATTTAATGTATACTTTAATATATTTAACATGTACTGGTCATCTTACCATCTGTGGGGGTGTGGGAGAAAGGAGAAAAATTGGAACAAAAGATTTGGCAATTGTTAATGCTGTAAAATTACCTATGCATATAACTTGTAAATAAAAAAGCTATTATTTAAAAAAAAAAAAAAAGATTAGGTTCCTCTGGTGGTGAAGGAAGAAGGGGTGGGGTTGGCAAAAGAATTAACACACTCTCCAGATTAAGGGGCAAAGATTTATTATGCTGCTTGACAGCAAAGAGTCAGAATTAAGAACTTAATTTTATGGGAAAGAGAAACAAAGATTAAATTTATATGCTAATATAATGGCTTAGAGGTACAACAGATCATTGAATTCTACAGCTTACTGACCAACAGACTGGCCAGCGTTGTTTGTAGCACTCCCAAAGTCATGTAGCTTAAGGTTTCTCCTGAGAAACTTTCTCACACCTCATCCTTGCACTAGGGAAAAAGGAAAGAGGGAAGAAAAAATGGAAATCAAAATCTTAAAAGTAAATCTTGAAAACTTAAAAAAATAAAAAAGAAGAAATTTGAATCAAATTTCTGAATATTGTTACATTTTTTAATTTTTTGTCATTATTTTGTTTCCTCTTCTCTCTAATTGGAGAGCTGGAAGGTAGAAAAATAAACTTTTTGCAAATTCTTTTACAGAGGGCAGACATCAGAATCTTTTCAGTCACTTTCCATTTTCCATAATCAGCTTCACTTAGTTTTGACTGCATAAAATATCATATTCCAGCACTGGGCATCTCCTAGAGTTCCCCATTTTTCTGCTTTTCAGCTTTCTTTTGTGTGTTATCTTCCCCTATTAGATTGCAAGCACACATGTGTGCACACCCACGTGTGTGTGTGTGTGTGTGTGTGTGTGTAAGACAACTGGGGGTAAATGACTTGCTGAGGGGCACATAGTAAGTATTAATTGTCTGAGATCATATTTGAACTGAGATGATTTGAACTGAACAATTTGTGGCAGTGCAGAAAGTTGTGAGAACCCCTTCTGGTCAGCACAGGTCCAACATGAAAGAATTCATGAACCCCAAAAGTTAGACTGGCAAAAAGTTTATTGGCACTGAGAAGTCAGCTTTTGCTAGAAGGTTGACTTCCTCAGGGACAAAGTCCTGATAGAGAAGTAAAGGTCTAGCAGAGAAAGCCTGGCAGAGAGAGATAAAGAGGGGTGTTAACACTGAGAAGACAGTATCTTCTCAGCGGGCAGGATCCTGACAGGTAGCTATGCCAAGGAGAGAGAGAGGTTCCTTGGCCCAGCATGGTCTTGCTTTTGGGCCTCTGCAAAGAAATGAGCCCCAAAGTTGCCCTTTAAAAGAGATCTGAATTGAATGAGATGACTGCCCCAGGCCTAGATTTCCAGTAGAAGACCACTTCCTGGGAGTGGTCCTGAGCCAATTTTCAGCTCAATAGAGATATTGAGCTCCAGGTCCAGATCTCCAGCTTGGACTAAGTAAGAGTAGTCCTGGACTCAAATCAATAGAGGATGTATCTAGTCCCACTAAGATAACAAAATGAAACCATTTTATTTTGATTCCCGGAGGTGGGCCTGTCCCAGAGGAAAGTTTCTCCAGAGTTCAAGAAGAGCTCCTCAAGAGCTCTCCCCAAAATCAGAGGACAGATTCAGGGTTCTCCCCATCAAACTCAGGTCCTCCTGACTCCAGAAGTCAATTCAACTATTCCATCTAGTTGCCCCAAAATTGTAAGCTCCTTGAGGCAAACACTCACTTCTACTTTATCCCCAGAATTTAGCAGAGTGCCTGACACATAATAGGTACTTAATAAATGCTTATTGCATTGAATTTTATCATTAACCAAAAAGGGGTTCTCATTTATCCTCAATATATTTAAATACCTGTTTATAATTTCATCAGAAATGTCTATTTTTCCTTGCATACATGTGTTCAATTTCTCTCAACCTGTACCAGTCCTGCTTTTCCACTCATTTGCCAAATTGCCACAAATGACTTCTTTTTGTATTTCTCCTGCAAATTTCCATGAATATCTATTACCTTCCTCACAGAATTGTTATGAAGAAAATGCTTTGTAAGCCTTGAAAAGCTACATAACTATCTATTATTATATCAATGTGAGAAATGAACTTATTTAGTTTCTATAATACAAAAACTAAATTAGAGTGTAATGCTGGAAAAACTGAGCAAGACAGAGGTTAGAGACCAATTTAATAGCTTATTAAATGGAGAGACATACTGGGACCAAATTGGTCCCAGGGCTGGACAAGACTATCATCTCAAAGAATCCAGTACTAAGTATCAGAGGGCAAGTTTTTTTATAGGATAACAAGAACAGTGACATAATGGGGGAGGTACGATGGGGATAACCTAATGGGGGGAGGCCCCAGGATGACACAATGGAGGGAGGTTACTGATATTCTAATGACATCTAAAATGGATAAACCTTTATCCTGTCAAACATTAAGAAGGAATGTCTATAACCTATAAAACCTTCATCTCATCAACCATTTAAAAGGAAATGATTATAGCCTGGGATTTTGGGGCAGAGCAACTGAGGTAGACCTTTATCTCATCAAACATTAAGAGGGAAAGGTTATAACCTGAGACAGAGTAACTAAATAAGACAATTAGGGAAACTAGGTCAGAACATCTAAAGGGAACTTTGGCACAATAGGAGAAATGAAACTTAAATCAATTTAAAACCCACAAGGCCTTTGGATGGAGATTATCTCACCCCACAGAATGTAAGAATGGAACCTCCTTAGGGGCAGGGACTGGGTTTTATAATCAGGAATGGTGGCCTGAGATTTGAAAAGAATCTTTTGTTCTTTGCCTCTAACGGTCCCCCCTTATCTTCCCCTTCTAGAATGGAAGCTCCTAGGGGGCAGGGACTGGATAAAGTGGGAAATACACTGCTTTTTAAGCATTTGATAGCCTCAAGCTTTCTTACTTCATTTTTAGAACCTGCTTTAGAAACCCCAGCCAGAAAGTAGCCAGGGGGTTGGGCAGGAGAGTTTGTGTTGGGTAATAAAAAAGAGAATTGCCCTTTGTCTGTGTGTGTGTCTAAAACCACACCTTGTGTGTCACCCTTTCTCATGAGAAAGAAAGAAACTTTTTCCTACACTCACACTCAGACTTCTGGTTGTTTTAGTGGTCGATACTGTCCCACATCAGGAACTTGCACTCTAATCTCAGAAGGTTGGAGGATGTTGTGGGGGAAGCATGCTTTCAAGATCAAGGACCACATGCTGAAAAGATCAGAAAGGCAGGTTCCATTGGTGAGGTGCTCAGCCCTATAATCCCAACCTCAGACTTGAACAGTTGTGCTTTGGAGAACTCTAAACCTAAACCATCACAGAACCAATATAAATGCTAGACCTTCCCTAGAGGCCCAAGTCAGAGAATGAAAAGGCAGCGAGAGACTGTGCTTAGTATCAAGGTTAGTCTTAACAATATGTGTTAAGAGTATTCCTTTTGAATGGAACTGATGGGATGAAGTATTTTTCAGAATTGAGACTGTCACATGACCCTTATATCCTGAGTAGAAGATGAGACCTTGGGCCTCAGAGTTTAGGAAGTCACATGATCCCTATTCCTAGCCTTGAACCCTGGGATGCAGGAGGTTAGTAAAGTTACAGGAAGTGATGGGACCCACAAGAAGCAGCTAACATTGGTCAAAGATGGTCACGTCCTTTTAGTCCATCCAATGAGAAGTCTTGGGTCTTTTGCTTTTAAGTCCTGGACAAGATGAAAGCTAACAGGGTTCCACTAGCACATGGTGGAATTGGAATGGCTCCCAGGTATGTCAGGGCCTCTCTCCCTGCAGGGACTAAATAAAGGCTTTCTCTGTGTACCTGAAGATGTCTCTGATTAGTTAATTTGGGGAAGGGATTCTAGCACCCGTCCCACACACTTTCAGACAAGAATTACTCATAGAGTCATCAAATCTTAAGAGTCAGAAATTGCCAAAGGCCCTCAAGTTCAACCTGTATTTTATTGAAGAAATTCCATACACTAGATTCCTAATGGTCATTCAGGTTGTTCCCAGAACTACATCCTCTCTCCTGGCTGTTTTCACAGGCTGTTGCTCATGCCTATAATGCTTTTCCTTCTCTCCTTTACTTCTGGCTTCTCTAGCATTACTCAAATCCCACCTTCTCCAAGAAGACCTTCCCAGAGCTCTCCCCTCCTTTCCTTTCTTCCTTCGCCTGCTAGAGCCTTCTCTCTGAGATTATGCTCCATTTACATTATAGATATATTTATATACATAGCTTTTTGCATATTGTCTTCCTCATTCAGAGGAATGTTCCTTGAGTTTCCTCAAGGAACATTCCTCCGAATGACCATTTTTGCTTTTATTTGTTCATTTTTTGTTTTTGTTTTTTGTATTTGTGTGGTATGTAACCCACCCAATAAATCTCAGAGATCTCTCAAGGTATAAAGAAAAAGTTTTATTCATTTCTCATTATAATTTTGGAGAAACTGAGCAAGACAGAGATTAGAGGACAATTTAATAGTTTATTAAATGGAGAGATTTACTGGGACCAAATGATCCATGTTTGGTCCAGGGCTGAACGAGACTATCGTCTCAAAGAATCCAGCCCTGAATGTCAGACAACAAGACTCTTTTATAGGATAACAAGAACAATGACATAATGGGGGAGGTACCTGGATGGGGATAACCTAATGGGGGGAGACACCTAGGATGACCTATAATGGAGGGAGGTACTGGAGAGGTTACTGATATCCTAATGACATCTAAAATGGATAAAGACCTTTATCCTGTCAAACATTAAGAAGGAATGATTATAGCCTAAAGATATAAAACCTTTATCTCATCAAACATTAAGAGGGAAAGGTTATAACCTGAGGCAGAGTAACTAAATAGGACAATTGGAGAAACTGGGTCAGGACATTAAAAGGGAACTGTGGCACAATATCATGAGAAACTAACATCACTCTCACCATACAAGAGTAAAAGTGAGGCCCTGGAATACAGATCATAAACAATATATATGTTCCCTGATGCAATATCATTCCCTCCCCCATGGTTCATCTTTCTTGGCTGAGAATGTGGCCTTACATTCTAAGCTCTAACACTATTTTTAAAAAACTATATTAGAAAGCATCAATTATTAAAACAGTCTGATTTTACTGGCTGGGGAAACAGGTGCAAGATCAGTGGGAAACAACACATAAATTTGAATTTAAGCAAAGACATGTCTTTTGCTGACCTTGAGAAATGTGTTTTCAATGTTTGGGTTGGATAGATAAGGGCTAGATCATGATTTTTCTTGTGCAACAAGATAAATGTATAAATATGTATACATATATTGGATTTAACATAATTGGATTACCTGCCATCTAGGGAAGTGGGTGGGGGAAAGGAGGAGAAAATTTAGAACACAAGATTTTGCAAAGGTCAATGTTGAAAAATCATGCATGCATATGTTTTGAAAAAGGCTTTAATTTTTTTTTTTAAGGGGCTAAATCAGTTTGTTCTACACAGTCCCAAAATTGTTCTGTCTACCCGTATCCTGGAAATTGTTTGTCAAAAAAGAAAGGCAAGGGAAAACAGGAACCCCATCTTACAGCTTGATTAATTCATAGTTTTCTTCTGAAGTATCAAGTTTTTCCAATCCTAGAGCTTGATTAATTTATAGTTTTTTCCTTTCGAAGAAGTATCAAAGTTTTCTTATTCAATCCCTAGTACTTTTCACAATGTTTGGCACAAAATAAACACTTAAATAGCAGTAGGTTAATGGCCACTGACTGACTGACTTGAATGCTTCTTGGGGAAAATCATTATATTCCTCTGTTCTTTAGTCTAAACTTTAAGGGATCTTTCAACTGTTATTCATACAATATGATTTCCAGATTCCTATCATCTTGGGTGTCCTTCTGTAGATCAGAGCTTCTTAAACTTTTTCCACTCCCACTCCTTTTCATTCAAGAAATATTATATTTATTTGTTTATTTATATTTTGTTTGGTCATGAATTTTCCCTGTATCCATAGATCTGATAAATACTTTCTTCTATTTTTCTTTAATTTGTTTGTAAGTATGCAATAAATAACAGGTATATAGGAATATATAATAGGTATACAAATCAGATATTTACTGATAATAAATCATAATTCTCAACATAATTCCCACATAAAGTTGTGAAACTTCTTATGAAGTCACAAACTACAGTTTAAGAAGGTGGATTCTAGATGAACTCTTTTTTTGCCAAAAGCTCTCTTAGTAGAAGTCCTATTCTAATACCAGTAAGGAGTGAGTACAGACCCATAGATGGAGTTTTATCAGTGCCCAGCAGTATGGGCAAAAGTGGTATTACTTATTTTTTCCCTCCTTTTTCTTCTTACAAGCAATGATCTCATCTTAGGACTATTTGTTGTTCAGCTATTATAGTTGTCTCCAACTCTTCATGAGTCTATTTGGGGTTTTCTTGGCAAAGATACTGGAGTGGTTTGCCATTTTCTTCAACTCAGTTTACAAATAAGGAAACTGAGGTGAATTGAGTTAGAGTGACTTACCTAGTATCATACAACTGAAGTGTTTAAAGCTGGATTTGAACTCATGTCCTCCTGACTCCAGGGCCAGAGCTCTATCCACTGCACCACCTAGTTGCCCTTCTATCTGCTAATAATCTCATGACTTTTTTGTGAACCTTTCATCTCCTGTAGAGGAATGAATGTGTCTCTGTAGAGCTCTTTGAATGAACAATCTGATTTGATATTTTTCAGGCTATCAAATGACACTTTTCTGCTTTGTAAGTCCTTTAAAATAACTGTGACTCCTGGAGTTAAATGCCATTCCTCAAAAAAGAAAGTGGAATTAAACCTTGACTAAGCTGTAAAATAGGATGACATCCAGTCAGGAAGACATATTTTCCTTAGTTCAAATTTAAACTTAAATACTAGCTATGTGTCTTATGTCACTTAACCCTGTTTGCCTCATTTCCTCATTTGTAAAATGAGCTGGAGAAGAAAAGGCAAACCATTCCAGTGTCTTTGATGGACATGAGGTCATAAAGAGTCAGAAGTGACTGAAAAACCATTGAACTGAGACTATAAAATGGACAAGCATATCCTCTTAGAATAGCCTTAGCCAATAAGCAAGACACATGAAGTTAGGAACACAACTTTCTCAAAAATTAAGCAAACACCTTGCTAGAAAGTATCTAAACAAACTTTGAAGGAAAATTCAGAGCTACCATCATACTGTTTTCTTTCCTCTACTTAAGACTTTTTCTACTTCTAGAGATATTTCTAGAAGGAAAAGGCACATAATACAGCAGCTATGATTCACTTTAAAGGAAAGACATTATATGTATTACTGCTGCTTCTTTTTCTTTGCTTCTTTCCTGGGATGATACTTTTTCTATCTTCATTGTTATATATGCATTTTCTGTATCTCTTATGCTAATATGTATCATTTTGTTTTCACTTTACAGTAAAATTGTTTAAAACTAAACTAAAAGATAGTTTCATAAAATTAATTTTTATATACTAATAAAAATATTTTGCAATAGCCTGAATGACAAAATGGGAGTACAAAGTCATACTAAAGAATAAAATCCAAATTCTATCGATTTGAAATTGTGCTTTTCTATTTTATGATAAGCATTTCACAAAATGTAAATTTAAACTTTAACACTTATATTATGCTTGTAGATTTTTCACAAAGATGAAATGACTAGAAACCAGGTATTATTTTTCTTCACTGCTAGATACCTTCGTTATTCTTTATTCAATTTCCAGGAAACCTTGTATCCCCTCAGTGTTTAAAAAAAAAAAAAAGTAAGATCTCTCATATCTCTAACTGGAAATAAACAAGAGGACACCCAGGATGACAGGGATCTGGCAACTATCTTCCAAGAGGAACAGCTGAGAGATCTGTTAAGTGCTTAACCTAGTGGATACCTTTGGAGAAAGGGAGTGTTGTGCCACAGTCCCCTTTAATGTCCCGACCCAGTTTCCTTAATTGTCCTATTTAGTTACTCTGCCTCAGGTTATAACCATTCCCTCTTAATGTTTGATAGGATAAAGGTCTTATATCTTAGACTTTAGGCTATACTTATTCCCTCTTAATGTTTAATGGGATAATGGTCTTTGTCCATTTTAGACATCATTAGAATATCAGGAGCCTCTCCAATATCTCCCTTTATGTCATCCTAGGTGCCTCCCCCGATTTGGTTATCCTCATCCAGGTATCTCCCTCATTGTGTCATTGTTCTGGTTATCCTATAAAAGAGTCTTGTTGTAGCACCTTCAGGGCTGGATTCTTTGAGATGATAGTTTCGTTCAGCCTGGGACCAAACATGGATCATTTGGTCCCGGTAAATCTTTCCATGTAAAAAACTATTAAATTGTTCTCTAATCTCTGTCTTGCTCAGTTTCTCTGGCATTACAGGAGTATAATTCTTCTTCTCTATGAAGAAAATATTTAGAAAGTCAATTCTCTAAAACTACAATTTGCAAAGAGGGTATTAACCTAAAATAATAAGTTTCCTAACCAGAAAGTTCCCCATTCCAATAAAATCAAATATTCACTCCTTCTCCTAGCCAGTATATAATTTGCCTAACATTGGTTCTGCCACTGGGGAAGGTGGGAAGGGAGAGACAGATAGAGACAGACAGACAGACAGACAGAGACAAAGAAAGAGAGATCTTTTTTATAAGAATTTATAATTGAGTTCCTATCAAAGAACCAATTTCAATATAAACAGCAGGGAATAGAATTTTGTTATTTTTTTCTTCATTTCTTAATAATAGCTTTTTATTTTTCAAAATATATGCAAAGATAGTTTTCAACATTCACCCTTACAAAACCTTGTGTTCCAAATTTTTTTCCCCTCCCTTTCCCCCACCCTCTTCCCCTAGATAGCAATCCAATATAGCTTAAAAATGTGCAATTCTTCTAAACATATTTTCACATTTATCATGCTGCACAAGAGAAATCAGATCAAAAGTGAGGGAAAAAAAACAAGCAAGCAAGCAAATAACAAAGGTGAAAATACTATGCTGTGATCCAATTCAATCCCCATAGTTCTCTCTCTGGATGCAGATAGCTCCCTCCATTACAAGTCTATGGGAATTGGCCTGAATCATCTCATTGTTGAAAAGAACCAAGTCCATCAGAATTGATCATCAGGTAATCTTGTTGTTGTTGTGTACAATATTCTCTTGCTTCTATTCACTTCACTTAGCAACAGTTCATGTTAGTCTCTCTCTAGGCCTTTCTGAAATCATCCTGCTGATCATTTCTTATAGAATGATATTCCATTACATTCAATAACTTATTCAGCCATTCCCCAACTGATGGGCATCCACTTAGTTTCAAGTGCCTTGCTGCCACAAAAGTGGCTGCCAAACACTTTTGCCCATGTGGGTTCTTTCCCCTTTTTTATGATCTTTTTGGGATATAGACCCAGTAAAGACACTGCTGGATCAAAAGGTCTACATGATTTTATAGCCCTTTGGGCCTTGTCGGGAATATAATTTTAGATGGGCATTTTCTAGGCAGGACTCAGAAACAGATTGGAATAGGAGGCCATGGTAAAGAATCAAAATCCAGATATCTAAGTTCAAGAATCTATCACCTCAGATACAAAAGGAACGCCAAGGACCCTTTGGCTCACCATATATATGAGCAGGAATCCCTTTTATCATCTCCCTAACAACTGGTGATCCACCCATGATAATGACCTCCAGTGGTGGAGAATTCATACTGAGGAAGGGGCCTACGCCTGTTGGCGTAGAGAACTGACTTCTTTCCTATTCTATTTGATAAGTATGGACTAAGTGCCTACATATATACAACAGTCACCCATTTTATACAAGTGCAAGACACCATACTACTGCAGATACCAAAAGCATACAGACTTATCAGTCAATAAACATTTATTAAATGCTTACTCTATGATAGCAATGTTGGGAATACCAAAAGAGGCAAAAGAAGTTCCTTATCTCAAGGAGACAGCAGGAAATATATGCAAAACAAGCTCTGCAGACAATAAATAGGAAATCATTAATGAGGGAAGGCTCTGGAATTAAAAAGGGTTGGGAAAAGCTTCCTGTAATTATGAAGTTTCTAATATGGGGGACTAGGAGTGCTAGTGGAAAGAATGTAGAGAGTTTTTAGGAGGGGAAGATGAGTTTTGATTTGAATATGTAGAATATTAGGAATCAACAGGATATCTAGCTGGAGATAAAATCTATATGAAGACATATAGAGTTATATAAGCACTATACACATAGAGATGACTATTAAATGGTCATCATCAAAATCACTTACAACTGTATCAACAGAATTTCATTCTAAAGAGCTCCATTTCTTTGGAGCTGATTTCTACATTAGTTATATAATCCTGCCAATCTTATTGATGACCTCTTTGAATTCCCTTCCTTGGGTTCTTAGAAGAGACTGAAGTTACATAAGAGAAAGGTTACCTGAAAAACAGAAAAATTAGCTTTGTGGTTATCATGGTTCATTCTTCTTTTTGAAGAGGACCAATGACATCATGAGGTGATGATTTCACTTTTGAATTAATTGGATTTAAGTAAGGCAGAGGTACACAAAGTCATCAGCCTCACTCTTCCAGAGTCACCGAAGTCCAGTGGCAAGACAATAATTGGATGACTGGAGATAGCGTAGGATGCAGCATAGGATGACCTGGACATCTTTGATGTCTGAAACAGCCCTAAGTGCTCCATATTGCCTTTTTCAGCTGTCTTTTGGAATCAATTGTTCACATCCACCCATTCCTTTGGAGAAATCATCACATGCTTGGGGTAGACATCTTTCTAACTCACCAAGAGGTTCGAGGCCTGTTTGTTACCTTCAACTTGGTTTAATCCATCTGCCTATAGGTTTCTATGAAGTATGGTCACTTGCATTATATAGAATTCAAGTAAGGCCACATAGACATTTGCCCAGTTGACTTTATCTAGGCAGTGGGTAGACTTTTTGCTGGTGGAGGGCCTTGCCTCCATGTTGATGGCTGCTGATTGATCAGGTGGGTTAGGATGGCTATCGAAATTTCTTAAAATAAGACATTGATGTTTGCCATATCAATTGACTATGCCTTTCACAAAAGATTTTTCTGTAACATGTTTTGCTTTTTTATTGCATTTTACCCATAGTTGAATTTTTTTCAAAATTGATTATCAAACTCCTCAAACCTAATGCAGCTTTATCAACTAAATTTATATAATAGTCTTCAAAATTGTTATGTTTGGGGGAACAGGGAATCTCAAGGAGAAAGAACAAGATAGGAAAGGTGGGTCAATGGAACCGTCAGAATATGCATATCAATTAAGTACACTGTCTTATATGAGTACAGTTCATGGTTCCCCAAAACAGTAACAATGGTAATATCAAAGATCATTGATCATAGATCACTATAACAGATATAATAATAATGAAAAAGTTTGAAATATTGAAATAATTACTAAAATGTGATATAGACCCAATATGAGTGCATGCTGTTGGACAAATGGCATGTATAGACTGGTTCAACACAGGGTTGCCATAAACCTTCAATTTGTTTAAAAAAAAAAAAAAAAAGAAAGAAAGAAAAGAAATTAGAACAAAAGGTTGGCAATTGTCAATGAGGTAAAATTACCTATGCATACTAAAAACACTAGAAAAGGAACAAATTAAAAACCCCCAGTCAAACACTAAACTTGAAATTCTAAAAATAGAAAGAGAGATCAATAAAATTGAAAGTTAAAAAACTATTGAATTAATTAATAAAACTAAGAGTTGGTTCTATGAAAAAACCAACAAAATAGACAAACCCTTAGTAAATCTGATTTAAAAAAGGAAAGAGGAAAATCAAGTAGTTAGTCTTAAAAATGAAAAGGGAGAACTTGCCACTAACGAAGAGGAAATTAGAGCAACAATTAGGAGTTACTTTGACCAACTTTATGCCAATAAATTTGACAACTTAAATGAAATAGAAGAATACTTCCAAAAATATAGCTTGCCCAAACTAACAGAGGAAGAAGTAAATGTCCTAAGCAGTCCCATCTCAGAAAAAGAAATAGAACAAGCTATTAACCAACTCCCTAAGAAAAAATCCCCAGGACCAGATGGATTTACATGTGAATTCTACCAAACATTTAAAGAACAATTAACTCCAGTGCTAAATAAACTATTTGAAAAAAATAGGGATTGAAGGAGTCCTACTAAACTCCTTTTATGACACAGACATGGTACTGATACCTAAACCAGATAGGTTGAAAACAGAGAAAGAAAATTATAGACCAATCTCCCTAATGAATATTGATGCTAAAATCTTAAATAAAATATTAGCAAAAAGATTACAGAAAATCATCCCCAGGATAATACACTATGACCAAGTAGGATTTATACCAGGAATGTAGGGCTGGTTCAATATTAGGAAAACTATTAGCATAATTGACTATATCAATAACCAACCAAACAAAAACCATATGATCATCTCAATAGATGCAGAAAAAGCATTTGATAACATCCAACATCCATTCCTAATAAAAACACTTGAGAGCATAGGAATAAATGGACTTTTCCTTAAAATAGTCAGGAGCATATATTTAAAACCATCAGTAAGCATCATATGCAATGGGGAAAAACTGGAACCTTTCCCAGTAAGATCTGGAGTGAAGCAAGGTTGCCCACTATCACCATTATTATTCAATATTGTATTAGAAACACTAGCCTCGGCAATAAGAGTCAAGAAAGAGATTAAAAGAGTTAGAGTAGGCAATGAGGAAACCAAACTATCACTATTTGCAGATGATATGGTGGTATACCTAGAGAACCCCAAAAATTCTACTTAAAAAGCTATTAGAAATAATTCATAACTTTAGCAAAGTAGCAGGATACAAAATAAATCCCCATAAATCCTCAGCATTTTTATACATCACCAACAAAATCCAACAGCAAGAGATACAAAGAGAAATCCCATTCAAAATAATTGTTGACAGCATAAAATCTTTGGGAATCTATCTACCAAAGGAAAGTCAGGAATTATATCAGCAAAGTTACAAAAAACTTTCCACACAAATAAAGTCAGACTTAAATAATTGGAAAAATATTAAGTGCTCTTGGATAGGCTGAGTGAATATAATAAAGATGACAATGCTCACTAAACTAATCTATTTATTTAGTGCTACACCAATCAGACTTCCAAGAAAATATTTTAATGATCTCGAAAAAATAACAACAAAATTCATATGGAACAATAAAAAGTCGAGAATCTCAAGGGAATTAATGAAAAAAAAAATCAAATAAAGGTGGCCTAGGTGTACCTGATCTAAAATTATATTATAAAGCAGCAGTCACCAAAACCATTTGGTATTGGCTAAGAAATAGATTAGTTGATCAGTGGAATAGGTTAGGTTCACAAGACAAAATAGTCAACTATAGCAATCTAGTGTTTGACAAACCCAAAGATCCTAACTTTTGGGATAAGAATTCATTATTTGATTAAAACTGCTGGGATAACTGGAAATTAGTATGGTAGAAATTAGGCATGGACCCACACTTAACACTATATACCAAGATAAGATCAAAATGGGTCCATGATCTAGGCATATAAGGAGATTATAAATAAATTAGAGGAACATAGGATAGTTTATCTCTCAGACTTGTGGAGGAGAAAGAAATTTGGGACCAAAGATGAACTAGAGACCATTACTGATCACAAAATAGAAAATTTGGATTATATCAAATTAAAAAGCCTTTGTACAAACACAACTAATGCAAACAAGATTAGAAGGGAAGCAACAAACTGGGAAAACATCTCCACAGTTAAAGGTTCTGATAAAGGCCTCATTTCCAAAATATATAGAGAATTGACTCAAATTTATAAGAAATCAAGCCATTCTCCAATTGATAAATGGTCAAAGGATATGAACAGACAATTTTCAGATGATGAAATTGAACCTATTACCACTCATATGAAAGAGTGCTCCAAATCACTATTGATCAGAGAAATGCAAATTAAGACAACTCTGAGGTACCACTACACACCTGTCAGATTGGCTAAGATGACAGGAAAAAATAATGATGAATGTTGGAGGGGGTGCGGGAAAACTGGGACACTGATGCATTGTTGGTGGAGTTGTGAACACATCCAGCCATTCTGGAGAGCAATTTGGAATTATGCCCAAAAAGTTATCAAACTGTGCATACCCTTTGATCCAGCAGTGTTTCTCCTGGGCTTATATCCCAAAGAGATACTAAAGAAGGGAAAGGGACTTGTATGTGCAAGAATGTTTGTGGCAGCCCTGTTTGTAGTGGCTAGAAACTGGAAATTGAATGGATGTCCATCAATTGGAGAATGGCTGGGTAAATTGTGGTACATGAATGTTATAGAATATTATTGTTCTGTAAGAAATGACCAGCAGGATGAATACAGAGAGGCTTGGAGAGTCTTACATGAACTGATGCTGAGTGAAATGAGCAGAACCAGGAGATCATTATATACCTCAACAATGATACTGTATGAGGATGTATTCTGATGGAAGTGGATCTCTTCGATAAAGAGAGCTAATTCAGTTTCAATTGATCAAGGATGGACAGAAGCAGCTACACCCAAAGAAAGAACACTGGGAAATGAATGTAAACTATTTGCATTTTTGTTTGTCTTCCTGGGTTATTTTTACCTTCTGAATCCAATTCTCCCTGTGCAACAAGAGAACTGTTCGGTTCTGCAAACATATATTGTATCTAGGATATACTGCAACATATTTAATATATATAGGACTGCTTGCCATCTAGGGGAGGGGGTGGAGAGAGGGAGGGGAAAAACCAGAACAGAAGCGAGTGCAAGGGTAATGTTGTAAAAAATTACCCTGGCATGGGTTCTGTCAATAAAAAGTTATTATTAAAAAAAAGAAAAAGGAAAAGAAAAAAAAATTTACTCTTTAGTGCAAAAAAAAAAAATTACCTATGCATATAACTTGGAAATAAAAAGCTAAAAAAAAAAAAAAAAAAAGAGCCAGCAATATATGAGAAGTGCAATAAAACAAAGTATGCCGCTAATGGTAAATAATAATAGGCAACATTTATAGAAGTTGGACTATGGCTAATATGCAATAACTTTGTCTCTTTTTAGGAGTACTAGAGTGGTTTAGATAGCTGACACTAGATATGATTTTGTGGATATTATAGTTTCCATTACACAAATTACAGTATGTGATTTATAAGCATATTTCTAGATAAATGGTTTGTGCAAAAATGTTATTTCATCTTGTGACCTGTAGGTGGTAACCTTTCTAAGGTTATGGAAAAAGGAGTGGAGAAGGGCTGGGAAACTATGGAATAGGGATATTAGCGCCAGGGGTGGAGAGGCATTAACCGGGTATTCTTGGAGGTTAAAGTGCACAGCGGCGCATCACATGAATGGTATCTGATCATCGGGGACTAACCAAACCAATTGTTTTATTTTTTTTTATTCTAAATGGAAAATTCTCAGAAGTTAAGGGATAGCAGGTTGTCATTATTGAATTTGTATTTTGCACTAACATGAATAAGGCATCTTTTATTTGCAAACTATGTGTCCAGAGTCGTTAGCTAATTACAATATTCCTAAATTTGATATTAGCTCTCCTTCCTCAAAACATCTGGCTCTTCTTTCTGGGAGGCAAGGTATTGTGGGGGAAAGCCTGATGCATTTAGAACTAGAGAGCCAGGAAGAAGTCTGACTTTGCTGCTTATAATTTCTGTTCTTGGGAAATGGGTTTTGGGTTTTTTTTTTTTATTATGCACTCAGAAAATATCAATAAACATGAATTTCAATAAACAAAGAACAAAAAAGGATTTTATGTGAAATAGTGAACTTTTATTATATGAAGTTTCTAAATATATGCATTAAATTTAATACAATAATATCTAAATTGTTCTGTTTACTTGTGGCTCTTTCTGAACTTCCTTCATATGTATATGTATCTATACACATGTATATATATAATTGTGTGTGTATGGGTGTGTTTGTTTCACCCATACTCTTCTTTTTTTTCTTTTTCTATAATATCCTCCTTATCTATTTACCCACTCCTCTCCCAAATAGAAAATCTCCCTCTGAGACCATTCTCCCCAATAATAATCTCCTGCAATTTAATATGTGTTTCCTTGTGGCACCTCTGTGTTGTTTGCACGTGTTTATGCATTGCTTCTCATTAATTCTGACTACAGAGACTCTATTTCTTTGAATTTCCCTCATACCCACATACAATGCCTGGCACTCAGTAGATACTTGATTTAATAGTAGATGCTAGAAGTACAACTAACAGCAAAGAAGTGGCCCTTTCTGGCTCCCATCCTACAGGGTTTGGCAGCCCCACTTGGAGGATGACCCAAGAAATGAGGATAAATCCCTACACTGAGAGAGAAACCTATACACAATGCAGATATTCCCATACGGATACACAGATCCATGGCTGTGCCCACAGACATCTGATCATATTCACATATACTCAGATGCACAAATACTGAGGACTACATTGCTAGACAAATACACGTGTGCATAGAAATGAGCCACCAAGCAGAACTACTCTTAAGTGACTCTCTGCATAAAAACACCCAATCCTGCAATGCCTTGCAATGAAGTCATTGGTCTGGGCCTTGTACTGAACTGTCCCTTTTTGAATATTACTTTTATCATGTGTTTTTCTAAGAGTAACACCATGCTGACACCATACATATGCTCTGAAACACACACAAATCTAGATATATGTATTCATATGTACAGCTGCCCCTTATCAGGCCCTCACATATACAGACCTAGGGCCATAAATTCATAAATTTAGAACTAGAAGGGAATTCAAAAGGCTTAAATAATAGCAAAAAGACAGACAGTTCCTGCCCTCAAGGAGTTCATATTCTAATTAAGGAAGATAATATATATAAAAGGGAACTAAAAAAAACTGGGGGAGGGATAGGGGACAAACTTTGGAGATCCAGGAGAGAAATGAAAAGCTGGTTTATGCTGTTCCTCAAAATGGAAGTCACAGGAAGAACCCACTGATGGGATAAAGGGGCTATAGCAGAGGGTTTTCTGGGGTGAGAAGGAAATAAAGATTAAGGGAACTTCCAGGAGTTTAGTCAGACACTGAAGACATTAAGGTCATCTATAGTATCCTGAACCAGACAGGTAAGCCATTATCCTTTTGAAGATGGGATGGCTGCCACTAAGATAGAAGACAGGAAAATCCTTGGTGTTTCCAACTCCAGTGACCTTAATTTAGGTCCATGGCCTGGCCTTATAGACCACAACTGTTACTGCTAAGCATAATAAGATCCTTCTGAGGAAGCTAAGATGCCATGCTCCCTCCCTGTCTTCCAGTGCTTGGGAACAGATCAGCCTGTATTTGAGTTTCAAGCCATGTGTGACCTGAAGAATGAGTCTGGGGACAGTCCATTCAGGACTGGGAAGGGGAATTGACCTCTAATGGCCAGAATTATCTTGGAAAGGGAACTGTGACTCAGCCTGAAAAAGAGGAATTAGGCAAGTGTGAATGGGTTCATAGGGCCAGCAGATTCATTCTCTTCTGGGTCCTGGGTAAAAGTGGCAGACTGGGAGTTAGGGGATATCTTAGAGCCATCTCTCTGTGTGTGCATCAAGCCACCTTTGGGGACAATGTTGATATTTGGGTCTGCACCTATGGGCCTATCTATTGTCCCTCAGATCACATCTCTCTATATTGCCTTGGAGTCTTTGGAATACAGATCTAGCATGAAGGGATCTCACAAGTTATAATCTAGCTCAACACTAATTTTATTGATAAGGAACTGATGATCATTTACTCGAGTTCATCTAGTTCAATTTTGTTTATCTAGATCCCAAATTCTTGTGGGATTTTGTAACTGAAAGTAGAGATACAAAAGTTGTGATTTATTTTCAGTAAATGTTTGATTTGTATATCTATATACCTATGTTGTGATCATGTCAAAATTTCTTGGGGTGAAAAGGAGTGGAGAGTGAAAAAAGTTTAAGAAGCCCTGATATATATGAATTTGCAATACAGACTTACAAAAGAGATTGTAGCTCCTAGGCCAGTGCAAATTCTAAGTTTCATGGCTCCTCAGGAGATCCATTAGTAACTTTCTATAATTCCTTTTTGTGGAATGAGAAGGAAAAATAACTGGCAATGCATTCCAGCTTTCTGTGACTTCCTACAAGAACTCCTTGTAGGAAAAAAAGATCAGTAATGACATCTCATGATGGAGTTTTGACTCTGTAATAAATTGGATTTAAGTAAGGTAGAATTGTACAAAGTCTTACTCTCTCTTCTAGTATCATCTAAATCTAGTGGCAAGACAAAAGTCAGGACAACTGGTGATGGTTCAGGATGCTATAGATGATCTTAATGTCTTCAGTGTCTGACTAAACTCTAAGTACTCCATAGCACATGCTTCAGCTGCCTTCATGCCTATTGGAATCAATTGTTCTCATCTGTCCATTCTGCTGGGGAAATCTTTATATGCTTGGGGTAGACACCCGCTAAATCACTGACAGGTCTAAGGCCTGTTGGTTTTCCTCAATTTGATTTAACCCATTTGTAAGAGTTTATCAAGGAGTTGAGTGACAGTGAACACCAAAGCTCTCATAACTAGCTCTGGTCTTCCCTTAAAACCCCATCTACCCTCAGGAACTTACAGAGCAATAGAGAATTCTGAATAATCGTTTTTTATGGAATGAACCAAACCAGCTCATTGTCTCCTAATGAGACATGGGAGCCAGGATTATCTTAGCAGAAGTTACTCCTCCAGCTAAGAACTTCTTTTTGCCAACTTTCAGGTCTTCACTTACTATTCTATATGGACAAGAGCCAGGCATTTAATGTCTTTAGACATCATGCTGTTCATCTATCAAATGAGCTGCATGGACTACATAACCTCCAAGATCCCTTCCAGCTCTAAATCTTTGATCTGATGACTCTAAGGCAATATGGAAAAATATAGCAAGAAAAGCTCCATCTGGGGGAAAAAAAGTTAACATGCTTAATTTGAAGGATACCAGAGAAGACTATAGGTGCCTGAAATTATAGGATTATGTGATGAGGAAGAGACCTTAGAAGCAATCCCTTTATTCTATAGATAAGGAGACTGAGACTCAAAGAGCAAGAGCCACTTACCCAAGATCACACAATCAGTAACAGACCTAAGTTCCCTGTCACAGAGCTATAATGGAGTCAACTCAAAATGAGGAGAGCCAATTGTCAAATTTTCAGTGTAAGCATTTATACCTTAGAAATCAGTAAAAGCTGCAAATTAGGACTTGATTTATTGTTTTTTTAATTGTCTAAGAAAAATGATGAGAAAATGTTAATGATGCAGATTAAACTTAAAAGTGTAAAGTGTATAATTTTCTGGAGAGCTGGTTGACAAACATTTACCAGCATATTTCTATAGTTCTGACCCCAAATATAGTGTTCTTTGCATTGTACCATACTGCCCCTTGTCTCTCTCACTAAAAATTCATTTTTTTCAATTTTAGAGAGCTTCAAGTACCCAAAGATGCCTTGCATAAACTGGAGATTCTCTTGGGAAAAGTAACATTTTAAATCATTCTTAGTACCTTAGGGAGAAATAAATTGATAATCACATAAGTGCAAGGGTTAAAGGATATACCTTATATCCTATTCAATCCAATATACATTTATTAAACTTCAATGGACATGCCAGGTGCTATGCTTAGAATTAAGTTTACAATGAATAAAATGAAAAATAATCCCACCCTCCATGAGTTTACAATCTAAAGGAAGAGACAATGCCCAAAAGAGTAGAAGTAAAATGTACAGGAGTGGGGAACAGGACACCGGAGGATTCCATCAATTTGACTTAGGGTAGGACAGTACATGCAAAATGGAGTGATCTGAGAGTCCAGTTTCTGCCTTCGATAAAGAAGGCTTTGAGAGGAATTTGATACTTCACTCTCTAGTCCTCCAAACAGAAAGCAAAAAGATTGAAGGAAGGTGTCCAGACTTGAGGCAGCAAGATAATTGTATAAATGGTGTAAATATGTTTACATATATTGGATTTAACATTTTTTTTAACATGTATAACATATTGAATCGATAATGAGTTTAGACGGGATGAACTTATCTTGGGAGGCACATCTTGTTCTGTGGAGTAGAAATCAAGCTAGGCTATAGATGCAAAATGTGGATGGGGAGTAAGGTATCACATAGATGAAAAGTTCACTGATACGGATTGTGGAAGGGCATAAAAATCAAACATCTCTAAAAGTTAAACTATCTGGGGGAAACTTATAGGCTTCAAACATTCTGCTAGAGGCAGGACAAGTATTATAGTTCCCATTTTGGGATGAGAAAACTGAGGGACCAAGAAATGAAGTAATTTGCCAAAAATTACACGGCAAGTTAATGACAGAGGTGAGATTTTTCCATACACATCCCACTTCACCAGAGTACAGGATCTAGGGTTGAGCACCCTTTACCCAAATCCAACTGGTATTGGTGACCTCCAAGAAGTTGTATTCCTCCTTAATTACTGGAATCATCAGTTATTGTTGCCCTAGAAGTCCCTGTGATCTGGGAGGTTTTACTTTGTCTTCCTCCTTTTCCAACACAAGTCCCATTTTGTCCAGACTCTTTTTGCTCCACTTCTCAAAATGCCTACAAACTACTAGTAACAGGACAGGCAAGTCATCCTAGCTAAAAGTAACAAGGCACTTTAAAGAGAGATAGCAGGAGCATTACCAGGTAGCTAAAACCCCTGCTACCACCTCCTTTCAAAGCACAGTGGAGACAGTCCAGAATTCTGTCCTCATGCTAAAAGCCACACTTTCAACCTGGTACTGAAGTCATGTTACCCTAGGAAACAGTCCTCATTGAAATACAACCTGGGAATTGCCTTTGAAGATTCTGAAGCTCCTACCCAGTTGGTAGCCACAGCTACCAAAGATCTGGAAAGGAAAGTGCAAGACACAATAAATGTGGAAATGTGTTCAGAAGAATTGCACATGTTTAATCTATATCAGACTGTTTCTTATCTTGGGGAGGGGATTAGAGGGCAGGGAGGGAGAAAAAAATTGGAACACAGGATTTTGCAAGAGTGAATATTGAAAACCATTTTTGTGTGTATTTTGAGTACCAAATCCTTGGTATTCACCAATGACTGAACATCAGAAACTGATGATTTTATTAATGAACCCAAAATTAAAGAAAATTAATTTGGTAATTTGATAATTCACCCTAAAGACTAGAGGACCTAAAGACTATCTTACTACTTTTTTGTTTGTTTTCCTTTTTATTAAAGTTTTTCTTTTCTTTTCAAAACATATAGATGGATAATTTTTCAACATTGACTCTTGCATAGTCAAATTTTTGCCTCCTTTCCTCCAGATGGAAAGCAATTCAATAGATGTTATACATGTTAAAATATACTGTTAAATCCAATATATGTAAACATATTTATACAATTTATACAATTATCTTGCTCCATTAAAAAATCAGATCAAAAGGGAAAAAAGAATGAGAAAGAAAACAAAATGCAAGCAAACAACAACAAAAAGAGTGAAAATATTATGCTGTGATTCCACTCAGTCCCCACAGTCCTCTTTCTGAGTGTAGATACCTCTCTTCATCACAAGATCATTGGAATTGGTCTCAGTCATCTCAATTGATCATCATATAATCTTGCTGTTGCCGTGTACAATGATCTCCTGGTTTCGCTCATTTCACTTAGCATCAGTTCATGTAAGTATTCTTTTTTTTTTTTTTAATAACTTTTTATTGATAGAACTCATGCCAGGGTAATTTTTTACAGCATTATCCCTTGCATTCACTTCTGTTCCGATTTTTCCCCTTCCTCCCTCCACCCCCTCCCCTAGATGGCAAACAGTCCTTTACATGTTAAATAGGTTACAGTATATCCTAGATACAATATATGTGTGCAGAACCGAACAGTTCTCTTGTTGCACAGGGAGAATTGAATTCAGAAGGTATAAATAACCCGGGAAGAAAAACAAAAATGCAAGCAGTTTATATTCATTTCCCAGTGTTCTTTCTTTGGGTGTAGCTGCTTCTGTCCATCTTTGATCAATTAAAGCTCTCTTTATTGAAGAGATCGACTTCCATCAGAATATATCCTCAAACAGTATCGTTGTTGAGGTATATAATGATCTCCTGGTTCTGCTCATTTCACTTTGCATCAGTTCATGTAAGTCTCGCCAATCCCCTCTGTATTCATCCTGCTGGTCATTCCTTACAGAACAATAATATTCCATAACATTCGTATACCACAATTTACTCAACCATTCTCCAATTGATGGGCATCGATTCATTTTCCATCTTCTAGCCACTACAAACAGGGCTGTCACAAATATTTTGGCTCATGTAAGTATTCTAATACTTTTTTCATCTAATTTACAGCTAAAACTTCCTATCCATATTATCCCTTCTCTTGAAATGTGAGCAACTTGAGGGTAGGAACTGCTTGCTTTTCTATTTTCTATTTATTTCTATTCCTTAATATTTAATATTTAATATCTAACCTCAAGATTTAACATTGATTTCTAGCTTTGCATCAAGTAAACACTTAATAAATTCTTCATTCATTCATTCAATGAATAAGGTGACCAGGTTCATGCCTAACTAATTAATTAAAGGGCCTAGATTCCCCGTGCTCCTTTTGATTCATTAAAACATGTCAAAGGTTTCTCTAAAGCATGGCATAGGGAAGTTTGCGATGAACAATATAAATAAGGTATGGGATAGTTACTTATTTCCACCACATAAAATAAATTTTTAGCAAAAAGACCCATAAGCATGGATGGAGAGAAAACTTTAACAGGTAGCACTAACAATTATTCTTATACTTTCCTGAGACATCGAAGTTCTTAAAAGCCATCAAAACATAAAGCCTTTTTCATGGTTTGCTGAATTTTCTATTTCACCTCAGTTCTGCACTGTCCAAATAATTCCATCCAGATCCATGTTTGTTTGGTTGTTGTTGTTGTTGTTGTTGTTTTTTTTGCAGTCCAGGTCAGGGATTGAACTCCTTCCTTTTATTTGATGTGAAATTCCCCTTTGTTATCAATCAGCAACTGCCAAGTGAGCCAGGATCTCAAACTTATCTAATTCACAAGGTTACCTCTAAAATTGAACTTGTCTCCCCTAGGACAACTGTTAGGTTATGTGTAAATGAAAACAATTTGTTCCAATGATTATCAAGGTGACTGAAGCAGTAGCTAGGAGTGCTTAGAGCTTGGTTAGACATCAAAGTCACCCAGGTCATTCACTTCACTTGGTCCAATGTCAGTGGACTCTGGAAGAGAGTGTGACTGACAACTTTGCATAACTCTGGCTCACTTCAATATGATTCATGCACAAGTCAAGATGTCATTTGTCTTTTTTGAAAGTGAAGGATGAACTATAACATTGTTAGGTTACCAAATTCAGGAAAGAAACTGGAAAAGGCAGCTGGAGTACCAAGACCCAGGTTTAGAATGATTTGCTAATCTACTACTCTAGCTGCCACGAGAGCAGTCACCATTTGGCCCCACATCCAGAAGGAGAGAAGCTCAAATAGTCCTGATAGCTAGGAAGACAGGAAACAGAGGCTAATGTCAAACTTTTATAAAGATTTATTGATTCAGTGGTTCTTCCTGCTAAGTAGCATATTGGGGGAATGCTTTATTATCCCTAAAGGCCCAAGTCTTTCAGCACTGGCTGAAATTAGTCTGGACAGCTCTGGGCTCCTGCTTAAATGAAATTATTTAATCTTTTATGTCTGGAAACTTTGAGTTAGTAGCATGATCACAAGTTTTCAAGCTATTATTGACTCAAAATAGTCAGGTGGCTCATTTGCCAGGATAAGGAAAAATCCAAAAGAGCCATCAGTTCTGAATTCTGGAGAGGAAAAAAAAAAGATCCCCCCAGGGGAAATAGAAGTTGGCTTTCAGTCACAGTTCCTGCAAGCCTTGATAATTGGGATTTCTAATTCCTTCTTTCTGTTCAGCCCTTCTGGCATGCTAATTGTGCCATGCCAGTCTTTGGGGGAAAAGAAAGGTGCTCCCGGCAGCTCAGTCTGTCACCCAGCTCCTGCTGAGAAAGTATTTGCAAGTGTTGTTAGCACTGGGAGGTCTAGAGAATTTTCAAAAGAAAGGAAGCTTTGGCTACTTTTCCTCTAACCTCATGATGGCCAGCTTTTCCACCTCAGTGACCATGCTAAGATCTGTCTATTCTAGGTCCTTGACAAATTTTTTGCCCCCTCATTTCTTGTCTACCATACCACTACCACCCATCTCCTTTCACAAAGATTTTTGAAATCAGGGACCAAAACATACTATACTGCAGGTCATATGACTATTTAAGGCCATCTGGTTGCTTAAACTGAAGAAATTATGGCATCTGCTGGGGAGGGGGGGGGGGGAAATCACTTGCATATATATTAGTCATTTTTGTTTTGTTTCATGACAAGATTTCCAACTAAGCAAAGGGGAAGAGTTGCTAAATTATTCATCGTAAGGAAACATTAAACTGGGAAAGCCAAGAATTGGTGCTGAAGAGCAGAAGAAAGAAACACAGCACATTGGCTTCTAGAAAAGGCTCAGCAGGTGCTTTAGTTGCAAAAGGAGGAAGTAACCATTTCACTACTTCTTATTCTATGGTGCTTCAAAACAGGCTGCCCAACGTTAGCAAGTCTGACCTTAAACTTGAGTAGTAACAGAAGCCACAAACCTTTCAAAGAAATGGGAAGAAGGGGAAGATTTTCCTTCTGTATTTTGAATTCTATCCTCTACTGTTTAATTGGCTCCTGTTAGGCATCCAATGCCTGCCTGCTGACTAAGGCCATCCATACAAGGACTTGTATCTTGGATCAGCAGGCAGAATTTTCCTTATCTTCCTGAAATCTCCAAATTTTCCTATCCTGAGAAGTTTGATTCATAATTAGTACTTCTAATCCATCCCTAATCTCCAAGTTTAATTTGATAAATCGTTTCCTGAAGAGACATTAATTTTGGCTTAGCATGATACCTCTCCTTTATTATATTTGTATTTTTAAAAAGACTTAGGTGCTTTCCTAATGCTGCAAATTCTCAGGCACTAAAACAAACCTGGGGGAAGTATTTTGGGGATAAAAAGTCATTATTCCATTACTCTCTGAATGCCTGGTAGGCTTAAAATCATGTTAAGAAATTTGGTAGAATAAGCTTCATTTGAGTTCACTTTGGACCTATTATAAATTTCCTTTCCTTAAAGTATTAATCTTAGAAATCTAGGATTTCTTAACTCAGGGACAACAAACCCCTCCTCCTACAAGCATAGGTATGGTTAACAATTGGCTTCCCAGATTAGGGGGAAAATGTGCACAGAACAAACTTTTAAGTTTGATTTGTTTATATGAACATTTTTCCATTACTTTCTTAAATCTAGGCCAGCGATGGCAAATTCATGTAGAAATAGTGGCCACTAATTTCTATAATCTTATGGCCATATGTAATATTATCTATGTCTTATTAGGCTTTTTACATTTTCATTCTGTTTCCCAATTATATTTTACTCTAGATTGAACAGCACTCTGAAATGTTCCCTACCTCTGATCTAGACAACCAACAAAATACTAAATCAAGCCCCAGTTTGTAGCTCTTACCAATTTCTAAGATGTAAATTTTCATGCTGGAAATTTTACAATAGGCTTTCCTGAGAATTTGAGTTGGTTCCACAAGCTGTTGATCCTTTGGTCTTCCTTGCTTTCTCTGAGAGATAACCATGTCATTGGCTTGACACCTAAGTTGTATAATTGTTGAGGTTGGGAAGGGGATACCAAAAGTATGGAGTCACAGACTGGTGTTGTAAGGTGTCTCAAAAGCATTTGCAGGCTTGAACCTATTCCAAGTCAAGGGGCAAAGTTTTATTGTAATTGTAACACCACAGAAATGGGCCGACCTCCGGAAGAGATTAGCAAAGGAAGGAGAGAAAGGAGATTTTTAGAACAGAGTTGGATCAGAGTTTCATGTCACTTACTTGCTAATTTTATGGCTTTCAGATAGGTTTGAGGAGTGGTCTCAGGAATTTGGTTTTCACTGACCAGCAGATTTAGGATTATTCTAAGGCCAGATGACTCTAGAATCATTGACAGACAGATTGTTAGAGCAATAGCACTCCAAGGTTGGAACCTCAAAATCGTTGCTGTCTTCCCTAGAAGTTATATTACATCAGATACAAAAAATTCCTTCTAAACATTGATTAGAATGGTCAAAACTTACCTCCTTACAGCTTTCTCTGATTAATTTAGCACAATTCATCAATCTATTATCCCTCAATACATGTTTGCGATGGGCCTTTATACTTATATAAAGCAACTTATTTAGTTGTTCTTTCAGTAATCCTTCATTAAACACCTGCTGTGTTTGAAGGATTATGTGAGTATAACAGGGTTGGAGCCTGTTTAGAGCTGCCCATCCTATGACTCATACCAAGAGCTCTTGGTGGTTGTGGTTGCGTTTAGTTGTTTTCAGTCTTGTCCAACTCTTCATGACCCCTTTTTGAGTTTTCTTGTGAAGATACTGGAGTGGTTTGCCATTTCCGTCTCTAGTACTTCCTTTTACGGATGTAGTGTAGTAAACTCTGATCTTTACCTCTGATGGTGGCAAGAATGGAGTGTTGTATCAGTTCTAAAGGAGAGTCAATTTCCAGCAACCTTTTTTTATCCCTTTAATTCTCTCTGTCCTGTGGCAAGTCATTCACCTGTGAAGAGGGAGGGAGAAGGACTGTTCTGCCCTCACACCAGAACAGAAAGATACAAATGAACTTTGGCCCCCAGCTAACTCTTCTCCTTGGGGTTCCTTCTTTAAGTGTGGATGGGCAAACATTAATCTTCAGATAAGTGTGTATACCTTCAGAAACATCCGGTTGAGTTTTAGAGGTCTGCTGTTGACAGTTTGGGATAGAGAAAAAGGGAAGGGTTTCTGCATAGGAGAGGATGCTATGTGCAGAGGAAAAAGCTGAAGTCCTGGTGTTTTCTTCTTCTGACTTGCCAGAAAACAGAAATTTACATCTCCAAGCTGAGGTGAAATGTGAAAATGCATATTCAGCGGTTGCACAAAATGCTTTCTGTTTCAATGACTTTAAGTCTCAACCACCTGGAAGAGAAGCTCAGCAGTTATATGTTACAGTCACCTGTTTTAAGATATTCACACACACAAACCACATCAGGCTTGTGGTTCTTGAGTGTTAATCATTTTCTTTTGTGTAGGAAAAATAAATGTGTCTCATACCAGATTCATAATGTACATTGATTATCTATTTCCTCCTTTGGGAGACCCTAAACATTAGCTAAATCTAAGTTTTAATTAATTCCTCCCTGGGGAGATTGGGTTGGAGGTAAGGAGGATAACACAAAAAGACTGTGAAAGGAAGCCAAGACTTCATTAGAGCTCAGGCTCTCCCCCTCCTACTCCTTCCAACAAGACCAAACCCAGTTCACCATTTCTGCAAAGTGCAGAGCTGCAAGGGGCCCCTTAATGGTTGGTGGTTGTTGTGCTTTTGGAACTTAGCCCACTGCAATTAGCATTACAATTATAATAAACTTTGCCCCTTGACTTGAATATGGGTTCAAGCCTGCAGATTCTTTTAAGACACCTCAGGACACTGGTCTGGGACCCAACCTCATGGGGTCCCTCTTTCCCAACTTCAACAGTTCCACATATGGATGGTGTGGTGTTGGCTGATGAAGAACCGGTGTTTTCTTGGAGTTCATTGTTAGGCCAAAATGAGCACAACTAACAGAGAATGTATGCATACTTTATTGCATCTCAGTTTGGAAGGCTGCATTAAGCATACAATCATCTGCAAACAAAAAATCATGTACAAAATATTCCTTCCACTTTAGTTTTGGCTTGTAGCCTTTCCAAGTTGAAGAATTTGTCATCAATGCAGTAGCTGATTTTGTTATTTCTCTTTAATCAGATTGTAAACCCCTGGAGGGCAGGGCCTTAATCCTTTAATTTTTTTCTGTTTTCCTTGGTTGTTCAGTTGAATCCAACTCTTTATGATTTGAACTCAGGCCTCCTGATTCTAGGCCTGGTGCTAGATCCACTATTCCATCTAGTTGACTGCCTCTTCTATTTTCCTGATAGGAACTAAAGCAAGATTTTTCATACTGTAAATATTCAATAAATACTTTTTAAATTAATTACTTAATTTTCTATGATATCTAAATCTTCAAAGTCCAATTCTGAGAAGGGAGAGAAGGGAATAAGCCTTTATATAGTGCCTCTGATGTGCTAAGCACTTTATAAATATTATCTCATTTGATCCTCACAACCCTAGGAAGCAATAATAATATTAACAACAACTAACATGTCTATAACACTTACTATTGACTAGTACACTGTGCTAAGTACTTTACATTTTCATTTTATCTTCACAACAACCCTGGAAGGTAAGTGCTATTTTTATCCAAAACTGAAATAAAGGCTAAGTGATTGGTCCAGAGACACACAGCTAGTAAATGTGGGTAGGAGTGGAAATGAGGAAGGCAGAGAAGTTGGGCACAATTTTAAGCTACATGCACCAGTTTCTGAACTTGCCAACCATAGAATGAACTCCATTTGTTATAGGACCTGTTTTTGTTCATGAATATTGAAAACCCAGATTGAGTGCTTTCTCTAGCTAGCAAGATCTCTTTGAGAAGTGTCTTTCCTTCTCATTTAACATGCTCTGCAAAAAAAGGATAATGGGGAGGGAATGGGAAAAAAATTGATTTTGCTGTTTTCTTTTCTAAGGAAAGGATCTCTCCATGTTGGGAAAGGAGCAGATTGGTTGAATCTCAGCAACTGATTCTAGACTGTTAATTTCATGTTTTAGGAAACAAATGTAACTTGGATATAAAATTTGTATTATCCAGCTTCTCATTAATAATAGGTAAGAATTCCTCTGAAACAGACATATAAATTTTTAATTAAATATTTGGAGCTTCTGCCTGTTGAAAGTTCCTAAGAATCATTTTTTTTCTTTAAAAAAAGAAATAATAGTTCAGTAAAATTCTGCCAAGAACATTTGACCAAAGAAATATAAGTTTCTTTCATCTTTATTTTTTTCCTTTTTAAAAAGACCAACTGATAGTGTAGGGAAATAGATAGAAAAAAGATGGGACAGAAGTCAGGAAATCTGAATTTTTTGTCTTGACTATTCAGTCAAGGAAGACTATTCTTCCTTTTTAAAAAGACCAATTGATAGTGTAGGGAAATAGATAGAAAAAAGATGGGACAGAAGTCAGGAAATCTGAATTTTTTGTCTTGACTATTCAGTCATTGTGTGATTGTTCAATAAGTCACTAGACTTACTGAACTCTAGACCTCAGTTTCCTTATCTGCAAAATGAGAAAGTTGGAGTAGATGATTGCTTGGGTCTTTGTTGTTGTTATTCAATGATGTCCAATTTCCCATGATCCCATTTGGATTTTTCTTAGCAAGGATATTGAAAGGGTTTGTCATTTCCTTCTCTGGATCATTTTACAGAGAAGGAAATGGAAACCAAGAAGACTAACTTGTCTAGGGTCACACAGCTCATAAGTATCTAAGGTCACATTTGAACTCAGCAAGATGAGTATTTCTGAAACCTAGCTGCCCCTACCCAGATCTACTGCAGCTCTAATATTCTGTTAGTCTATGAATTAAGGAGGTGCATTCTCTGGTTCTGCTCATTTCACTTTGCATAAGTTCATATTTATGCCATGACTTGTTCAGCCTTTCTCAATTAATAGGCACACTCTCAGTTTCCAATTCTTTGCCACTGCAAAAAGGGCTATGAATAACTTGTATGTAAATTTTTGAGTTTGTTTTGCTTAGGTCTAATTCCTCCCTTAGTCTATCCTCTGTCTCATTTTTTATTCTTGATTCTCACTTTTTCTGTCTTATTTTTCTGTTTAGTGAAATGTATAAAAATAGCTTTCTAATGTAGAAACCCCAAGTGAAATGAGGTCAAGAAAGGTGTTCTTTTCACACCAACCCACAGAGCTGGACTTTTGTGAGCTTCTGCTTTATGTTAAAAGTTAAAAGCACTATGTAAATTAGTAATTTTAAAGGTAATGTTAATACTGGAATAATATTGTTCTTCATATTAGCCTTAGTACAGCACATTGTCATTGCAGTGCCATGATTGACCACAGTCAGGTAGATAGTATGGTACTGAAATGACCAAAATTAATTCTATATAATTTTCCTATTGATCCTATTGACAAGTAATTGATTTTATCTTGTAATTACTTGAGTCATATTTCTTTGTTTCTGACCTTGGTTCAAAGATTCAATCAGTCTGTCAGTTTAAGTTTAAAAATTTAGCCCTTGGGGCAGCCAGGTGGTGCAGTGGATAGAGCACCAGCCCAGAAGTCAGGATGACTTGAGTTCAAATCTGCTCTCAGACACTTAATACTTCCTATCTGTGTGACCCTGGGCAAGTCACTCAACCCCAATTGCCTGAGCAAAAAAATAAAAATAAATAAAAATCTAGCTCTTCTTCTAACCACTGATCTATTCTTGACTTGAAGAATTTGCCTGACATTGGGGAATTTATATAAGCACAAAGGAGTAGGGTATAATAATATCTTTACACCACCAAACTCTTTCAAGAATGACTGATTTGCTGTTCAAAAGTCTGGCCTACTACCCAGAACCTGGATTCTCAGGAAGGAAGAAGAGAGTCATTGCTAGCCCTCATTATCAAACTTTCAACCAGTTGAATTGTTCTCTGCAGCTCAGCTCTGAAACCAGTTACAGAGCCCTCAGTTCCATGATAGCATCTACCATGTAATATTCTTTGTTCTATACCCACCAAAACCTATAAAGGGGAACTATCTTTTTGCTTGGGGTCTTTGGCATAGAGGCAATCCATTGACCCCTTTATTGATGATTAGTATGCTTCTATGAATAAAAGTTAATAAAAATCTTAATAAAAGAGAAGGGCCCTAGTTTGCCCTCTGTTCAATTTTATTTGCAACAGTACAGGAGAATAATGGAATCAAAGGTTTTGGCTTCGGATCTGGTTCTACTCCTTACTCTATCTGTACCAAATAATCTTGGCCAAGTTCTTTAATCTTTCTGCATCTTAGATTCCTCATTTGTAAAATAAAGAGATAGAACTATATAATCTCCTGTCAGGCCAGTGAGGCATTAATGGAAAAGGTCAAAACTAAGGATTCAGTTACTATAGACAACAAAGATATGTGGATACATAAATATCTTGAATCCAGAGGATAAATCTAAAAGCAGAATTCAATGTATTCTGGAACTGGAACTGGAAACTAGAAGAAACAGGCCAAATATAGAAGCAAAATACATGAGAGAGTTGTGTCTAACAAGGCAGATTCATCTTAGAGATAAAAGAAACATTGTGTGAGAATGTGGGTGAATGTCAGCCAGCACCAGGACTCAAATTAAACAAGAACAGTGTGTGTCAAACTAAATTCATTTCCTTTTTGACAGATTACTACACTACTAAGATCATTAGCATGGTGATAGCGTCAGGTTAGTGGTTGGGTGGCTAATGCTGCTGCAACCTCAGCCTCCTCTGAATTACAAACAAACACGACCAAGCCCAGACTATGGGTATAATTTATCTAGATCACTTATCTACTTTTAGCAAAGAATTAGAAAAAGTCTTTCACACTGTCTTTATGAAAAAGTTAGAGTGAGGTGGGCTGGACAATGGTACAATTAAATACCTTAGAAATTGGCTGAATGACTAGATAACGAATGTTTTTTGGTTCAATGTCAAATAGAAATGTCTCCAGTGGCATGCCCCAGGGATGTAGATTTAGCTTTGTGCTGCATGACATTTTTTTTTTATCAGCGCTTTGAATAAAGACATAAATGGCAATACATTTTCAGATGACAAAAAGCTAGGCAAAATGACTAATTCTTGTCATGCTGGATGATATAGGCTAGGAAGGTCTTGACAACATTAGGCTAAATTTTGTCCCTAAGACCAAATATTCTTTCTGGAGATACTTATAACTTAAATATTTTTGTAATCACTATTTTTTTTTTCAATCATTCAACTAGTTTCTGATCCACTGTTTCTTTAGTAAAAATAATTTTCTTTCCTAAGAAAAATTTAAAATTATTTTTTTAATCAGAAAAAAAATTCTTTCTTCTCATAGTATTTTCACCCGTTTTTTGTTTTATTTGTTTGTCTTTTATTTTTAATGGCTTTTTTTCCCTTTTGGTCTGATTTTTTTGTACAATATGACAAATATAGGAAAATATTTAAAAGGATTGTACATATTTAACCTATATTAGATTGCTTGCTGTCTTCAGGAGGGGAAGGTAAAGGAGGTAGGGATAAAAATTTGGAACACAAAATCTTACAAAAATGAATAGTTTTATCGGAAAAATAAAATACCAGTGAGGGGAGAAAAAACTAGAGGAAATTAAAAAAAAAAAAAAAAAAAAAAACTTCTGCCTTCTTTTCACTGTTCTTGAATGGAAAAACAATTACTTTACAAACCTCATTACAAACATATATTGTCAAGCAAAATGATTTTCCATATTCCACATCATGTCTTTTACATTTCTATAAGGTGGACAGCTTGTTTCATCCATAGTTCTCTGGAATTATCATTGCTCTTTATGATGATCAGAGTTCCTAGGTCTTTCAAAACTATCTTTGCAAAATTGTTGTTTTCCTAGTTATACTCATTCCTCTCTGTATCAATTCATACAACTCTTTCCAAGTTTCTTTCCCCAGGTTTGCAGCTAGATGACACATTGGATAGAGAACTGGGTCTAGAGTCATGAAGATCTGAGTTTAAAGTCATCACCAAACATTTACTAAGTGTTTGAGCCAGGGCAAATGACTAAACTTTTTTTGCCTCAGTTTCCTCATGTATATAAATGGGGATGATGACAGCATCTACTTTTAAGGGTTGTTATAAATAATAATTGTAAAGAAGAATTGTAAAATTACAAAATATATAATAATATATGATTTTTAAAAATTGTAAAATATAAAAATCATTATAAAATAATTAGCACAGTGTCTGGCACATAATAAAGTGCTATATAAATGTTAGCTATTGTTATTTAATCAATCTCATTTCTTATATCAATGATATTCTATCACATTTATATATCATAATTTGTTTAGTCACTACTCAATTGATGGGAGGAAGAGAGAGAGGAAAGGAAAAGGGGGGGTAGAAAGAAAGAGAGAGAGGAGTAGGAGGAGGAAGGGAGGGAGGAAGACAGAGAGAGAGAGAGAGAGAGAGAAAGAGAGAGAGAGAGAGGGAGGGAGAGCACTATTTTGTTTTGCTTAAAACTAATTCCTCCCTTAATCAACCCTTCCTCTAATTCCTCTTTTCCTCTTATTTTCCTGATAGTGAAATGTATGAAAAGAGTTTTCTAAGGCAACCATCTGAGCCATTCTGCAATTGTCTATAAATATGGGTGAAGTGATCAAATGTCTCCATTTGGTCAGAACAGTACTGGTTTTTGACAATCTATATAAAGTGGTGGGGTAGGGCAGGGACTTGAGGAGATCCTGGCAGACTCACTGAATGTGTTCATTAGTGACACGAAGGATATATATATTTCCTATAAACTGAACTATTCCCCAGCTAGTTGTTCTTGTTTGTGGGTGAAATTATTTTGATTGACTTAAGCCTTTGGAGGAGAGTTGTCAAGACAATCAGCAACTACTCTGGAGACTTCAGCCTCACTAGTGAGTCAATCTGGTGTCGGGGGAGAAGGGAGAAGGGGAGGGAGGAAGTTGATTTAGAATGCCTGGTCCTTAATAGTACATGACATATTCCTTTTGTTCCTCCCCCAACCCCCAGGCAATGCCCTAAACCTAGAATGTATTTTCTCCTAGTTTCTGACTCCCTCTTGTGGAAACTTCCTAAGATCAGTCTTTCCTGATTATATTAGCAATAATTCTTTCCTCAAATAATCAACTGCTGTCCAGTCATTTTAAGTAGTGTGACCCTTCAAGATTCCATTTTGTTTTTCAACTGAGGTTGACTCTCCACAATCCCATATGTGGAGATTGTGTTTCTTGGCAACGATATTGGCAAAGGTTTGCCTTTTCCTTTTCCAGAGCATTTTACACGTGAAAAAAGTGAAATCAAGCAGGATGAAGTGACTTGCCCAGAGTCACACAGCTAGTAAATGTCTGAGGTCATATTTAAACTTGGGCTTCATGATTCCACACTCAGCACTCTATCCACTATGATCCCTAGCTCTGACAAGATCCCCAATTTTAGGTCATGTGAGTCGCCTTTCCTCCAATTCTCACCCCAACAAGGTAACCCAAAAAGACTGAGGAAGGGACTATGTATTGTACTCACTTTTGACATTGAAGGAAAATTATCCTGAGGATGTTTGTGAGGAACTCCACGGAGAGCCACCTCCAGGGTGAGCTACTTTACTAAAATCTCATTTAAGAGCTAATAGGACTGAATTAAGGATGTTAAATATGATTTTTGCTGTGGTGTTCTGTACAGGCAGAGGTGTTATTAGGCCACAGAATTTGATCTTTGATCAACACAGCTAATCTGTACTATTCTATGACCAGATGGTTAGATATATGGCAGCAGATGCCATTTCTGCAGGCAGCATGGCAAATAGAACTATTCTCTAAGGACATTTAACCCATTTTTTCCACTTTCTGGAAAGTTATAGAACAATCTTAATAATAATAATAGCTCATGTTTATTTAGCACTTAAAAATTTAAAAACTCACAACCACAATGGTCCTACTGTTTTTGACTACCAGGTTATTGTGGTCAGACAAAAGATAAGAGAAAGGAACTCAGAAGATGCTTTGAAGCTTCTAGTTATCACTTATGACATTCTCTTGCCCTTTATTATGAGCTACAGATAACCTGTTATACAACTCTCTATCCCAAGAACGTATACAAGAAAATAAAAGCACACAGGAAAGGTTATTCGAGTTAACAAGATTCAGAGTCTCACATCTGTGCTATACAGATATCAACCTGGCTTTCTTACTTTCCACCCTTCAGTTGCACAGTAAGAAGACTAATTTATAAATAGCAGAGCATAAAATTTAGGCTAGCTCTCCTTTTATAGGGTACAGACAACTTAAGATAGCATAAAGAAACTAAAACTCTTTTCAGGTTTATTATAAATAGCTATCAGTTTCCTCCTAGACAAAACTATTCCCCTGCTTTCCTAATCAGAGACAAAAACTCTTAGATAATTTTGTTTTTGTTGTTGCTGAGTCATTTAAATCATCTCAGATTCTCTGTGACCCCATTTGGGGTTTTCTTAACAGATTTTTCTTTTTCACCTCAGTTTGCAGATGAGAAACAAAAGCAAGCAGAGTTCAACTACTTGCCAGGGTCACATAGCAAGTAAGTGTCTATGGCTGGATTTGAACTCATGAAGATGAATTTTTCTGATTTTAGACTATCTATTCCACTGGGCCACAGATTTGAAAATTGGAAGGACCTTTACTGGCCATCTGCTCAACCCTCTAATTTTGGAGATAAAGAAATTGAGGCTCAGAAAAGTTAACTATCTTGTTCAAATTTAAATAGTAAGTACAGAGCTAAGATTTGGACACAGGTCCTCTGAATCTATATTTATTATTGTGTCTTTTTAAATAATATTTTATCCCTCCCCAATTATATATAAAAACAATTTTAATATTTGTTGTGAGGTGTTTTTTTTTAATTTTGAGTTTTAAATTCTATTCCTCCATCCTTCTCCAATCCCCTCCCTGAGATTATAAACAATCTGATATTGATTGCCTGTGCAATTATGTTAAAACATTTCTACACTAATCATTTTATATAAGAAGACAGAAAGAGAGAGAGAGAAACAGAAAAAGAGAGAGACAGAGACAGGGAAGGGAAGGGGAGAGGAAAGGAGGGATGGAAGGAGGGAGAGGGAGAGAGAAACTATGCTCCTGTCTGTGTTCAAACAACATCAGTTCTTTCTCTGAAAGTGAATAGCATTTCTCATCATGAATCCTTTGGGATTGTCTTGGCTAATTGTATTGCTGAAAATAGCAAAGTAATTTGATTCTTCATCATATAGTATTTTTTCTTTTTCTTTTTTTTTTAAATAACTTTTTGTTGACAGCATCATATAATATACAACATTCTCTTGGTTCTGCTTCCATCACTTTATGTCAGTTCATGTAAGTCTTTCCAGACTTTTCTGAAATAAGTCTACTTGTGATTTCTTATAGCATAATAATATTCCATTGCACTCATATACCAAAACTTTTTCAGCCATTCCCTAATTAATGGTCATCCCACTTAATTTCCAATTCTTAGCCACAACAAAAAGAGCTGCTATAAATATTTTTGTACAAATAGGTTCTATTCCCTTTAAAAAAAAATCTCTTTGTAATTCAGACTATCAATGGTATTGCTGGAACAAAGAGTAAATTTATAGTTTTTTAGGACATAGTTCCAAAATGTTCTCCAGAATTGTTGGATAAGTTCACTAATCATCAACAATGCACTAGTGTCCTATTTTTCCCATATCCCCTCTAACATTTATCATTTTTGTTTTTCATCATACCAGCCAATCTAATAGGTATAAGATAGTGCCTCAGAGTTATTTTAGTTTGCATTTCTCTAATCAACAATGATTTAGAGAATTAGTTTATATGACTATGGATAGCTTTAATTTCTTTCTCTGAAAATTATTTATATCCTTTTACCACTTATCAAATGGAGAATGACTAGTATTGTTATAAATTTTACTCAGTTCTGTATATATTTGAGAAATTATGTCTTTGTCAGAGATAGTTGCTGTAAAAATAATGTTTTTACCAATTTTCTGCTTCCCTTATAATTTTAGTTACATTGGTTTTGTTTGTACAAAAATGTCTTAATTTTATATAAACAACATTATCCATTTTACATTTTGGAATGTCCTATTTATATTATTTCGTTCTAAATTCTTTCCTTATCCATATATCTGATTGCTAAACTATTCCATGCTCTCTTAATTTGCTTTTGGTATCATCCCCTTTATGCAGAAATCATGAATCCATGAATCATGAATGTCATGATGTGACTAAGATGTCAGTCTGTACGTAGATTCTGCAATATTGTTTCCCAATGATTTCTGTCAAATAATAAGCTCTTGTCCCAAAAGCTTGGATCTCTGAGTATATCAAACACTAAAATACTCTGCTCATTTACTGTAATGTCTTATGTTCCTAATATATTCCACTCATCTACCAATCTATTTCTTTTCCCATACCTGATTATTTTGATAATTACCACTTTATAATACAGTTTGAGATCTGGTACAGTTAGGCCATCTTACTTCAAATTTTTTTCATTAATTTTCTTTATATTTTTAACCTTTGTTATTTCTTTCTAGTTGTTGGCAATATTTTCTCTTCAGTCTGAGGGATCTGATATTTGGCAATGATATTCTTAGGAGTTTTCATTTTGGAATCATTTTGAGGTGATAATAGGTGAATTTTTTCCATTTCTATTTTGCCCTCTGGCTCTACGATATCAAAACAGTTTTCCTTGATAATTTCTTAAAAGATAATGTTCAGGTTTTTTTTTTACTATAAACTTTCAGGTAGGCCAAGAATTTTTAAATTATCTCAATTGATTTCTTAATGAGAAATTTCATATTTTTTTCTATTCTTTTGATTTTATTATTTTTTAATATGTCATGGAGTCATAATAAATAAAATTAAAAATTAAAATTAAAAAAATTTATTATAGCTTTTTATTTACAAGATATATGCATGGGTAATTTTTCAGCATTGACAATTGCAAATCCTTTTGTTCCAACTTTTTCCCTCCTTCCCTCCACCCCCTCCCCCAGATGGCAGATTGACCAATACATGTTAAATATGTTAAAGTATAAGTTAAATACAATATATATATACATGTTCAAACAGTTATTTTGATGTATAAAAAGAATCAGACTTTGAAATAGTGTACAATTTACCTGTGAAGGAAATAAAAAATGCAGGCAGGCAAAAATAGAGGGATTGGGAATTCTATGTAGTGGTTCATAGTCATCTCCCAGAGTTCTTTCGCTGGGTATAACTGGTTCAGTTCATTACTGCTCTATTGGAACTGATTTGGTTCATCTCATTGTTAAAGATGGCCACGTCCATCAGAATTGATCATCATATAATACTGTTGTTGAAATATATAATGATCTTCTGGTCCTGTATGGAGTCATTAACTTTTAACTTGCTGAATTATAATTTATAAGGAATTCTTTTCTTCAGTGAGTTTTTGTACTTTCTTTTAGATTTGGCAAATCCTATTTTTTAAAGGAGTTGTTTTCTTTAATAAATTTTTGTATATCCTTTCCCATTATTTGTGTTTCTTTTACCAAGCCTTTGACTCTTTTTTCATGATTCTGTTACATTATCCTTGTTTCTTTTCACAATTTTTATTCTACTTCTCTTATTTGCTTTTTAAAATCCTTTTTTAAATAAAAGTTCTTTGGGGAGGAAGGGTACTGAGACTAATTTATATTTTTTTTGAGGCTTTGTATTGTTGCCATTTTGATACTGTTGTCCTTTTTTAAATTTGTGTCTTGATATTTCTTGTCACCATAGTAACTTCCTATAGTCAAGTTCTTTTTTTATTGTTTTTTGCTCACTTTTTTTCTGCCCATTTTGTGACATTATACTTTTAAGTCAAAGTTGAATTTTGTTCCTGCATTGTCCCAAGTTTCATGTGCCAGGACTCACTGGAAGGGATTCTTCCATAATAGCTTGCCATAAAGGCAGGGCCTTTTTGCTGGCCAGTCCTGGAGATGAGTTCTCACTGCTGGCCAGCTCCAGGGATGGAGCCTTGCTACTGGTCAGCAATGGGCCAGGGCCTCACTGGTGGTCTTCACAGTGCTACTTGTCTGGCTTGCCTTGGGAGAGCAGTGTCCTGGGGGATTGCCCAGGTGCTTAGAGCTTCACTACAGGTCCCCTGGAGTGTGGTTTGCCCCTCCTGCTTTTTTTTTTACCAGACTCACCTCCCACGTTAGTGAGACGGACCTTTCCTGCTGTGCTGGTGAGTGACTTCCTTGCTCCTGAACTGGTTCTGAGGCATTTTTCAAGATTATTTAGAGGAGAATTTAAGAGGATTCCAGGAAATTCCTCCCTCACTCCACCATCCTAGTACTGAAAATCCCTCTGATCCATATTCACTATTCTTTTTCACTGTACTGGACTATAATTCAAGCCTTATGACCCTCCTTTTACTGATCAAGAAACTGAGTTAAAGTGGTGCAGCTACTATGTTGGAGCTAATACTTGAACCCAGATGTTCTGACTCTAAGACTTGTAGTCTCTCCATTGATACTTCCTTTTTTCTTAGTCAAGTTTCTTGCACTCACAGTGCAATATAAAAACTTGATTTTGAGGTCATCTGAGTCAGGGAATTAGGTTGTCCCAAATTTTCTGCTGAAATCACTAGTAAAAAAAAAAAAAGTGAAATTACCCGTAATATTCTCCCTTGAATAAGACCAGGATTTAGGACAGAGGACGGACAAGATTGCTGCTGTTTATTAGTGTCAGCAGAGGACAGCAAAGAACCACCCAAACAGGAATTAGAAAAGCTCGACGTGTTTGGGGTGGGGAGTGGGGAGTGGTGCATGAAGACTGAGATCCGGGACCCATAATGTTTGACAACTGCTGGGAATGCAGAGGTGTTGGTATCTAGTAAGACAGCAAGAAAAGGGAGGAGAGCATTGAATTGATAAATAAAAAAAGGGGGTTCAAGGAGAAATCCTGACTCACAGGCCTGATTCTTACTAATCTAGCACAGAGCCAGCAGATATAATAGCAGCAATTCAAAAGGAATTAAAAGCAACTGATTCTCAGTATGGGAGATGTGGCAGTCTTTTGATGTCCCTTTCTGGCTCTTTAAGCTCTACCCCCTTCAGATCCTTAAAGGAATATTTGCCAACCAGTCTTTGATACCCAGCTGAGATCTGATAAACATTCCTCAAATGGGAAATAGCATAATTCATTTATTCAATGCTTTTTACTTTCCAAAGCACTTTTCATAGATATTACATAATTTGATCTTCATGACTCTATAAAATAGGCAGGTCAGGTATGATGCTTATTTGACAGAAGAAGAAACTGCTGTATAGAGAACTTGTAGCTTGCCTGAAGTCCCATGGTGAGTTATTGGCAGAATGAGGACTGAACGATGCACCTTTTGGGTCCTGGCTCATACCAGGCTAGGCCCCCTTCCCCACCCTTCAACAAACTCTGGAGATGAATTCAGTCAATGCCGGCAATTCTGTCTGAAGCTCATTAACCCCAGCTCTCCAACCTGGCTATAAAAGCATCTCTTTCAGGCTGAAACTTGAAACTCAAGCTGTTCGCTCAGGTGGAAACACTGGTTTGTTTCACTTCATGCTTTAGTAATTGTTTTACCTAATGTTTTATGTTAGGAAACTTTTGACAGTGCCCACATTTAATGCTCCAGTTAGAAAATGGTACCATAAAGCCTTAGGATACTCTTCTATGATGGAAACTCAAACACAAGCTTGAATCCCAAGTCATGAGGCAGGACAGCAGCTGTCTAGGGACCCAGCAAGATGGAGTTGGGCTTGGGCATCTCACATCTATAAAGCTTTCTGGTTGGGGGAAGAATTCTCTGAGTGAGGGGTGGGGAGGAAAGAGGGAGGGACATCAGCCAGGAGAAAGAAAATATGTAAATAGGCAGCATTGAAATGAAATTATTGAGAAGCAGCTAGATGACTGCAGATGGGCCTGTAGTCAGAAAGATCTGAGTTCACATCCTGCCAGATATGTCCCTAGAGAAGTTATTTAACTTGTCTCAGCCTCGGGTTCCATATCTGTAAAATGGAGGCAAGAATAGCATTTATCTCAAAGGATCCTTGAGAGATCAAATAACCTATGTATAGCATTTTGCAAACCTTAAGGTGGTATGTAAAGGCTAAGGATTTTTCAGCCTTGTTTCTCTACCTTATCATTAACCTCCATCACTCTGAAGAGAGAATGGGAAGATAAATTCCACATCTCCATTTAAGGAGTCATCTCTTGCACTACTTAGGGACTTTTCTAACTTTTCCACTAAGTTTCTGACTAGACTTTCACTCTTTTGGGCTTTCTTTTATATATTTTCTTCCCCTACTAGTTTGTAAACTCCTTGAGGGCAGAAACTTGTCTTTCTTTTTCTTATTTGTATCCCTAGAGTTTAGCATTTATTGACTAATCAATAATGGATACATTAAGATGACTTGAAGTGTTAGCCCTCAGTTTGAATGTTATCAGTATAGAAATGGGTTCAATTTCTGCCTATGAGATGCTGGGTAAATCACTTGACCTTTCAAAAACTCCAAGAGATAGTGGTGAGGGGACAGCTAGGTGCCACAATGGGTAGAGCATCAGAACTAAAGTCAAGAGGATCTGAGTTCTAATTTGACTCAGACATTTGTTGGGTTTGTGACCCTAGGCAAGTCACTTAACCCCAAATATCTAAAAAAAAGAAAAAAATCTCTGATTAAAGTCTCCAGGTAAGATGGGAAAAAAAAAAAAAAAAAAGATGCTGAACTGCATTAGTAGAGGGACTTTCCTCATTATCTCTACAATAAAATCACAACTCCAGCTCCAAAGTATGTCACATAGTAGAATCTCAGACATCCTGGCAGGCTGGAGGTGGAGATATTTTGGAGACGATCTCACATTACCCCGTTGTGCTGCCTCTGCTTCGTGTTGGCCCTGATAACTGACATTACCTCCGCTGCTCTGGGGGAATGTCTCTGGAACAATAGTAAGTTTGATGCTGGGACAAAGATGACTAAATCCCATCATGCCCCTGGCCAAGTTGGAGTGAAAGGGAAGGGGAGGGTTGTCAGCCTTTGTCTTACCTTCCTGCCAGCATCAAACTCAATGCCCTACTTACACTCTTCAATCAACTGAAGAGGGGAAGGGAATTTGAGTGGTTCATTGAGTCAATTAACTAAGCCTTGGTCTTTACATTAATAGACTCCCAATTAAAAGATCAGTGGACATGGGCAGAAGAAGTCTCTCTTGTGCAATTTAATTGTGAAAATTGACAGCACTTTAAATATCCATCCTCAGTTTTCCTCAGTGGTTAAAAAAACAAAGGACTGGACTAGATGAGCACTAAAGTTCTTCCTTCTAGCTCCAAATTAATGGTCCTTCGGTCCTTGCAGGGGATGCTAAAGGGAGAGACTTTAAGTAATAAACTCAGAAAATTTGGATTTAGAAAGACATTCATAAGGAATAAAAGGAAGCAGGCAGCAACAGGAATCTTAGCAATTGTTGCACCTGGAAATCCAGCCAACAACTCAGGGCACCTCATTAAGCTGAGAGATAGAAGCAAATTGGATAGAGTTCAAGGGTCAGCTTTCAGTATCATTAAAGGGATTGCTACATCTGCTGAATGGTGTGGGCACAATGGGAAAGCAGGCTGAGATTCATTAGCCTTGGGGACAAAGCATTAATGCTGAAATGGGACACAACTATTAAGCAGAAGAGGGAAGAAAGGACAGATGTAAGGAGGAGGATGAAATAAAAGTAAGAACAGTTTGTGGAAATAAAAATCAGAAAACAAAAGAGCTGTTTCTCATAAGAGATAATAGGGACCTAAGAAATCATAAACTCCTTTATTTAGCACTAGGATCTTAGAGGTCAGCTAAATCACCTCCTTAATTTTACTGAAAAGTAAACTGGAGCCCAGACAGTTTAAAGGCCTTGTTCAGTCACATAACAAATTAAGAACAGAGCTAACCTTAGAACTCAGACCTCCTATCTCCTAAGCCAAAGTTCTTTCCATTATGGATAGTAGGCTATCCTCCTTTAGCAGTTAAATAATCTTTAGAAGATTAATTCAAAAGAATTCCTCACTTCTCCTTTTATTATTGATACTGTCAACCATTCCCTAAGTGTCTTCTGCTTGGATGTCACTATACTCAGCTCTTCTGGATATTTAACTCCCTAAGTTAATTTGCAAATTTAAATTGCTCAGAGTGACAAGCTATGGCATGAGTCTTAAAAAAAAAAAAAAGTAAGGATTATTTTATTTTTGAATGCTCTGCACATATTTTTCTTCTACAAAATTTACTTTTATAATCATACTATATTTTATTTAATATTAGGATTATAGGATTTGAAGCTAGTAAAGATCTCAGAGATTATATAAATAAGGAAAGTAAGATCTTTAGAAAGAAAATGATTTATCTGTGATCATGTAGAATTGGGATTTGAATGCTGTTCTACAGACTAAGAAAATCCATTGTTCTTCCCACTAGATCATGCTGAATTCCCTGAACATCTCACATATGTGCTATAAGTCTGCATCAGTTCTCAGCAAAGAAAATCATTCAGAAGAATGCTGAGTAAAGAAAAAAAAGCATTAATTGCATTTTCAAGTACAATCGCTCAAATTCACATAGTGCCTGCCTGATCACCTACCTTTATCCTTCGCTTCACAATGTTCCTTTAAAATCTAAAGATCTTTGCTTTGTTTTGTTTAATTAACTTCAATTATCTTATTATTAATAATAATAATAATAGCTCATATTTGTATAGCAAGAAGTGGCATAGTGTAGTGGATAGAAAGCTAGTTTTGGATCGCAGAAGACTTCACTTCAATAGCAGCCTTTGATACTGGTTGTATAACACTAGGCAGGGCAGCTAGGGGATGCGATAGATAAAATGCTAGATGTGGAATCAGGAAAACTCATCTTCCTAACTTCAAATCTGGTCTTAGACACTTAACTAGGTGTGTGACCCTTCATTTAACCTTGTTTGCCTCAGTTTAATTCATTAATTTAATTAACTCAATTAATTCAACAATTTCAAGTTTGTTGCTTGAGACCTAAAATATCTCCTACTTCCCTATCACAGAAGAAGTCCATGGAATGGCCCCTTTGGTCAGGATTCAGTAGAGTAATGCAATATTGCTGCTCTGTCAATACCTGTTGATTGAAATCAGTTTGGTGTTAAACAATTTTCACAGATTATCTGCAAAGTGGATAATAGAAGTGTGGGTAATTAAGAGTTGATTGTGCATATTCAATTAAATGATAAAATGAGTCCCTGGAATAGCAATGGAAATAATTTTCCACAGTTAAGTCTGGGTTTTTTCTACAGCATCACAAGGCTACTCAGAGGTTCACAAAATATAAATCCAGAAGGGACGTTAGAAGTCATATAGTCCATTTTATAGATAAGAAAACTGAGAACTGAAAGACTCTTATGTTTGCTTTTTTTCTTTTTTTTCCCCCTTCTAGATTTTTCTACTTTCTTTTTTTTTTAATTTTTATTTAATAATTACTTTATATTGACAGAATCCATGCCAGGGTAATTTTTTTTTTACAACATTATCCCTTGCACTCGTTTCTGTTCCGATTTTTTTTCCCCCTCCCTCCCTCCACCCCCTCCCCTAGATGGCAAGCAGTCCTTTATATGTTGGATATGTTGCTGTATATCCTAGATACAATATATATTTGCAGAACCGAACAGTTCTCTTGTTGCATAGGGAGAATTGGATTCAGAAGGTATAAATAACCCGGGAAGAAAAACAAAAATGCAGATAGTTCACATTCGTTTCCCAGTGTTCTTTCTTTGGGTGTAGCTGCTTTTGTCCGTCATTTATCAATTGAAACTCAGTTAGGTCTCTTTGTCAAAGAGATCCACTTCCATCAAAATATGTCCTCATACAATATCATTGTTGAAGTATATAATGATCTCCTGGTTCTGCTCATTTCACTTGGCATCAGTTCATGTAAGTCTCGCCAGTCCTCTCTGTATTCATCCTGCTGGTCATTTCTTACAGAACAATAATATTCCATAACATTCATATACCATAATTTACCCAGCCATTCTCCAATTGATGGGCATCCATTCATTTTCCAGTTTCTAGCCACTACAAATAGGGCTGCTACAAACATTTTGGCACATACAGGTCCCTTTCCCTTCTTTAGTATTTCTTTGGGATATAAGCCCAATAGAAACACTGCTGGATCAAAGGGTATGCACAGTTTGATAATTTTTGGGGCATAATTCCAGATTGCTCTCCAGAATGGTTGGATTCGTTCACAACTCCACCAACAATGCATCAGTGTCCCAGTTTTCCCACATCCCCTCCAACATTCATCATTATTTTTTCCTGTCATCTTAGCCAATCTGACAGGTGTGTAGTGGTATCTCAGAGTTGTCTTAATTTGCATTTCTCTGATCAATAGTGATTTGGAACACTCTTTCATATGAGTGGTAATAGTTTCAATTTCATCCTCTGAAAATTGTCTGTTCATATCCTTTGACCATTTATCAATTGGAGAATGGCTTGATTTCTTATAAATTTGAGTCAGTTCTCTATATATTTTGGAAATGAGTCCTTTATCAGAACCTTTAACTGTGAAGATGTTTTCCCAGTTTGTTGCTTCCCTTCTAATCTTGTTTGCATTAGTTTTGTTTGTACAAAGGCTTTTTAATTTGATGTAATCAAAATTTTCTATTTTGTGATCAGTAATGGTCTCTAGTTCATCTTTGGTCACAAATTTCTTTCTCCTCCACAAGTCTGAGAGATAAACTATTCTATGCTCCTCTAATTTATTTATAATCTCGTTCTTTATGCCTAGGTCATGGACCCATTTTGATCTTATCTTGGTGACTTTTCTACTTTCTATCATATGCAAGTCACCTACTTATTTCCACTGGCATTATAGAAACATTGCTAGTGCAGAGTACTAAGTTCTAATTCTGACTGCTACTATCTAGTCATGTGACCCTCTGGAAGTTACTTTCTTTTGCATCTAGAAAGATCTCAGAATTCTAGGGGAATACAGAGGCTATCCAGTCCCATCTGTGTCTGACCAAGAATTCCTTCTATACCTCTGTCAAAAAGTTGTCATCGATTCATTGTTCTTAATCAAAAAAAGGTTTTCTCCCTCCTTTTATTATTGTTTGATTTTGTCTGACATTTCATGATCTCATTTAGGATTTTTCTTGTCAAAGATGCTGGAGTGGTTTGCTATTTCCTTCTCCAGTTCATTTTATTCATTCATTCATTCATTCATTTATCTATCTACTTATTTATTTGTTTGTTTATCTATCTATTTATTTATTTATTTATTTTGATACTAGAATAGTTTTCAACATTCACCCTTGCAAAACCTTGTATTCCAAATTTTTCTTCCTCCTTTCCACCCACTTCCCCAAGTAATCCAATATAGGTTAATCATGCAAGTCTTTTAAATATATTTCCACATTTATCATGCTGCACCAAAAAAAACAAAACAAAAAACAAACAGATCAAAAAGGTTAAAAAAAATGAGAAAGAAAAAAGCAAGCAAACAATAACAAAACAGGTGAAAATACGATGTTGTGATCCACATTCAGTCCTCTCTCTGGTCTCCATCACAAGTCTATTGGATTTGGCCTGAATCACTTCTTTGTTGATGTCTATCAGAGCTGATCATCCCATAATCTTGCTGTTGTTATGTACAATGTTCTCTTGGTTCTACTGACTTCACTTAGCATCAGCTCATTTTTACAGATGAGGAAACTGAGGCAAGCAGGGTTATGTGATTTCTCCAGGATAATACAGCTATTGTCTGAGGTCAAATTTGAACTCAAGTCTTCTGACTTCAGATCTGATATTCTATACACTTTATCACCTAGCTGCCCCTCCCCATTACCACCCCTACCCCTTACATCAAACCTATTTCTGTGTCTATAAATTCCATTTATCATTCCTTGTTCTTTCTCCTAAGATCAGCAAGTATAGGGGTAAAGTGAATAGAGTGCTCAACTTGGAGTCAGGGACAACTAAATTTGAATCCTACTTCAGACACTTCGGACAAAGTCATTTTCCCTCAGTTTCCTTATCGGTAGCACTCACTTCACAAGGTTATTATGAAGATCACATGAATTGCAAAGCACTTGGCAAACTTTAGTGTGCTCTATAAATGCAAGCTATTATTATTTCATGTGAAAGCCCTTCTAATATTTGGAGAGAGTTATCATGATTCCCCTAAGTGCTCTTTTCAGGCTGAATATTTTCAGTTGCTTCAACAGATCCTGATATGACATACCTCTAGTCCCTGCTTATTTACTTTCAGATGATTTCCCAGTTGTCACTGTCCTCCCTAAAGTGTGGTGCCCAGAGTTCAATCCATTACTTTAGATGTATCTTCACTAGTGTAAAATATAATGGGAAAATTGGTTGTAGCTGCACTCCTAATACCGCTTAAGACTCAATAAGCTTTTTTGACTGTCATGTCACTATAGTGACTCAAGCTCAATCAACAAATAAACCTACTATTAAGTACCTACTGTGCATCAAGTCCCCAGATGAACTCTCACTAAATTAAAATTAACAACTAAACTTTTTGAACACACCCAGGACAATCTACCCATGTCCATGAGGCCACTGACAAATCCCCAGAGTGCCTCACTATAAAGACTTGCCTCTCTCTAAGCTTCAGCCTCTTTACCTGTAAACTGCCCTGTCTATCTTCAAAGGTTCTTCTGAGGCTGGGAAGAGGTAATAGATGTGAAAGTACTTGTAAAGTGGGCAGTTAATTTGTACTCTTAGAGATCTGCCTGGGGCACTAAAAGTTTAAGTAAATTGCCCAGTGTTGTTGCATCTGACTCTTCGTGATCTCATTTTTTTTAACTAATTTTTTTTTGGGGGGGAGGCAATTGGGGTTAAGTGATTTTCCCAGGGTCACACAGCTAGGAAGTGTTGAGTGTCTGGGGTCACATTTGAACTTAGCTCCTCCTGACCTCAGCTAGTGCTCTATCCGCTGCACCATCTAGTTCTCCTTCTTAACTTCATTTGGAATTTTCTTGGTAAAGATATTGAAGTGGTTTGCCATTTCCTTCTCCAAACTCATTTTATAAATGAGAAAATTGAGGTAAACAAGATTAAATGAAGGGTCACACAGCTACTAAGTGTCTGAGACCAGATTTGAACTCAGGAAGATGTTTTCCTGATTTGTTGTGCAATGATTACCCATTGCAACTCCTAGCTGCCCTGCCCAGTGTTACACAACCAGGAACAAAGGCTGCTGCTGAAGTGGAGGCTTCCTCAATCCAAAACTGGCTTTCTATCCTTACACCATGCTATACAAATATGAGTTATTATTATTATTATTATTATTATTATTATTAAGAGCTCTGCTTGAGTCCATAGTGTTTTCCTCTGTTCTTTCTCTAAATATATTCTGAAAAAGCCACGAAAAATAGTGAGGCAAAAAGCAAATGACGCTTTAATCCTAGAAGCATCAAACTCTCAAATCTAACTCCCCTCAATTATAACAGACTTCATGTTTGATTGCCTTAAAAAAAAAAAAAAAAGAAAGAAATTCTCTTCTAAGGAAAGAGTGAACAGTTCCCCTCTTCTGCTAGCTTCCTTTTCTTCAAAGGATGACTTTAGCTCCTAATTTAACAGCATGATGCCTGGCAAGTTCTTTTAGGGATTGTTTTAAGAAACAGGAAAAAAATTTAAAGCTACAGAATCTCACTACAGAACAAACCACTGAATAGGCTTTTGACTTTTCATTAGAGGCTTGTTCTCCAGACCACACCTGCTTTGGAACAACCTTTAATTCTATAAATAATTGTGTACTCAAGACACTTCTAGATATTGTGGAGGCAATACAAAGACAGGTAAGACATGGTTTCTCCCCTCAAACAGTTTATAGTCAAGCCTTTTCCTCAAAAGTGTGGAAGAGTTTGAAAACTTTAAGTACTGTAAAATCTTAGTTTGATAATAATGATAATTGTTATTATCCACGTGACCAGCGTTGTTTTTGTTACATTATATAAAGAGGAAAGCCCTTGAAATAAACGGACTCCATTTTTCTACCATCCTCAGGAGTCCTCTGCCTCATCGCTTCTTCAATAGGACGGTATATTTAAATCATCCTGGTATGAGGACTCTAAAAAGCACGGTACATTTTGTCACCCCAATTTGGGGGCTCTAGAAAGTAGGAAATTTTGATCACCCTGGCGTGGGGGCTCTAGAAATCAGGACACAACAGACTTAGGATGAAAAATGTCAAAAACATTCAGAGAGAGAGAATTGTGGAGAATGATTGTGGATAAAAGTATAGTATTTTTACCTTTTTGGTTTTTTCATTTTTTTTTCCTTTTCATGTTTTTTTTTTCACTGTTGGTCTGATTTTTCTTGTATAACATGACAAATTTGGAAATATGTTTAAAAAGATTGCACATATTTAACCTATATCATATTGCTTACTGTCTTGGAGAGAAGAGAAGAGAGGAGAAACATTTAGAACACAAAGTTTCAGAAAAATGTATGTTGAAAACTATCTTTACATGTATTTGGAAAAATAAAATACTATTTTTTTTAAGAATATAATCCTAGACCCTCTTTCACATTCACTGAGTCTGAATTAATATCACTTCTTTGATATGTCTCTGACCAGGTGTCCCATGTCATGACTTTTTAGCCCTAATAAAAAGGACAAGATGAGTACACTGAGATACACTGAGAATCCAGAGTATTAAAAGGGTTAGGAGGTTCCCAAAAGCACCTGAACAATCCTTTAAATGAAGAGAACAAGAACCCTCCCCAAGCCCCACATATAAAATGCATTCTGGGGAAAAATTGTTAAACAAAGTTCCTAATAGCAATTATGTCATAATACATGACATTATCCCCTTTTATAATATGAATTTTAACTGTGATAATCTAATACAGCCACCATTTATTGGATTTGAGCCAAGTTTTATAACCTATTAGTGTTATCTTTATTTACATTGTTAACAATCATTACATATATTGTTCTTTAGGCTCTATTTTCTTCATAATGTAACCCTTCTTGTTATACACCTTCTGTGCCTTGATTTAGGAATACCAAGACAAGGAAGAGGACATTCTGAGCCTTCAAAAACCACATATTCTATAGAGGAGATACAATATGAATACCCCAAAGCAAATATAAAATATATGTGTGTGCTTTAAAAAGTAAAAAGGCCTAAGAAATGAGAAGATTCAAAAAAACCTCCTGTAGGAAGAGGGATTTGAGCCATTCTTTGAAGGAAGCTAATGGTAGTAAAAGGCAGAAGGGAAGAGACAATATATTCCAAATGTGGTTGATGACTTTTGTAAAGGCACCAAGATAGAAGGAAATTATCAAATAATCCAGTTTGATTTCTCCTCTTTATCTGAATTCTCTAATCATTATTTTTTACAATTCAATCATATACTTTTATTACAATTAATTTACCATATGTTGTTGAACCATTTTACCATCATTAAGAACATATTCTCTTTCTAGCTTTTTATTGTCACAAATACGGCTGATATGAATATTTTGTTATAAATGGCTTTATTTTGCTGCCAAAAATTTCTCCTGCATTATGACTCCTTATCTTTCCTAAAGTTATCCCCCCTTAGTTATTCTGTCTTTCTTCTCTCTCAATAATTCCTCCTTTGGCATTCTTCATTGCTGCTGCTTCAAATGCTATCTCTATGCAAATGACTAGCAAATTGTCTAAGTAGTTCTAACCTTTCTACTGAGTTCCAGAATCAATTCTTCAAATGTCTGCAGAATATCTTCATTTTGTTGCCTGACTCAACCTATCCAAAATCGGAGCTTCTATCATTCTCTCAAAGCCTTTCTCTTTCTGACTTTGCTATTTCCATCCTGCTTCATCTGCTTCCATCCCAACTCCCAAGTTCATGACAACAGTGATGTTTATAATTCTTTCATCTCTTTCACCTGTCATATCTAGTTACAAAGTCCCTCTAAGTCAACTTCCATCACATTTCTTTTTTTTTAATTTTAATTTTATTTTATTTAATAATAACTTTGTATTGACAGAATCCATGCCAGGGTAGTTTTTTACAACATTATCCCTTGCACTCGCTTATGTTTCGTTTTTTCCCCTCCCTCCCTCCACCCCACCCCCCAAGATGGCAAGCAGTCCTATATATGTTAAATATGTTGCAGTATATCCTAGATACAATACATATTTGCAGAACCGAACAGTTCTCCTGTTGCACAGGGAGAATTGGATTCAGAAGGTAAAAATAACTCAGGAAGAAAATCAAAAATGCAAATAGTTCACATTCGTTTCCCAGTGTTCCTTCTTTGGGTGTAGCTGTTTCTGTCCATCATTTATCCATTGAAACTCAGTTAAGTCTCTTTGTCATAGAAATCCACTTCCATCAGAATACATCCTCATAAAATATCATTGTCGAAGTGTATAATGATCTCCTGGTTCTGCTCATCTCACTTAGCATCAGTCCATGTAGGTCTCTCCAAGCCTCTCTATATTCATCCTGCTGATCATTCCTTACAGAGCAATAATATTCCATAACATTCATATACCACAATTTACCCAGCCATTCTCCAATTGATGGGCATCCATTCATTTTCCAGTTTCTAGCCACTACAAACAGGGCTGCTACAAACATTTTGGCCCATACAGGTCCCTTTCCCTTTTTTAGTATCTCTCTGGGGTATAAGCCCAATAGAAACACTGCTGGATCAAAGGGTATGCACAGTTTGATAACTTTTTGGGCATAATTCCAGATTGCTCTCCAGAATGGTTGGATTCGTTCACAACTCCACCAACAATGCATCAGTGTCCCTGTTTTCCCGCATCCCCTCCAACATTCATCATTATTTTTTCCTGTCATCTTAGCCAATCTGACAGGTGTGTAGTGGTTTCTCAGAGTTGTCTTAATTTGCATTTCTCTGATCAATAGTGATTTGGAACACTTTCATGTGAGTGGTAATAGTTTCAATTTCATCATCTGAAAATTGTCTGTTCATATCCTTTGACCATTTATCAATTGGAGAATGGCTTGATTTTTTATAAATTTGAGTCAGTTCTCTATATATTTTGGAAATGAGGCCTTTATCAGAACCTTTAATTGTAAAGATGTTTTCCCAGTTTGTTGCTTCCCTACTAATCTTGTTTGCATTCGTTCTGTTTGTACAAAGGCTTTTTATTTTGATATAATCAAAATTTTCCTTCCATCACATTTCTTGCACCTGTTTCTTCTCTGGCCATATTGATGCTCTCCCTAATATAAGTGTCCTCATCCTGCTCCTTTCCCATTCCAGCCAGTCCTTTAAATTATTGCCAGATTAATCTCCTTCTTCAGAGATCCAATTAAGTCATTCCCTTCTCCAAAGTCAACCGTGGCTCCCTATTGTCAAACATTCAAGTCTCTCCACATTTATTCTTCAGCCAAAACTACTCTCATCTGAATTTTCCTTGTGTCCATATATTTGCTCATGACATCCCCTAATCCTGGAATATTCTCCCTTTCTCTTTCCGCCTGTTGAATTTCTACCTTTCTTATTAAACCCAGCTCAAATACCCTCTTTTCCATCAGTAAATCTCTGACCCAACATTACATTTGTTTTATATTCTCTATTTATGTAGAGATATTATGTAATATCTCGATTATATTCTCTATTATGTAACATCTAATTATGTAAACATGAGATACTACTCAACCATAAAAGTGTCATGGTTCTGGAAATAGTAATATTATGTAAATGGAACTGTGGGATTTTAAAATTCCCTGTAAGCTCCATGAAGACATGTGCTAGGTCCCTATCAAAATTTTCTATCTATCCCAATAGAACCAGTCATGTAGTTTTGTACCCAGTAGATCCTTGATAAATGTTTGTTGAATGAATACATGTATTAATAGATGAAACTGGCAAGAAATGTCGGAACTAGATTGGGAAGGAACTCAAATATCATCTAAAAGAATTTGGTCTTATCAGTTCCAATTGAGCAGTAATGAACTGAACAGCTACACCCAGCGAAAGAACTCTGGAAGGTGACTATGAACCACTACACCAATCCCTCTATTTTTGTCCGCCTGCATTTTTGATTTCCTTCACAGGCTAATTGTACACTATTTCAGAGTCCGATTCTTTTTGTACAGCAAAATAACTGTATAGACATGTATGCTTATATTATATTTAACTTTTACTTTTAACATATTTAACATGTATCTGGGGGAGGGGGAAGGGAAGGAGAGGAAAAATTGGAACAAAAGATTTTGTAATTGTCAATGCTGAAAAATTACTCATGCATATATCTTGTAAATAAAAAGCTATAATTAAAAAAAACAATGAAATTAAAAAAAAAGAATTTTATCTTTCTTCTGAAGTTCCAAGTTTCTCTAGCTGTCCATCTTTCTGGCCTCCTTCCCCTGTCTCTCTACCTCTCTTTCATTTCCCTTTGTTCCAGTTTCTTCTCCTTCCTCACCAATCCCAGGTGTCCAAGATGTTCTAGCAGTTATTGTTTGGATAATAGTAATTTCAGCAAACAGAAATTAGGAGGAAGCTGCTGGGTGGTTAGGGAATGGAATAGGGCTCTAAATGAGAATACTTCCTGGGCAACAGTCTTGAAAAATGTTCCTGAGAGTAACAAGGGGGTAGAGGGCATCCCTTCTTCCATCTTCTGGAGATGATTATGTGCAGAAAATCTCTGCCAAAAAGACAAAGTTCTCACTATAAAAGGGCCAAATCTGAAAATCTATTGAAGAAAAACACAGCTGGTGGTAGTAGACCAGGATTTAAAGTGGCTTCTGGCAGTTGGCCAAAGACTTCCAGCAGGAACAGAAAACTAGTCTGATCAGGATGAGGGCAGTAGGCAGAATGCTGGGAGAAGGGGTCATACAAAACGAAGAACTCTACAAAAATTCCAGTGGTGGGAGTAAAGGGGAAAACAAGAACATGAAAGACAGCATTATCTATAAAGACTATGAGAGACTGATTATTAGATATCTATTTAATACATCTTTGAGCATCTTTACTCCTTCTCCCCAGGGTCTTACCACCCAATTAAGTTCATTAATCTAATTTACTCTTTTAAAAAGTACTTTAGATTGTAATTTAGTCTGTTATTCTCTGGCCATATAGCTGGGAGGGTAGGCTGGTTGGCAAGGGCCATGAGTCATTTGCTCAGAAATAATTTGCAATTTGTAATATCTGACATGGTGGGGTGGCGTGAATGTGTGGCTCAAGCTGACCTGTTCTTCAGATTTTTTTCTTCTCTAACCTGTGAGATGTGGGAAAACTTTTGTGGGCTGAATCACTTTAAAGTGGCCAGGAGAGGAAGGCAGTGAGATAGGCCTATTTTGCTAAGTGTAATAGATAGGCTGCCCTACATACATCTCCAATAAGAATAACCACTGATGTTGAATCAAAAGGATGGGAAATATTGTTGCAATCTCCTGAGAGTTTCAGTCATATCCATAGGATATGAAGTAGTTTGTGGGACTGCTAAAAGAGTCATTCCACATTCACCTTAACTCTATATTGTCCAAATAATTTCTGGTTTCTGTTTTCTGCCAATAATAATTTTCTTGTTGCCAGTCAGCTTCATCCAATAGATTCACACACAAAGTAACCTCCAAGGATATATCAGTCAGAGAATAATGTTCTTCTCCCTCTTAGGAGGGGAAATCCAATGCAGAAAAGGAAGAGGGACAGTCAGATGGAACTTTACTATATTCTATATGGGTAGGGAGAAAGAATTCTGCTTATCTTCTCACCAATTCAAGAGAATTTTATTGACAGAACATTACTTATTACATGGTAGAGTTGAAGAAAGAAGCTTCTTCTTTTTAACTAATTAAATACCTTGCTTTATACATTTCCCTTACCTTCTAAAGACAGAGCTGAGCCTGAAATCAGAAAGACCTGAATTTAAATTTGGCCTGAGACATTATCTTATGATCCTGGATAAGTCACTTAACTTCTATATCCCTCAGTTTCTTCAACTGTAATAATAGCATCTACCTATCAGATCTACCTCTTGCCACAAGGCAAGAGAGAATATATATTCCACTTGGCTGGCTGGTCACAGAAGAGAGTTCAGCTGCATTGGAGAGGAGTTGGTGGCTGGGCTCCTGCACGCCCCCCACTGAGACCAAGCTGGTCTGAAAGACTCACCAGAAAGCTAGCAGAGCCCCAAGTGAAGGAGACAAGAGATTCATTCCATCTCTGTGCTGGCTGGAGGCTGAAGAAAGCAGAGGCAGAGGCTGAAGGACAAAACCTTTGGATTTGGCGACATTCGGAGGGAGCTCTTGGAACCAAGCAGAGAGATAGATCTCTAAGCTAACCAGGCTAGAAGAAAAAGCTCACCACATCCGGAGGGCTCTAAGCTAAACCGGCTGTGTTTTGAGAAGAACAAGAACTCCAACATTTTGGCGCCCGAACAGGGACTGATTCAGATCCATCTGAACTAGATCACTACATTTTGGCCCCCGAACAGGGACAGACAAAATCCTGATTCCAGGGAAGGCACCCAGAGAGAACTTTTATAATATTTTAAAGAAGAACAAGAACCCAACATCTGGAGTTCAAATGTTGGAGTTCAAATGTTGGGTAAAATATTATAAAATATTATAAAAGTTCTCTCTGGGTGCCTTCCCTGGAATCAGGATTTTGTCAGTCCCTGTTCGGGCGCCAAAATGTGGTGAGCTTTTTCTTCTCAAAACACAGCCAGGTGATAAAAGTTCAGATCTTTTATTATCTCCAATATAGCCCGGTTAGCTTAGAGGCCTATCTCTCTGCTTGGTTCCAAGAGCTCCCTCCGAAGGGATCAAATGAGATAATTTTTGTGTAAAATAAAAAGCAGAGCACAGTGCCTGGCATATAATAGGTATTATATAAATGATTATTTCTTTTCCCTTCCCTCCCCCACCCAAAAGCTATGATTGAGAGATTACCTATGATTTTCTTTATAATACCAAAGTGTCAAGTCCTTCAGAAATAGGCACATATTTCTCTAGAAGTATTCAGAGCAATTTAGTGGATGTTTAATAGGATAGGCCTGACCCATGATAATCTGAAACAACCAATTCATCATCAACTACTCCACATCATTCAAATTATCCTCAATTGAAGAGATCTAGCCAAGCTCCCAAAGGCTCAATACCTGGTAAAATCATCAACATCAGCACTCTACATTAACAAATCTGTGTTACTGAATTGAGGATTAAATGAAACTATTGCCTATAAAAATAAACATTAAGATTAGTAATCTATTGTTTATAGATTAAGCTGGTGGGAAAATAACATTTGGAAAAGGATTTTTTTTTGTTTTTAAGTAAAGCAAAATTATACCTATTTCTAAATTGAGAAAAAGAATCTTAGAGAAAGATTCTCTGGTGAGAGAAAGTGGCAGGATATTGTCCATTTCTCCTTATTCTTCTTTTGCTTCAATTTCTTTTTGGAGGAAATAGAGTGAATGTCACTGAAGATATGGAGCTGAATTTGGTAGGGAGTTACTCCAAAAACCGGCTATGAAAGAGAAAAGCCACAGAAAGGATTTTCAACAAGGACTTCCTACCCAGCAACTGAGCCTGAAGTTACAGATCACCATACAAGTCCTCGCGGAGCGTTTTCACAAATTAAGATTCACAGTGTAAAAGAAAGACATTTTGATGAGGTCTTGGGTAAATAGGTGGGATCGACTAAGAGAGTCTGAAGAACTGAGCAGATTACACCTTGAGGCATGCAGGGAAAGAGCATTGATGGGAATCAACTCAACCTTACAGTCCCAGCTCCAGTGGAGGTCTTGGGTAATCTCACTTTACTATATCCAATCAAAAAACCATGTTAAGATGTCAAATCCCCAGGTTAAATTTCACCTTTAAATCTGACCATGACCTATGCTACCTTTGCTGAATCTCTTTCAGATTAGCCTACCATTGCATTGTGCCTCATGGTGTCTGTCTTGCTCTTGTTATAGTTAACTAGCTCCTTTAGGATGCTAAACTCCTCTGTGAATTTAGCCTGCCAGTCCGTGGTCTATTCCTACCTCATGGAGTATTCCATTTCTCCTGCTTAATTTTGAGTTCCACTGGAGGATTTGTCTTTTCCCATGTTCTCCCAAATCTATTTCATATTTATCACTCCTAGTGCCTATTTTACCTCTTCATTTACTTCTTTTCATAAATAAATTTACCTTTTGGCAAAGAGAAAGCCATTGTGAGTTCTTCACTTGTGAATTGCTACCGAATTCCATTATTTGGTGCCAGACCTTCACCCCACCATTTGGTGTCAATTTATCTCTTGAATCTCATCACTTTGTAACCAAATTCTGTGAATAATATTATTCTTAGAACAAATTAATAAAGAAAAAGCTGTTTCATGAACTACAATATGTATATGTAGGTATTCATTCCTTTTTCAAGTATACACTTAAAACTATTAATTTTATAACTCACTTGATAATGTATATATTTAGTGGTTTAAAAACCAGCATATTTTTGACAGATAAGTGAAAAGATCCAAATAGGCAAACATGTATTTTGGAACCATATACTCTAGAAATTTATATATGAAGTCACCAATTTATAGCATGTTATTCTTATTGTTTAAGTTATTTTTAGTTATCGTCTGACTCTTCGTGACCCCTTTTGGAGTTTTCTTGACAATGATACTGGAATAGTTAGCCATTTCCTTCTCCAATTTCTTTTACACATGAGGAAACTGAGGCAATATGGATTAAACCAGATCTTTCTGACTTCAGGCCAGGGCTTTTTCAATGGATAAAGGTGGTACAATGGTACCACATAGCTTTAAAAAAGGAATGAAATCTGACCAGAAAAAAAGGTTTAGAGAGGTAGAGGTTGATAGTTGGGAGGTTGGGAGTAGGAGAAGAAATGAAAAAGAATGTCAGCTGAGCAGCAGTGTGGCTAGGAGAACAAGCAGGGCTATGCTGGTAAATGTTGAATAGTTGGCTTTCCCTTCCCCTTGCCAAAAAACAAACAAACAAACAAAAAAACAACCAAGAATGACACAGTTTTGCGTTTAATTTGCATCATTAACATTTTTTCACTTTCTTAAATCTAGACAATCATCAAAAACAATAAATCAACCCCAGATTTGTATCATTTGCTGATTTCCAAGGTGAAAATGTCCACAATGAAAATTTAACAATTGGTTCTCATAAGCCCAAAGAAGCTGACTCTAGCACAACCCCCAAGCAAATGGATATGAAGGTAGGGTGACAAGAGGATAGTAGAATAGTGGTATAGAGACCAAATAGATTGGAGTCATGCTAGATAATCATATCCTTGAAGCTAAGATAGGATTCCAAGAAAAGAAATCTTATAAGGAAGATAATATTGACCCTCAACAATTTCTGCTGGACCTGTCAATCCCCTTTCTCTTTGTCTAATGGATGCTCAGGGTGGTTAATTGGGAGCTGAGATTATCAATCCTGGGAGATAGTACTCTGGGGAGAGAATTGGGAGCAGATGTGGGGGAGACTATACCAAGAATGATTAAATGTCTTAAATGCTAAAAGTCTTTGATTTGCCCTTCTCAATTGATTGAATTCTCTTTGTTCTTCATCCTTTGTCACAGCTTCTTATCCTTTTTTGCTTTTAAATTGCTCTTCATAATCCTCTTCCAAGTTTGGTGTTTATTTTGTTTTATGATTAATCCCACCCAGAATGTACTTTCCTTTTTACTTATCCTTTCTTTTCCTACCTATTCTCCCCACTTTCCTGTAAAATTGAACATATTTCAATACCAATTAACCAGTTCAGAATAAGGTACAAGTGATAACCAACTCCCCCCAACCCCATCCTTCCTCATTTTTATAAACTTCTATTTGCATAATCCAATTATGTAAGATAAATTCACACACACACCTCTTCTTTCTTAAAGCATCTTTATCTTTTAAGATCATCAAAACAAAAAGAAAACCACTTCCAGATCTCCTCTTATTTGATTCTTTCTAAGATCCCTGATGGTAGCACTGGGAGGGAAGGGAGGTGAAGAAAGGAGAGAGGCAGCCTGCACAGGAGGAGGAAGGAAAAACCACCTCTCTCCCCAGAATATAAGTAATTGTTCTAATGGCTTAGATGTATTTACCCTTTTTTTTGGGTTTGTTTTTCTTGACTCTTGTGTTTGTTTTTAAGTTTCTATTTATCCTTCCTCTTTGTATGAGTAATAGTTAAAATTCCTCTATTTCACTGACAATTCACTTTTCTCTAGGATTTTACTCGCTTTTTCTGAACAAGTAATTTTTGATTGTAGGCCTTTGTCATCTTCCTTTGGAACATAAGATTCCATGTTCTACATTCCTTTATAGTCTTGTGCAATCTTGACTATTGTCTAAAGGGGCAAATAAATATATTTGAGCAAGATACATACAGGACAAACTAGTGACAATCAACAGAGGGAAGGCATTGGGGAAGCTTATTGGGGAAGGTGAAATTTCAGAAAGGAAGCCAAGAGAAGGAGATGAGGAAAGAGAATTTTAGGTAGGAGGTACGTTGAATGAAAATGTCCATTCAAAATATAGAAAGAAAGCTGGAGTCACTGAACCACAAACCACGTAGGGATTAATGAGGTATAAGAAAACTGAACAGGTAGGAGAGGGGCCAAGTTATGAAGAATTTTGAATGCCACACTGGGTTTTTTTATATGATCCTGGAAGTGATAGGGAGCTACTGGAGTTGATTGACTAGGGAAATGATTTGCACTTTAGAAGTATTAATTTGATACCTGAGTAGAAAATTGATTAGAGACAGGGAGAACAAGCAACAGACTAGTACAATATTTTAGGTATGAGGCAATGCAGGCCTGCACAAAGGTAGTGGCAGAGAGAAGGAAAGAAAATAAAATGGATAAAACTTGGCAAAATGGTTAGATATAAGGAGTGAGAAAGAGTGAGGTATCAGGATGACATCTAGATTGTAAGCCTGCATGACTCAGAGGATGCTGGTCCCCTTGACAACAATAGGGAAGCTTAGGAGAGGGAACAATTTCAGGGAGAAAGTAATGAAATTAACTTTGGATGTGTTGAGTTTAAAATATCTACACAGTATCCTATTTGAAATGTCAAATAGCCAATTGAAGATGAGAGACTGGAGAAAGAAGTTAGAGCTAAATAAGTGTTTTCTCTTTCCTCAGGTAACTCAGTATTTTGCTTGGACCTTTCTTTTGCCCTTACCTTATTCTCTTCAGTATTATACTTATTTGTGTCCTTGTCCTCTCTTTTCCCACCCCCATCAGATTGTGAATTCTTTAAGTGCAAGGTCAGTGTCATTTATCTTTGTGTCCTCAGCACCTTGCACACAGTTGTCATTTAATAAATGGCTGATGAATTGTTTACTTCTTTTCCTGGAAGACTCCCTGAAGTTATTGAAGCAGCCTGAGCCACTGTTGCTGTGAGCTGAAATTCAATTCAATTCAACAATCATTTATTGATGACCAGTTTGCCAAGAGCTCCTTGGCTGCAAGAAGCCCAAGTGGCGTGTGGCCGGGGAGCTTGCCAAGCAATCTGTTATAAGCTGAGCTCAGAAATGGGTAAAATTTGACAGCTCGCCGTGGGGTAAATAAAATTTTCTTTATCATTTTTTTTTTGTTGTTCTTTGGAGTATGTGAAAGAGAAAAATAGAGGGGGGAGAGATCTGACAGCCATTTTCACATATAAACAAAGGCATTTGATTCAGCAAACATGGAACATGAGCACACATGTAGCAAATCACAGGCACTACAAAGTAAAGGTTGGGGAGGGGGGGAAATGAGAAGATGCACCCAAATAACCACAAAATATGGAAGTATCAACAAAGGGATAAGAAGTGGCTGTGGTATAATGGAAAGGGAGAGACTCAGGAAAAATGCTGTAAGAAATCTAAGAAGGAAGAACTCACTATCAACCAGAGGGAAGAGGAAATGCCTGAGCTGAGCCTTGAAGAAAGGAACTTCCCAAGAGCCAGGAGCTAGAAGTGGAAGGGACCTCAGGGCCCTCTATTCTAACTTCTTCATTTTACAAATGAGAAAACTATAGGCTAGGGAAATGAAGTCATTCAGGGATTCTTTGAGTTCAGACTCATGGTTCTTTACACTATTAACACACTTCTTTTGACTGACTGATAGGGTAGGAGGAAGGATTTTCTGCCAGAAATAGGATAGTGTGAGCATAAGCAAAAAGCCTACAGTCAGGATACCTGCAGCTTGTGGGAGAACTCACAGATGGGGCAGAAAATGATGGAGAAGAGAAACTCTAGGAAGACTGATACTATCCTTAAAGCAATCAATATAAACTCTGATATTCAGTGATTCCAATGCAAAGGTGGGTACAGGGGAAGTTGGAATATAATATGTTTGGTTCAGGATTAGAGAACTAAAAGGCTAGAGTTTTGCATGTCACAAAAAAGCATCATGTCTCTCAGTCATGAATATTTTCTTCAAGAAGAGAATCTGGAAGGTTTCGATATGCTAGTAACACATCACAAAAAAACAAAAGTCATTTTGCCTTCATAGACAACAAACTTATTCCTAATAAGAGCTAGAGTTCACTATTTATTAATAAGCTAGATAGATACTATCAGAGAAGGCAAAATCAATATCTATTTAAAAGGACAAAGATTAGAAAATGACAGACACTATGAACAATTACAACAGCTCAAGCTGACCTATTCAGATGAGTTGTTGGCTATGAAAAAAGAAGCTGGATAAAGAAAAAACCATTAACATGTTGACTTTTATTAGTACTTTTCTTTCCTTCCTTCCTTCCTTCCTGCTCTTTCCTTTTCTTTTTTTTTTTTTTCTTCCTTCCTTTCTTTGTTCCATCCTTTCTTCATTCCTCTCTGGCCTATTTGCCTCATTCCTATAGACTCTCTAGATTAATGTCAAACAGTTCAGATACCTGATTGGCTCAATCCATTGCAGTTCAGAACTACTCCAAGAAATCTGACACCCTTAGCCTCTCGTGTAGCACATACAGGCTACAGGGCATGAACCACCATGCTCAGCCAGTACTTCTTTTTTTTCCTTCACTTAGTTTGAATTTTCAGTTCCAAATTCTCTCTTTCCTTCCACCTCCTTCCTTACACATTGAGAAGGCGAGAAATATTATATCAATTAAATATATGAAGTCATTCAAAACATAATTTCATATTAGCCATGATACAAAACACAGAGATACATAGAACAATAAAGACAAAAAAAAAATGCTTCAATCTACTCTTTTGAGTTTTCCCTAGAGGTGAACAGAATTTTTTATCATGTCTTTTGATATTATCTCGAATTGTTGTATTGATCAGGATTGCTAAGTCTTTCACAGCTGATTATCATTGCAGTATTGCTGTTACTGTGTACAAAGTTCTACTTCTGCTTACTTCACTTTGCATTAGTTCATCTAATTCTTTTCAGTTTTTTTTCTGAAATCATTCCCTTCATCATTTTTATAGCATAATAGTTTTCTATCATAATCATATACCATAACTTATTCAATCATTCCCTACTTGTTGAGTATACCCTTAGTTTCTGATTCTTTGCCAACACAAAAAGCTGCTATAAGTATTTTTGTATATATGCATCTTCTTTCCCCCTTTGATCTTTTTGGAGTACAGAACCAGTAATAGTAATAGTGTATCAAAGGACACATGCAATTGTATAGCCTTTTAGGTATAGTTCCAAATTATTCTCCAGAGTGGTTAACCTAGATCATCGTTCTACCAACAGTAATTAGTATATCAATTTTCCCACATTCTCTGAAGTGGTTTGCTTCCTTCTTTTACAGTCGGGGAAACTAAGGTAAACAGGGTTAAGTGACTTGTCCAGCTAGTAAGATGCTGAATTTGAACTTAGGTCTTCTAGACTTCAGACTCAGTGCTTTATTTACTGAGCTGGCTAACAATTTTTTTCCCCTACATCCCTCATTTGCTTATAACATCATCCTTTATGTCTAAATCATGTACCCATTTTCAATTTATTTTGGTATATATTGTGAGATTTTTGGTCTATGCCTAATTTCTGTCAGACTATTTTCCAGTTTTCCCAGAAATTTTTGTCACATTGTGAGTTCTAGTACTTTCTTATAGAAGCCTAATTGATAAAAGTCATCACAATGAGGTCAAAATATCCCAGAAATTATCTGAAGTGGCAAACACTTTACTCATCAGCCAAGTAGAGTCATGGCAACCAAATTCAATATTTTTATTCAAGTACCAGCACATTTCTAAAGTGATATAATGAAGAAAATTATGAGTGTTATTACTTCACACAACTGTGAAATGGAATATGAGCAAGCAGCTAGATGTAAATTCTTTGAATGCCAGAATTGTTACTTTTTAATTTATATCCCCAAAGCATTTTATTGTACCTGGAATAGGTGTTTGATAAATGTTTGTTATTGACTGTTTATGTAGTTTCCAAAAGAAGAAATGCAAAATGTCAACACCCCTCCCCACAAAAAAAGTTTTAAAAATTTCCAATACCAAATAAACAAAAATTGAAAAATTACAAAGGTATCATCTCACATTCTACAAAATAACAAAGATAATAAAAATTGGGAAAACTCTTTGCTGCAGAGGCTATGGGAAGATCACTTGTAGAACTATAAATGGGTTCAATTTTCAGGAAAACTTGTAATCATGCAAAATAAATTATAAAGTTGTTTGTACCCTTTGACCCAGAGAATCTACTAATAAAATTGTGTCCCAAGAATACTAACAATTAGAAATAATTTTTATTTACAAAAATACTCATAGTAGATTTTTTTGTAATAAAAAAGGAAATAAAATATATGCCTAGTGATCTCCTTTTGAAGGACTTAGAGGAGGAAATGGACAAGAATCTCAAAGTATAAGAAGCCATTGATGAGCAAAGCTGAAGGTGGTACCTATGAAAATAAAATGACAGATTCATCAAAGTACTGTTTTCCATTACTCTTCCTTACCTCTATTTATTTTTTTTAGGCAATTGGGGGAACACATTTAGGAAGTATTAAGTGTCTCAGGGCTAGTGCTCTATCCACTGCGCCACTAACTGACCCCTTATCTCTATTCTTTATATTTCTCACAGTACCTAATACTGTTCTGAACTCATCATAGGCAGACACCAAATACTTATTAGTTAATTGATCATAATATTTCTGGACCTGTATTCTTTCAAATGTACTTAGTTGTCCTATGTGCAGATTCATGAAGACTAAAAATCCCACCATATGTAACACTTGTGTCATTGTGTCCTTCAGAATGTCTTTCAATCTCTGAATGCCAGAATCCTTAGTAAATGGTAAGTATAATTGTTGTGCCACAGTTCCCTTTTGATGTCCTGACCTAGTTTCCCCATTGTCCTATCTGCCTCAGGTTATAATCTTTCCCTCTTAATGTTTGATTTAGTTATTCTGCCTCAGGTTATAACCATTTCCTCTTAATGTTTGATAGAATAAAGGTCTTATATCTTAGACTTTAGGCTATACTTATTCTCTCTTAATGTTTAATAGTCTTTATCCATTTTAGACCTCATTAGAATATCAGGCCTCTCTACTACCTCCCATTATGTCATCCTAGGTACCTCCCCCATCATGTCTTGTTACCCTATAAAAAAGCTTGCTGTCTGATACATAGGGCTGGATTCTTTGAGACGATAGCCTCAACCAGCACTGGCACCACATGGATCCATTTGGTCCCAGTATATCTCTACCTAATAAACTATTAAATTGGTCTCTAACCTCTGTCTTGTTCAGTTTCTCCGGCATTACATAATAATTCAGCTTTCCTCCACTTCTGTGTTCTAATCCTTAAGGTGGGCCACAGAAGGAAAATTTCAAAATACATTATATTTAACAGATCCTTTATAAGTTCACCCACTGCACAGCACCTTACTCCTTCCCAGCCAGTTATTTAAGGCATAATGGAAGAGACCACCAATAAGGTCTATCCCCTTATCCCTACCCACAGGGGAAAAAATAAATGGAAAGAGAACAGAAAGTATCCCCATGAACTGAAATGGGCTCCCAACTTTTTCACTTTCTAGAGATGTTGCAAAGGTAGACGGTAACATTCAAAGTGTAAATGGTGTTTCCAAATGGAAATACATAGATGAGGTGGAAAGAGCAACGATCTGGCATTTCTTTCCTGCTGCTGGTATAAGATTTATTTTCTGGTATATCTGCACACACAAGCACTGATTTTGTTATTGCTGGAGAAGGGGATTGAATGTTAAGCTCTCTTTTTCTGGCAGAACTGGAGATGGCTTGACCCTAAACAGCCAATAAACCAAGGAAAGTTATTTAGAAATCCAGGAGACAGAGGACTTGCATCTGTCTTAATGTGTCCTAGGGGACAAAGCAGAACAATCTTTAGCTTCAGTAACCACACAAAATAGTGCATCTTCGTTGAGATTACCAACCAAGGGGCAGAGGCAGTCACAGGAAATCCTCACAGACTGGAAACAAAAATACCTAATTACATGGATACCAATTCACCAAGGGCTACCTGTGGGTTTGATGACAGAGTTCCACATGAATGGCTTTTAGTGTGTGGCCACTGCGGCAGAAATTTAACTCAGAAAAGCTGACGCGGGCAGGGGATGGGGGTGGGGAACCAGGGGAAAGCTGTAGACAAAGCTCGCTCATTCAGACCCACGGAAAGGAAAGCCAGGGGGAGTTTTTGTACTCCGTTGCTTAACACAATGCCTCCTGAACACTGGCACCAGAAATTTTTGTTTTTATTCATGAGGACAGTTAGAAATATAGGGAGAGTGAATGGAAAGATCTTCACCTCTCTTCAGTTTCCTTATCCGTAAAATGAGGAGGTAGAATTAGACAGAACTCTAATTAGTATGGAATGAATAGGGTTTTACCCCAGGCCACCAACATTCTTTCCATAGACTCATTTATTCTTCCAGGAGACTCCACTGCCTTCCTCTTCTCCAGGTCCTCCATCCACCCAGGCCTTAAATGAGGAAGTCCTGGGTTTGAATCTAGACTGACCCAGTCAGATCCTTCAGCTTCCACAGCTAGAAAAGAGGGATTTTCTGTATGTGTGCATTGGTTACACAAAGCACTTGGCAAAGCCTAATGTATTATACAAGGTGTCAGCTATAGTATTATCCCGAGTGAAAATGAATATTTTTGAATGAACATTGTCTCAGAAGATAGTATGATGGTATATAAGGATCACAGGGCTGGGGGGTCAAGGCTTATTTCTAGTCCTGATTTTGCCAAAAATTGGCTGTGGGACACCCCTCTGGCCTACAGTTTCCCTATCTATAAAATGAGAGGGTTGGATTAGATAGAACTATAATTAGTATGAAATGTACAGGACTTTGCTCTAGGGCACCAATCATCCCAAGAACCCATTTCCTCCCCAAGGGAATCTGCTCCTTCTCCTGGTCTTCCAGCCATCCTGGCTGCTCTGAAGAACCACATCACCCCTACCCCAGCCCCATTTTAGATCCCATTGCCTTAATGACCCCCTTGTTTGAAAAACTATGGGAGTATTTATTGGGTACTTAACTTATTCTCAGCACCAAGCTAGACTCTGGGTGTTGTGCCATAGTTCCCTTTTAATGTCCTGACCCAGTTTCTCCATTGTCTTAGTTGTTCTGCCTCAGGTTATAACCTTTCCCTCTTAATGTTTGATAGGATAAATATCTTATATCTTAGACCTTAGGCTATACTTATTTCCTCTTAATATTTGATAGAATAAAGGTCTTATATCTTAGACCTTAGGCTATACTTATTTCCTCTTAATGTTTGATAAAATAAAGGTCTTATATCTAAGACCTTAGGCTATACTTATTTCCTCTTAATGTTTGATAGAATAAAGGTCTTATATCTTAGACCTTAGGCTATACTTATTTCCTCTTAATGTTTGATAGAATAAAGGCCTTATATCTTAGATCTTAGGCTATACTTATTTCCTCTTAATGTTTGATAAAATAAAGGTCTTATATCTAAGACCTTAGGCTATACTTATTTCCTCTTAATGTTTGATAGAATAAAGGTCTTATATCTTATCCCTACCCACAGGGGAAAAAATAAATGGAAAGAGAACAGAAAGTATCCCCATGAACTGAAATGGGCTCCCAACTTTTTCACTTTCTAGAGATGTTGCAAAGGTAGACGGTAACATTCAAAGTGTAAATGGTGTTTCCAAATGGAAATACATAGATGAGGTGGAAAGAGCAACGATCTGGCATTTCTTTCCTGCTGCTGGTATAAGATTTATTTTCTGGTATATCTGCACACACAAGCACTGATTTTGTTATTGCTGGAGAAGGGGATTGAATGTTAAGCTCTCTTTTTCTGGCAGAACTGGAGATGGCTTGACCCTAAACAGCCAATAAACCAAGGAAAGTTATTTAGAAATCCAGGAGACAGAGGACTTGCATCTGTCTTAATGTGTCCTAGGGGACAAAGCAGAACAATCTTTAGCTTCAGTAACCACACAAAATAGTGCATCTTCGTTGAGATTACCAACCAAGGGGCAGAGGCAGTCACAGGAAATCCTCACAGACTGGAAACAAAAATACCTAATTACATGGATACCAATTCACCAAGGGCTACCTGTGGGTTTGATGACAGAGTTCCACATGAATGGCTTTTAGTGTGTGGCCACTGCGGCAGAAATTTAACTCAGAAAAGCTGACGCGGGCAGGGGATGGGGGTGGGGAACCAGGGGAAAGCTGTAGACAAAGCTCGCTCATTCAGACCCACGGAAAGGAAAGCCAGGGGGAGTTTTTGTACTCCGTTGCTTAACACAATGCCTCCTGAACACTGGCACCAGAAATTTTTGTTTTTATTCATGAGGACAGTTAGAAATATAGGGAGAGTGAATGGAAAGATCTTCACCTCTCTTCAGTTTCCTTATCCGTAAAATGAGGAGGTTGAATTAGACAGAACTCTAATTAGTATGGAATGAATAGGGTTTTACCCCAGGCCACTAACATTCTTTCCATAGACTCATTTATTCTTCCAGGAGACTCCACTGCCTTCCTCTTCTCCAGGTCCTCCATCCATCCAGGCCTTAAATGAGGAAGTCCTGGGTTTGAATCCAGACTGACCCAGTCAGATCCTTCAGCTTCCACAGCTAGAAAAGAGGGATTTTCTGTATGTGTGCATTGGTTACACAAAGCACTTGGCAAAGCCTAATGTATTATACAAGGTGTCAGCTATAGTATTATCATGAGTGAAAAAGAATATTTTTGAATGAACATTGTCTCAGAAGATAGTATGATGGTATATAAGGATCACAGGGCTGGGGGGGTCAAAGCTTATTTCTAGTCCTGATTTTGCCAAAAATTGGCTGTGGGACACCCCTCTGGCCTACAGTTTCCCTATCTATAAAATGAGAGGGTTGGATTAGATAGAACTATAATTAGTATGAAATGAACAGGACTTTGCTCTAGGGCACCAATCATCCCAAGAACCCATTTCCTCCCCAAGGGAATCTGCTGCTTCTCCTGGTCTTCCAGCCATCCTGGCTGCTCTGAAGAACCACATCACCCCTACTCCAGCCCCATTTTGGATCCCATTGCCTTAATGACCCCCTTGTTTGAAAAATTATGGGAGTATTTATTGGGTACTTAACTTATTCTCAGTACCAAGCTAGACTCTGGGTGTTGGGCCACAGTTCCCTTTTAATGTCCTGACCCAGTTTCTCCATTGTCTCCATTGTCTGCCTCAGGTTATAACCTTTCCCTCTTAATGTTTGATAGGATAAATATCTTATATCTTAGACCTTAGGCTATACTTATTTCCTCTTAATATTTGATAGAATAAAGGTCTTATATCTTAGACCTTAGGCTATACTTATTTCCTCTTAATGTTTGATAAAATAAAGGTCTTATATCTAAGACCTTAGGCTATACTTATTTCCTCTTAATGTTTGATAGAATAAAGGTCTTATATCTTAGACCTTAGGCTATACTTATTTCCTCTTAATGTTTGATAGAATAAAGGCCTTATATCTTAGATCTTAGGCTATACTTATTTCTCTTAATGTTTGATAAAATAAAGGTCTTATATCTAAGACCTTAGGCTATACTTATTTCCTCTTAATGTTTGATAGAATAAAGGTCTTATATCTTAGACCTTAGGCTATACTTATTTCCTCTTAATGTTTGATAGAATAAAGGCCTTATATCTTAGATCTTAGGCTATACTTATTTCCTCTTAATGTTTGATAGAATAAAGGTCTTATATCTAAGACCTTAGGCTATACTTATTTCCTCTTAATGTTTGATAGAATAAAGGTCTTATATCTTAGACCTTAGGCTATACTTATTCCCTCTTAATGTTTGATGGGATAAAGGTTTATCCATTTTAGATGTCATTAGAATATCAGGAGCCTCTCTGATACCTCCCCCATTGTGTCATCCTAGGTGCCTCTCCCCATTAGGTTATCCCCATCCAGGTACCTCCCCCATTATGTCATTGTTCTTGTTATCCTTAAAAAAGTCTTGTATCTGATATTCAGAGCTGGATTCTTTGAGATTCCTGGGACCAAACATGGATCCATTTAGTCTCAGTAAATCTATTTAATAAACTATTAAATTGTTCTCTAATCTTTGTCTTGCTCCGTTTCTCAGGCATTACATGGGAAGGATCCAACTTGGTAGAGCCAGCTCTTATCAACAAACTGTTAAATTTTTGGTATAAGTATTTATAACTTTGTTGTTGTTCAATCGTTTTTTCAGTCACATCTTACTCTTCATGATCCATTTGGGGTTTTCTTGGCAACTGGAGCAATTTACTAATTTCTTCTCCAGCTCATTTTACATTTGAGGAAACTGAGGCAAACAGGGTTAAGTCACTTGCCCAGGGTCACATAGCTAGTAAGTATCTGAGGACAGATTTGAACTTAAGAAAATGAATCTTCCTGACTCTAGGCCCGGCACTCCATCTACAATGCCATCTAGAAGCCAATTTGTACCTTAAAATCTGGCAAAGCTACAAATCAGAGTTTGATTTCCTATTGCGCGATTATCTACACTTAAGAAAGTAATGGAGAAAATGTTAAAAGTACAGATTAAATGTAAAAAGTGGGTATGTCATACATTTTTCTTAGAGCTGATTGTTAAATATTTATCTATATACCCCTGAATAGGAATCAAAAGAATACAGAGTATAGTACTTATTATTCCCTTATCATCTGATATATATTTTCTTATGGGTTCTGAAATGCTTTCTGTTCTATGTCTTTTTTCATCTTTAAGAAGCCCTCTAACATAACAGTACAGATTTTATCATCACCTTTTTACAAAGAGGAAGCAGAGAGGTTAAACCACTTACCATAAAGAGTATGTAGCAGAGGGATCATTATGTAACTGTGGGCCTCAGTTTTCTCATATCATACCAGGAAAAAAAAAAAAAGAACAATATTTAAATTAGTCATTGTCTATATCTCAATTAAGGGAAATATAACCACACACTACTTAAAACTAAATTTAAAGCAGTAGTTGTTATGAAGTTTTTGTATCATAGACCCTTTTGGCAGTCTAGTGAAACCTAAAGTTTTCTTTTCATGATCTTTTTAAAAGCATAAAAGAAAATAAAATCCAGAAAATTACAGAGGAAACCAGTTATATTTAAAATTGCTTATTGTGATTTAATTATTTGTGTCTGACTCTTTATGACCTCTTTTGAAGTTTTCTTGGTAAAAATACTAGAGTGATTTGCCATTTCCTTCTCCAATACATTTTTACAGATGAACAAACTGAGGCACATAGGGCTAAGCAACTTGTCCAGGTCACACAGTTAGTAAGTTTTTGAGGCTGGATTTAAATTAAAGTCTTCCTGACTCCAAGCTCAACGCTATATCTATTGAAATATCTAGCTGCCCCATTGAAATAGTTACTAAAATATTAAAATAAAAGAGTAGGTTAAGCTCTCCTATTCTATGGGGTTTTCTGACCCCACTGACCTTAAGTAAAGTCACATCTCACCTCTCATATCTCAGCTTCCTCCCTTACCTAGGAATGAATGCTGTTCATAGACATTCTTGTACCAAAGGAATTGTTCAGAGACTGAGAGTACTTAAACATTTAACAAAAAGTTTTAGCTGGCGATTTTATTTATTAATGTACTATGTGATCTGGAAGAGCCTATAAAGTTTCTCCAATGGGCAAGAATTGTGACCTTGGACAAAGTCCTCTCACCTCCCTGACTTTTAGTTTCAAATTAATGAAACAAAGAGGTTGAAAATATATGGATTTTGAAGTCCCTTCTAGCCCATGATTTTATAGTCTATATAGATCTACCATCTCTGATACACATAAAAAAGATACATGTCCTAATCAATTCCATTGGCCACCCAATTTCTCAGCTGTCTATTCTGGTCCTTGGGAAGCAGAGACAAAGCATTACAGAGTAGGTCCAGGTGCCCAGAATGATAAATTAGGTGCAGCCAAATAAGTTGGAGGTAACACTGTTACCTAGAAAATAGCCTGGGTTTTCTTTTTTCAAATGTACCAACAAATCCCAAGCACTTTTCCTAAAAACCATTTGAGTAACCTAAGTAAATGGATTTCTTTAGTGAGATAGGATGGGGTAGGGGAGGAGTATTCTGGCACTCATGAATCTATCAGTTATTCTTTTGTAAATTTAAATTTATTTTAAAAATATAAATATAAGAAAATTTTTGTTGTTATTCTGACTTTGATAGACATCAGAAATATTGTGAATTTCCTTTCTATTCATCATTCTAGTTATTTTTGTCAACCTTTTGCCTCCTCTCTGTGGGAGGAGTACAGTCTGGTCAGGCTATATCAATAACTGTCCTAACTTCCCCAGCAGGGTGATTTGTGGGGATCAAAAGAGAGAGAAATAAAAGCCCAATGAAAAGCACATAATACTATACACATATGACTACCCAGGGAAGCTTCACATTTTCTGATTTACATTGTCAGGGGTGGGTGGTGTGTGTGTGTGTGTGTGTGTGTGTGTGTGTGTGTGTTTGTATTATCTGATTGTATATCTACAGACTTGGTTCTTTTGATCTCTTGAGCTATAATAGTGCTTTGTTGCCAAAATTTCAAAATAATTTCATATCAAATGTGTTAGGGTATTTCAATACAATGTTAGATTTATTTCATTATTATTATTATTATTATTTATTCTCTTAATCAGATACCCGCAGGGGCAGGGACAGGGGCAGGAAAAGGAATCTTTACTATTAATAATGTGTAGATTTATCAATATACCAGTTCACAAAGATACATATATTAGCTATGTCTGACACAAATCATAAATCACAGTCATAAGATTATGGTTTATATTACTCTCAGTATCTTATTCACAGATTTTTGTTGTTTAATCATTTTAGTTATATCTAATCTTCGTGCTCCCTTTTGACATTTTCTTGGCAAAGATACAGGATTAGTTTGTTATTTCCTCTTCAGTTCATTTTACAGATAAGGAACTGAGGCAAATCGGGTTAAATGGCTCGTTCAGGGTCACGCAGCCTGTAAGTGTCTGAGATCAGATTTGAACTCAGAAAGACGAGTCATACTGATGCCAAGCCCAGCACTGAACTATAAACACAGAAATTAATTAATGATAAGTTAGTGACCCAAAAGAATACAATCAGTCCAGGCTACCTAAGGCCAAGTTAGTCAAGATTGGTCAACTTGATCACTTTGATGGACAATTAATTAACAGTAGAATTGTTTGTGTACAATATTCAAATTTAGTGGGAAATGTTTGAAGTAACCAGACTGCTTGGGCCAGTGTTCATTTACCTCAGTATTCTATAAATGACCTGATTCCCAAGGCATGTGGTACACTGGAAGAATCTAGCTCAGAGACAGCATGTGATATATTGTTCTCCTTCAATCATTCCGGTCATGTCCCACTCTTTGTGACCCAATTTGGGGTTTTCTTGGCAAAGATACTGAAGTGGTTTGCCATTTCCAGGTGAGGAAATGGAGGCAAACAGGATTAAGTGACTTGCCGAGGGTTACACAGCTAGTAAGGGTCTGAGGTCAGATTTGAATTCAAGAAGATGAGTCTTCCTGGCTGCAGTGTTCCATTCATTCTGTCACCCAGCTGCCCAGCTGTATAAGGTACATACATTTCAGTTGAATCTAGATAAGACAATTGGAGCTATAATTAGGCCTAGGACTTTGGGACAGAACACAAACCCAAGTCGCCAAACCACATATTTTTTCTAAGCATACTTCAGGAGGAGAACATGATTTTACACATGATCCATATTAATCTATCAATAGATATTGTGGACATTCTATATATTCAGCTCTGTCCTGCATATTGTAAGACATAAAAGAAGAGAGAGTAAATGAATTTGTTTTTTTTTTAATTTTAAAAATATGTTGATAATTGGTTTCCTTTATATGTATATATTTCATTTTATGCATTTAAAAATACTATTCTGAGTAGGGATCTATAGGCTTTGCCAAATTGCTAAAGGGGTCTATGTCACCAAAAATGGTTAAAAACCTCTATTTTAAAGAGTTTATAGCCTAATTAGGAATACAGACTTGTATACATGAAATAGCTGATAAGAGAAATGTAAATTAAGACAATTCTGAGATATCACTACACACCTGTCAGATTGGCTAGAATGACAGGGAAAGATAATGCAGAATGTTGGAGGGGATGTGGGAAAACCGGGACACTGATACATTGTTGGTGGAATTGTGAACACATCCAGCCATTCTGGAGAGCAGTTTGGAACTATGCTCAAAAAGCTATCAAACTGTGCATACCCTTTGATCCAGCAGTGCTACTACTGGGCTTATACCCCAAAGAGATACTAAAGAAGGGAAAGGGACCCACATGTGCAAAAAAGTTTGTAGCAGCCCTTTTATAGTGGCAAGAAACTGGAAAGTGAGTGGATGCCCATCAGTTGGAGAATGGCTGAATAAGTTATGGTGTATGAATGTTATGGAATATTATTGTTCTGTAAGAAACAATCAGCAGGATGATTTCAGAAAGGCCTGGAGAGACTTACGTGAATTGATGCTGAGTGAAATGAGTAGAACCAGGAGATCATTATACACGAAAACAAGAAGATTATACGATGATCAATTCTGAGGGATGTGGCCCTCTTTAACATTCAGATGATTCAAACCAGTTCAATTGTCCAGGAATGAAGAGAGCCACCTACATCCAGAGAAAGGACTATGAGAACTGAATGTGAATCACAACACAACATTCTCACTCTTTTTGTTGTTGTTTGCTTACATTTTGTTTTCTTACTCATTTACTTTCTTTTTTGGATCTGATTTCTCTTGTGCAGCAAGAGAATTGTATAAATATGTTTATACCTATCAGATTTAACATATATTTTAACATGTTTAACATATATTGAATTGCTTGCCATCTAGGAGAAGGGGTGGGGGAAGGAAGAAAAAATCTGAAACACAAGGCTGTGCAAGGGTCAATGTTGTCAAATTATCAGTGTATATGTTTTAAAAATAAAAAGCTTTAGAAAAAAAAGGGAAAAAAAGACAAACTCAAACTCTCACAACTCTGAGGGCAGCTGTTTAATTATAGTTACCTTAAAAAAATCATCAACCCTTTCAAACAATAAAAAATAAAATAAAAATTTTAAGGTTGAAAAAAGAAATGAATGTTAAAACCATCTTTACATGTATTTGGAAAAAATAAAATATTATTGGGAAAAAAAAAGTACAGAGAACATCAGAAGTTGATTGCAATAGCCAGAGGAAGTTCAGTCTAAACTCTATTCATTTTTCACTCTTTTCATTGTTGCTTGCTTGCATTTTCTTCTTCTTTTTTTTATTTGTTTAATTTGATTTTTCTTGCACAGCACAATAATTATATGAATATGTATGCATATGTTGGATTTACCATATATTTCTACCATGTTTAACATATATTAGACTACTTGCCATCTAGGGGAGGGCATGGGGGAAGGGAGAGAAGATTGGAACGCAAGGTTTTATAAGAGCTAATGTTAAAGAATTGTCCATGCATATGTTTTGAAAAAGAAAAGGCTTTAATTAAAAAAAAAAAAAGAAACTATATGCATATTGGCCTTAGGAATAATTTAGCTGCCCCTAAGATTAATTGGTAGGCAGCCAGGTAGCACATTTTATAGAATATTGAACTTGGAGTTAGGAAGACTCATCATCCTGTGTTCAAACCCAGCCTTAGACATTTGCTAGCTGTGTGACCCTAAGCAAGTCATTTAACACTTCTTGCCTTAGTTGCTCATCTGTAAAATGAACTGAAGAAGGAAAAGGCAAACCACCCAAATATCTTTGCCAAGAAAATCCTAAATGGAGTCACAGAGAGTTGGACATAACTGAAAAATGACTGAATGACAAGATGAACTGGGTCATCCCTCCATTAATAGAAGCCTAGGGAAAGAAGTGTGAGAGCATCCTGTTTCTGGTAGAAACAATGGAATGAGCTGCATAGAAATAGAGATTTTGGGAAGCATTGGGTACCAGTTCTGTGTTTAGAATGCTGGGTAAAAAGAAATAGTCATTAGCCCTGTTCTATTTAAGGATGGCCTTGTTTGGTAGCAAGCCACTAGTCTTATCTAAACTGAGCAATATTCTGCAATGATTATCTAATAGGATCAAGTATAATCAGAGGAAGACGAAAATCATGAGAGTTGAAAAGGCTTTCCAACATACAAACTAATATAGGGTGGTCCTCAGTAGTCCTGAGGTCTCTTCCTTCTGTGCAAATTTTCTGTGACTCGTTGCAGCTTATTGTCAGAGTGATTTTGGACAAATCCAATTTTTTTTCCATGTAGAAAAATGAGTAAGTTGGACCAAATGACTTTCAAAGTCCCTTCAAGTCCTAGATTTAAAGATACTGTGTTCTTAAGTATCTCAGTTTGGAGATTGTGAGTGAATGAATGTGTATTTCCTGGATAGTTACAGATATATCTTTTCTCTTTGGGACTATGCATATAAATAGAACTATTATGCCATGTTACCAAGGAAAACCCTATTGGAATCCAGTGGAGAAGAGGAAAAAGTGAAGTTACCTGAAGAGTTATTTAAGGGAAAAAAACAAGGTCAGAGGTAGACTATCACTTCAGACATGCGTCTAACTAGATTGTAAACTCCTTGAAAGCAAGGACCATGTCTTTTTTGTTTTCTAACTGCTGACCAAGTATCTCACACATAACAAATCTTAATAAATGCTTGATAAATGAATTAGCAAATGTGGAATATATTTTCAACAAGTATTTACAGAAATAAATACCAAGCCTAAGAAAAATGTACAAGGGGACCCCTTTATTAGCCTGGTATTGGAGCATAGGAACTAATATCTGCCTTACAAGCTCTTTAGTTTAATGGTAGGACACAATTGAATTTGTAGAATATTATAATCCATGTAATAAAATCTCATGGTAATAACAAAATTCCCTACTCTAGAGATCGGCTCTCTCCCAGAGAATTGGATTTTGATTTCATACTACAGCAATTTTTTTTCAGGTTATTATGCTAGAAGATTACTTCTTTGCTTCCAACAGAAGGCGTATTTGTATGTGTACATATGTTTGAGAGGAATTTACTGAAAAGACATGGGTATTAGACCATCTGGCAAAGCTTTCACAGCCAGTATTCTTTTTTAGTAATCCCTCTGTTTTTCATTCTTAATGCTTTGAGACCAGCTTGAAGAAAGGAGCAACTCTACTGAAAATACTGGGTCACATTTAGACTTAGGCCAAGCTTCTGAGTGGAGGGAGAAACCTACAGCAACCACTGTGATAAGAGAAGGGTGGAAAGGAGGGAAGAAATAAAATCCTTAAAATGTTATTATTGGTTCCTAAGGAGTAACCTTGTCCCTGATATTGCATTCAACTAAATCCTATTATAAAAGGTAGGTTAGAAAAATGACATTATTAGTTGGTATATCTTTGGTCCCCTACTAAGGAGATTCATAGCTCCTTCCAGAGCCTTCATTGTTCTACCTGTTCTCTGTGTGATGGCAACTTACAAATTTATTCCCTAGCTGGGGTTATGAGAGATGTTACACTCCTTTTTCCTTTAGTTTTTAAAACAGGGTCTAGGTTTTTGAATTCACTGATACAGGGAATTCTAAGATGTTACTTTGTGTTCTTCTTTAATTTTTAAAAATTGGGATTCTGAATTTAATGATATAGGGAATTCCCAGATGAGGAAATTCCTCCTACCCATGTAGGGTGGAACCTAATCTGTAATTTACTGCTTCAGAAAGTTGCCTAGGGACAGCTTGATAGAGCAGCTGGCCCTGGAATCAGGAGGACCTGAGTTCATATATGTCCTCAAACACTATGTGATCCTGGACAAGTTGCTTAATCCTGATTACCTGATTACACCCCCAAAAAAAGTTGCCTAAAGAAACTGAGAAATTAATAGAATTATAAAGTCACCGAGCCAGAATATATCAGAGGTAGGATTTGAACTTAGGTTTTTGCTCATTCTGAGGCCAGCTCTCTATCTACTACTCTATGCTACTCTCTCTTTATTAAAGAAAAAAAAAAGCAAATTTTTAAAATATTTAGTTTCTTTGTGGTGTCTCAATGATGAAATGTTCAAAACAGAACTCATATTATCTTCCATATCTGACCCTCTTATTTATATGGAAGACATGATCCTACCAGTGACCCAAATTCATAACCCAAGAGTTAATCTTGACTGTATTCTCTCTCCCTCACCCCCAACCCGATCCTTCCCTTTCTCCCCCTTCTCATAGGGAGCCACCACTCTAGGTCAGATTGTCCTGATTTTGGCTTGGTCTATTTCTACCCCTCTCTTCTGGGCCTTCTCCTACTCTCTCCCCATAGGACCTCTCTCTCTCTTTTTTTTTAAAGTTACCTCTCTTTCAAGCGCCCCTGACATTGAGTTTTTAAAATCACCAATTAAGAAAAATCTACTTAAAACAGAATCCAAATATTTCAAGCATTATGAAACTGCTGCTTTTATCCAGCTGCCCCATCAAACTCCTGTGTTTTTCCACAGACGGTTTTAAAAATAGTGCAGAGGAACACCGCAGCCTAAAAGAGGTCAGAGAAATGCCACAGTTAAGGACAATTCCATATTCCATGACATAGCTGGCAGCACTAAGCTGAACTTTCTCTCAGCTACTAGGACATGAAAGATGTTCCTTCTCTTTCCCTCTTTCTCTCCTCCCTCCTGCCTCCCTCTCCTCCCCGCCCCCCCATGGCTTTCTATTCAAGTTCTCACAGCTGAAAGGGAAGGACATCCAAAAGCCCATCCTTTTTATTTTATGCTGTCACCAAGATACCAGTCTTACAATCAATTAGCCAAACATTCAACAAGAAAAAAAAAACACACCAAACGCTTTGCTGGTTATCCATCATCAGATGGTCCATTTAACACTAAAAGAAAATTGCTTTCTCTTTTTGCTGCTTGCAGTAACTCATGGATCTTCTATTTAGTCCCACTGAGTATAGCCAGAGAATAAAGAAGAAAGGGATAGAAAAATTGAAAGGGAAATTGAGGAAAGAAACTATTCCTGCTTCAGAGCAAAATCTACATTTATACTTCATAGAATATTAAAACTGCTAAGGTGTTAAAGGAGTATTGAATCCCACCCCCTCATTTTGCAGATGAGGAAACTGGGACCCAGAGAGATGATGTTCACCCAAATGGTTAGGAGAAGAGCTAGGATTAGAATCAAATCCCCTAACTCTCAATCCAGTGTGGTAGGAAGCTCTCTATATTTTAAATCAGGAACCCTGGGTTCTAGTTCCAATAGGGACACCCATAAGCTCTGTAACTTTGTACAATTTAATTCTAAATCTCAAGTTCCTAATATTTGCACAACTTCCTTTGGGGACTTTTAGGAGGAAAGTATAATGTGCTACAGAAATCTGAGTTGTGTATTATTATTATACTTCAGGCCACTTTTACTGGGTAATCATAGAGCCTTGATTAGAAATAAATAATTACATATATTCATGTACATGTAAACATCTATAGGACAGATCATGTAGTTGTACCATGTTGTTTCTGTTTTTGTAAATTAACACAAATTACCATTTGTGTTAATTTACAAATAATAATTAATAATAAAATAATAATTAATCAAACCAGCTTTCCCTTTTATACACACACATCAAAAAATATTACCTGCCGTGGGAAAGGAAATGAGCAGTCATTTGAAGTAATTATTTCACATTCAGGGTATTGATGAATTCTGAAAAGAAGAATTTTGATGTTTTAAATGAGTCTGTTGATGGTTTGTAAGTCAGGCTGGCATTTTGAGTGAAATGGAAATATTAATAAGAGCAGAGTTTCTGGCACAGTTTGGAAGAACCAGGTAGCTACTCCTCTGCTTAATACAGCCTTAGAGGCTTTCCCAACAAAGAAAGCTTGCAAATTATTCTTATCTTAATGTAAACCATTTTTTTTTATAAATAGGAGAGCCCATTAATGTGGATACTCTCTTCAAAATTCCCAATATCAAGTTATTGAAAAGGTGTGATAGTGTAGAAAACTTACTGCCTCACAAGTCAGGACCTGGGTTCAAATCCTGCCTCTAAGGTAACATAGGGCAAATCATTTAACCTGTTTCCTTCTCTTCAAAAAAAAGAACTGGACTGGATGGCTTCCAGCTCTAGAAATGTGACTGTGATTATTAGTCATTATGCGTCTCCCTTATCTTCCATAGAGAGTCCATGGAAATTATGGATCATACTTATCATGGAAAAAAAATCACTAGACAGTCTAAATCTCATTTTGGTGAACCCAGGTTTTGAACCAAGGTCCTCCGACTCCAAATTCAGCATTTTCCCATTATACCATGCTGCTACTCCACATAAATATAAAGGTATAAGGTAAAAGTTGTTACAAGATAGAATAGTGGGATAAGCATCTTTTATTTATGACCACACAATGGTAAATCAAGGAATAGGTTTTTAAAAAATCAGCAGGGAGAGAAATATACTTGATACAGTGAAAAAAATCAGAAACATGTTTAGAAGAATTGCACATGTTTAACCTATATCAGATTACTTGCTGTCTTGGAGAGGAGGGAAAAGGGTAGACAGGGAGAAAATTTTGGAACACAAGGTGTTGCAAAGGTGAATGTTGAAAATTGTCTTTGCAAAAATAAAGTACTATTAAAATTGTTTAAAAAGAAAAAATATATATTTGTTGCTAGGTCAAAAATGTTACTTTGGCATCTTATAGGCAAAATGGTTTGATCAGTTTTTCATCTGATTATATTTGGAACATATAAGTACATATAGCTGGATCATATAACAAATTCTCTGTGTTAAAAGATCAAAGTCAATCCTTCAGCTTGTAGAGTGAAGACTGAAATTATTCTAAAGCATGTTGGAGTCTCATAATGTTTGTGGCAGCCCTGTTTGTAGTGTCTAGAAACTGGAAAATGAATGGATGCCCATCAACTGGAGAATGGTTGGGTAAATTATAATATATGAATGTTATGGAATATTATTGTTCTGTAAGAAATGACCAGCAGGATGAATACAGAGAAGGTGCAGAGACTTACATGAACTGATGCTGAGTGAAATGAGAAGAACCAGGTAGCTACTCCTCTGCTTAATACAGCCTTAGAGGCTTTCCCAACAAAGAAAGCTTGCAAATTATTCTTATCTTAATGTAAACCATTTTTTTTTTGATAAATAGGAGAGCCCATTAATGTGGATACTCTCTTCAAAATTCCCAATATCAAGTTATTGAAAAGGTGTGATAGTGTAGAAAACTTACCGCCTCACAAGTCAGGACCTGGGTTCAAATCCTGCCTCTAAGGTAACATAGGGCAAATCATTTAACCTGTTTCCTTCTCTTCAAAAAAAAGAACTGGACTGGATGGCTTCCAGCTCTAGAAATGTGACTGTGATTATTAGTCATTATGCGTCTCCCTTATCTTGCATAGAGAGTCCATGGAAATTATGGATCATACTTATCATGGAAAAAAATCACTAGACAGTCTAAATCTCATTTTGGTGAACCCAGGTTTTGAACCAAGGTCCTCCGACTCCAAATTCAGCATTTTCCCATTATACCATGCTGCTACTCCACATAAATATAAAGGTATAAGGTAAAAGTTGTTACAAGATAGAATAGTGGGATAAGCATCTTTTATTTATGACCACACAATGGTAAATCAAGGAATAGGTTTTTAAAAAATCAGCAGGGAGAGAAATATACTTGATACAGTGAAAAAAATCAGAAACATGTTTAGAAGAATTGCACATGTTTAACCTATATCAGATTACTTGCTGTCTTGGAGAGGAGGGAAAAGGGTAGACAGGGAGAAAATTTTGGAACACAAGGTGTTGCAAAGGTGAATGTTGAAAATTGTCTTTGCAAAAATAAAGTACTATTAAAAATTGTTTAAAAAGAAAAAATATATATTTGTTGCTAGGTCAAAAATGTTACTTTGGCATCTTATAGGCAAAATGGTTTGATCAGTTTTTCATCTGATTATATTTGGAACATATAAGTACATATAGCTGGATCATATAACAAATTCTCTGTGTTAAAACATCAAAGTCAATCCTTCAGCTTGTAGAGTGAAGACTGAAATTATTCTAAAGCATGTTGGAGTCTCATAATGTTTGTGGCAGCCCTGTTTGTAGTGTCTAGAAACTGGAAAATGAATGGATGCCCATCAACTGGAGAATGGTTGGGTAAATTATAATATGTGAATGTTATGGAATATTATTGTTCTGTAAGAAATGACCAGCAGGATGAATACAGAGAGGGTGCAGAGACTTACATGAACTGATGCTGAGTGAAATGAGAAGAACCAGGAGATCATTATATATTTCAACAATGATACTGTATGAGGATGTATTCTGATGGAAGTGGAGTTCTTCAACAAAGAGACCTAACTCCAAATGTAAAACCCTTTTTCCATTTCACGGGGTGATATCATCTGAGTGATAAAGTGCCTCCTAAGAAGCACCAGGTCTGATGGACATACCTGCTATCCTTGTGCAGCAAATTTACAAAGTAAAGGAAGAATTTGGTCCTCCCCTGTAGGAGCAACAATGGAAATTCCTATGAAGTTCCAGAGAATATGTGACTGAAGTTAACAGAGAGAACTGGAGCAGGAAAAGCCGGCTGATTAGGCGCCTTCATTCCAGGTATTGTAAATTGTTTTATGAACCATTCTATGTAATTATATTGTACAAATCTATCTGAAAACTACCACAGGCCTTTGGACTTTGTGAGTGATTCTCACAGCCCAAATGTTTAAAAATAAAAAAGCCCACAACATAGACTTCCTGCCAGCATTTGCTTTCTGGGGTGGCTGCATTCCAGCTTTCCAAACACTTAAAACCTGATTGGATTTCATTAAAGGTTTGCTGGTCTTGTGTAGCATCTAGTGGAGAGTCGGTAAATCACAGAGCTGGACCACAAATCACCTGGCAAAAGTCCCTTTCACGTCTGCCTTATTATAAGAAGGAGAATGTTAAAAGGTACCTTCTCCAGAAAAGTAGTCTTCCTAAGTTGCTTACTCCAAATTGAAGTATTCCCAGATCCCAGCGCAGTCAGCAGAGTACAGTGCACCGCTTGTGAGCCTCAGGAGGGGAAGATGATACCAGATATAGGTGCCCTCTGAGGTCCGCTTGGCCCTTGGACACCTTTTTCTTCTCCCGACTCTACCTCAGCTTCCGATCCAATCGGCTTTCCATCCTGGTGCTGATAAAGGCATCTCCCATCTCCTTTCAGGACTCAACTCGTCTGGAAGGTACCAAGCTATCCCATACTTTATTTTGTGGTTTCCTCTCAAGGCTCTGCCCAAAAGTCTCAATGGTCACCTTGTATCATGTAAGTGAATAAGAGTAGAGTTTCTTCATTGGCTCCAGCTGGCTGATGTCAGATTCACTATGTGTGACCACCCCATCTTCTCTTTAATAACCTCATTTCCACCACATTCCCTGTGGTAATGCCTTGTTTGTCATGGGTTTCAGCTTGCTCACACTCACCAGCAGCAGTATTATTGGAACCAGCTATAATTGGCACTCCAGATCTAATTGTTACATTTTTAATGTGCTCATTTATACCTCACAATTCAGCAAACTACAAATCAAGGCCTGATTTATTCTTTTTATTGTCTCAGGGGTCCTCAAACTATGGCCCGTGGGCCAGATGCAGCAGCTGAGGACGTTTATCCCCCTCCCCCAGGGCTATGAAGTTTCTTTATTTAAAGGCCCACAAAACAAAGTTTTTGTTTTTACTATAGTCCGGCCCTCCAACAGTCTGAGGGACAGTGAACTGGCCCCCTATTTAAAAAGTTTGAGGACCCCTGGTAGATTTAAAGAAGTGATAGAGGAAAAAAATAGATACAAATTAAACTTTAAAGTATGTCTTAAGTATACTAATTTTTTTTGAGAACCAGTCACAGCCCTGCCTCACCTAAATCCATGAGTCAAGACATTACTTGTGATGTCATTAATCCTCTTCAAAAATGAAAGCCCAATTACAATAAGCACACTCCTCAAACTCTCTCCATTGCTTTATGCATAATCTTAAACTTCAGTACTTCAGAGGTTTGTAGGGTGCCATAACTCTTAACAACAGGACTGACCAAGCCAGACTGACAAAGTCTAGTCTATGATGTACATAATAATTCATAATCTTTGGAGATGTAACATTATTTTCCCTAATTAAAGACTTAAAATCCTAATCAAGTTTAAATATATGCATAGCCAAACTACAAATACACACATGTATATGTACATATTATACACACAACAGTCACATTTATACATATATGTGAATATGTACTATATGTATTATAAAATACACACACACACACACACACACACACACATATTTATTTATTTAGCCTTGGAGTCTGACTGACTATACATAGGGCTAAGCTGAATAGTTTAGATTTATAGTTCTGTATGTATGTATAAATATATATACACGTATATAGAAGTATATAAATACATATACATAATATATATCAAAGCTTCTTAAACTGTGGGTTGCAACTCTATATGGAATCATGTAACTGAATGTGGGAGGTTGTGAAATTATGATTTAATATCAGTAAATACTTGATTTCTATATCTATTTGATATACCTATATGCCCAGGATCATATAAAAATTTCTCATGCAAAAAGAGATCCCAAGTAGAAAAAGTTTAAGATTTAGTGCTGCATATTTACATATATATATATTTGTGTCTATATACATATGAAGTGAAAATAAAGGCTCTTACCTGCACAAAGTAATCAGGAACCTCATAGAAGAAAAAGACCTGGGTTTGGAGTCAGATGTCCTGGATTCATGTTCTAGGTCAGACCCTCAATATCTTTGTGACTTGAGAAAAGTCATTTTGGCCTTCCTGGAGATCAAATGAGACTCTTGTACTAGATTACCTAGATTGTACCTTCTACCTCCAGATCTGTGGCCCTATGATGAGGGGGGTTGACTAAATGACATCTAAAGTTCCTTCCATCTCAGTCTGTGTTCCTGTGATCCCACTCCTCTTACTAAATGTCATCATCTATTACAACAGATCACCTGCTGATTGTTGCTTTTTGTTGCTGTCTTTGTTGGATCAATCCATCACATCCGAGTCTTCCTGACCCCTATCCCCACTTTGGGATTTTCTTGGCAAAGATACTGGTGTGGGCTTGCCTTTTCCTTATCCAACTCATTTTTTTCCAATGAGGAAACTCAGGTAAACAAGACAAGTGACTTACCCAGACTCATATAGCTTATAAGTACCTGGGATCAAATTTGAACTCAGGTAGGGCCAACCCAAGCACTAGATCCATTGAGCCACCTGGCTGCCTACCACCTATTGATAATCTCATGCTATTGACCTACCCACTTTGGTTTAAAATTCCCAACAACAGAGTCATAAATAGGTAAGTTTTTTTTTTTTTTTTTTTTTAAAGCAGGGACATTATCTTCAGAAATCCAAAGCTAAAATGTCCACATCCACCTTTGGGTTGAACATTCATTGTTTGGATATTTCTTGACAAATATCCAACACATCAAAACAAAATTTGTCAGTAATAAAGATTTTTAAAGAAAAAAAACAGATATAATATTCATGTTATCTTGGCATTGTCTTCTTGAACTCCACTGATAGTGTTGTGAGTTAGTTGATTGTGGGCCATAAGGGATGAAACAGAAGAAAGCAAAGTTTCATTTGAAGATAATATGACAATAACAGGTCCCAACAAGTCAGCCAGGAACCAACATGAGAGCAGCAAGACAAGAAGGGATAAACAGGCTCGAGGCAACTGGACACCTGAGGGGCAGGAGAGTGACCTGAAAGAATAAGCTGAAATGAAAAGGGTCTGAAGGACACATGGAAGAAAAAATTTGCCTACTTCACAATTTTGCCTAAAGCCCACCCGGCTCATGTTCCGGGTTTCAGTCCAAGTTTTTGCAAAGGATGGCAGCAAGCTGCCTCACTAATTTACTCCAGGTGCCTCTTCCTGGCAGCAACACATGCTCCTCCTCTGATACACCCAAAGCCCAGGCCCAGATCAGTCATCCCAATTTGCTGATGGCTCTGACAGCAGGTGTTACACTAACCTTTTTCCCTCCTAAATAGAATTTATCACCAGCAAAACATGTTTTCCTGGAATGAAGAAGATACATTTAGAATGACTCTTTTTGCTTCAGGTATAAAATGAAAAATGCCTTTTCTCCCAATTCCTTTAGAGAAAAGGCTCCTAAATTCTTTTTAGTTCTAATTATTCTATGGTTCTGTGACTCTGTTTTTCTGCTATAAATTTTCAGGGAAATAGATCAAGAGAGTTTAGCCTTTGCTTTGGTCATTACTGTTGATCTGAGTGTTCCCAAGCAATTTAGTAATATAGATGAAATGCAGCTATAGGGATGGTAACAATGGCAGGATTGTGGTTTTCAAAGTAAATAGGCCTTATTATTTGCAGAAGGATTTGGAGGAAGGAGGACAACTGAATTCAGATAATTGATTGCTTACATGGGGGATGTGGGAAGGGAAGATGATTACATGGCTGAATTTAAGTATTTGTTTCCAAAATGATGGTTGGGTTTTTTTCTAAAACTAAATTTAGAACTATATCAAATTGCTTGCTGTCTTGGGGAGGCTCAAAGAGAGAGGAAGAAAAAAAATTTGAAACTCAGAATCTTACAAAAATGAATGTTGAAAACTATCTTTACATATATAGGGAAAAATAAAATACTAATAAGTAAAAAAATGAAAAATAGAAAAGAATTCACATATCCAACAGAAAAACAACTAAACTAAATTTAGATATGTTTCTTTCAGTGGTTGTATATGTGGGTACATGGAGGAGGGGGAAGAGAAGAAAGGCTCACAATATGTTAGAGCAAGAAGGTATATTAGAGATTCTCTCATTTAAACCTCAATTTTAAAGATAAGGAAATTGAAGTCTACAGATGGTAACTGATTTGCCCAAAGTGGTTTTTACATTTGTAGTGGTTTTCCCAATCTCTTGTAGCTGTTACAGCCTTCATCACACAACTAGTGAATGATTAAGATAAGGTTGAGAATCAAGTCTCTAGATTTCCAATTCAGAGCTCTTTCTATACCTGTTAAATACTCAAGTAAAACACTTTTTTTTCCCTCCTGGGGTAGAAGTGGATAGGAAGAAACCATAGGTTCTCTGGGTATGGAAACTCCCATCACTGATGTAGGTTGGCAACTCTTCAGCAAATTTTGGCTTTAGGAATTCTGGGAAGTATTTAGAAGTTAAATGACTTGCCCAGAATCACACAAGTTGTGCCAGAAAGAGATTGAGACCTCAAGTCTTGCTGATTCCCATGCTAATAACCTACTAATATATCCCACTATGTCTCAAATCAAGTATAGGTTAAAGAGAAAAACTGGCACTTTTTTCCCTAGTGAATCCTAAAATTAGGAAATCTACTAAATAACTGAAGTTCCAGGTCGAGAATTGTTCCAAAGTCCAGAGGTGTCTAATTTGAAGCCAGACAAGACTCATAAATTGTCCTTATAAGCCCTGAGGAACTTATACCCTGACTCCTACTCTCAAAGGTGAACCAGAGACATAACATTCCCCTCTAAGGGTTTCAGGCTATCCTTGAGAGCTTGGGGATAACTTTTGCTGACTCCATTTCTTTCAAGTCCTCATTTTGGTTTGTTTTCCCAATGTTAATTGTCCACTGCACTTAGTATGTCCTTTATATCACTGACATCAATACAATATCACTTAACCAATTAATATCAAAGAAGTTTTCTGAAGGGATATAGGAAAAAAAATGTATAAAACACTCTCCCTTATCAGGGAGACAATCTCCCCTCTGCAGCTTTAGTCTCTAGAGAGAGAACTCAAACTTAAAACAGCTGTTACAAGCACTCACCCCTCCAAGTTCACCTCCAAATTTGGGGTAGTCTAATGGTTATAGTAGCTCTAGAAAATGGTGTCTTGGCTTCTGGGTCTCATAAGTTCCTGGACAGAGTCCAGAAGTTGTTCTTGAGGGCCAGGACCCTGCTGGCCACATCCTGTAGGTCATTCCTCAGGCCTTGCTGACACTTTCCCTGGACCTCTGATCCTCCAACCTGTCAATTCATGGTCATAACTCAGTTCATTCTGTCTTCAGTACTCTTTCACCTAAGGAAAAAAAATGCAAAGGGTAAGGAACAGAGGCCCATATTCTTAGCTACATATGGACCTGGGTGGAAGGATTAAGGACCAAGGCCTTTGTCTCTTCCCAGAAATTTACAGCATGTCTTCCATCTGTAACAAGGGACTGAACAATGAGCTCAGTCCTTGTGAGCATGTGTAGCATGATTTGTTAATGCAATCTCCATATGGGCTTGAAAATGAGCACGTATTGTTTCTGGCCTGCCTACCATGTGAAGAAGAATAGCCTTGGGATTAGCTGCTGAAACCTACTAGCCTCAGCATGTCCTCTCTGGTAATGTTGCAGGGAGGAGGCAAGAACTCTAATTATTAGAAAGTTATGTCTGACAGAAAACCAAAATCTGCTGTCCATCCTTTGGAGAAAGAGAATTTCTACTCTCCCCTTGATCTGACAGCTACAATTATGCCATTGCTGAATGAGCTCTTCTCTAGGATAGATAACCTTAATTCCCTCAAATTTTCTTTATATGCATGGTCTATTGGCCCTTCACGATATCAGTTGTTTATCTTCAGGTGCACTTCAATTAGTTACTGTCCCTCTTAAAGTATGGGCCACAGATAAAGACACCATGTTTCAGGTGTTGCTTCCCCCTTGTAGCCAGAGGCATCCCGCAGGACTCTGTCCTAGGCTCTCTTCTCTCCTTGTATACTGATACACTTGCTGATCTCATTAGCTTTCATGGATTTAATTCTAGTTTCAAACTCTATGCTGATAATCCTCAAATTGACCTTTCCCACCTCAATCTCTGTTGACCTCCAATCTCACATCTTCAACTGCCTTTCAGACATCTCAAACTGAATGTCCAGAAGACATCTTAAATTCAGTAAGTCCAAAATAGAAATCATTATTTTTCCTTGTAAACCTTCCCCATATTCCCTGTTACAGTAAAGGGCAACCCCATCCTTCCAGTTCCTCAGGCTCACACACTAGGAACCATACTAGGCTCCTCACTATCTCACATATCTAGGCCCCTCATATCTAAGCTGTTGTCAAGGCCTGTCCATTTCACCTTTGCCACATCTTTTGTATATACCCTCTTCTCTGATACTGCTGTCTCTGTAGAGTAGACCCTCATCACCTCATCACACCTGGATTACTGTATTTGGGAGGCGGGAGGGGAGGATCCGCCTGCCTCAAGTTTCTTATCACTCCAGTCTACTTTTCATCTAACCTCTAAAAGAATTTTCCTAATATAAAGCTCTAATTTCATCACTCCACTTCTTTAATATACTTTCTATAATGTCACTCACTTATTCTATTGCCTCCACTATTGAAGAATTTAGCTTAAAAAGGCCAAGGTCTCCCACTGCATCCACTGCTCCGGTTGTTCTGATCTATATCTTGGCACTAGAACCACATGACTCTGGAGGGAAAAGTGAGGCAGATGACCTTGCCCAGCCCTCCCTCACTTAAATCCAATTCACTTGCATGCCATGGCATCTTCTCCCTGATATCATGATCCTGTTCCAGAACAAAGGACAAACAACAATAACCTATTGTCTCCAAGAGCAAATATAAAATATCTGGCATCCAAAGCCCTTTATAATCTAGCCCCTTTCTACCTTTCCAGTCTTCTTATATTTTCCTCCCAAACATGTATTATTATTTTTAAATTAAATTAAATTTATTTTTGTTACATTTTAAGTTTGAACTGAGCCTCCCACTGAAAAAAAGTTATTTTTTTAACACTTTAAAAAAATTCCGAACTTCAGATTTTCTCTGTCAATCTGGCCCTTCCCAACATCCACTGAATAGACAAGCAATATAATATCAATTATACATTTGAAATCATGTAGAACATATTTCCACATTAGTCATGTTCCCTCCCTCCCCCAAAGAAGCCACATTCTATACTTATACAATTGACTTTTTGAACCCAAGTTTTAGAAATTGGAATGGACAGCCTCAAGAAACTCTGCCCTGGAGGTCTCCAAAAAAGAAACTGGATTATAAAGCATTAAGGATCTTTGGAAGGAGGATTTATGTTCAAGCACAAACTGGATTAAATGACTTTTGAGATCTTCTTCCTCTGAAATTCTGCTTTAACTGATAGACCTTGTGATCCTGCAGCCATAAACATTTTTTCACTCCAGTTTTTATCCTTTGTCTGAAAGAGGATCAGTGATATCAGGAGGGTGATGTCTTGATGTGTTTGTGAATTGGGTTTTTGTGACACAAAGCTGTGCAAAGTCATTAGCCTCACTGTTTCCTCCAGACCCATCCGAGTCCTGTAGCAGGACAAAAGTCAAAACAACTGAGATTGGCTCAGCTCATTCTAATAAAGGGCCCCTCCAGGTGTAACTAACTGGGCACCAAGGTGATGGACCCATAAGTCATGTTGCCAGGGTTTACCCTACCTGGTGTAGCCTTCAAGGACCCTAGACCACCCCTGAATCATTGTTGTTCTTTGTTCTTTGCCATCAAAGAAGACCAATGACCTCATAGGACAATATCTTGACTCCAGTGTGAATTGGATTTAAGTGTGAAGCAAAGGTGAACAAAGTTGTCAGTCTCTCTCTTCTAAGTCATTGAAGTCCAGTGTCAGGACAAAAGTCAGGATGACTGGCGATGGCCTGGGGTGCAGGGGCTGACACTGGCATCTTTGAAGTCTGACTGAGCTCTACGTACTTCATAGCCCCTCCTTCAGTCTCTTTCCTGGCTGCTGGAACAGACTGTTTTCATCCAACCATTCCACTAGGGAAGTCTTCACACACTTGAGGTAAACATCCCTCTAGCTCACCAATGGATTTGAGGCCTAAGTGTTACCCTCCACGTTGTTTAATTTGTCAGCTACAAGACTGTTTTACTGGGGTGTAGCCATGAGCCTGCTACACCTTCTTGGAGCCACAGGTGAGAGTTGGGTGATGGGTGGATACCAAAGGTAGATGAGCAGCCCTGCAAAGGGCTTAGCAAGTCTTCATATCAGAAGTCCTCAAGCACCTCATACACACTCTCTGCATCATGATGAAGCGACAGAAGAAGGTTTTTAGTGAAGAATACTTCACTTAATGTAACTCATCGAACAGTGTTCACTTTTTGGGTAGATGATCTGAAGGCCTCTTTTAAAATACAAATATTATATCTGGGAGAAATAAGCTATTAAGCTTTCATCCACCAGTATCATCCTAGTATAAATTAGTCTAGCAGACTCGCCCTTGTTGAAAACATAGTAGTCATGTTGTTTCCTGAAACCAGAACAGGAAAGAAAGGTGTCAAAGCTGCTCAATTCAGGTATCAGAGAGGAAAGACAGCCACCAAGGAGTAGGGGCTTACAATGTGAATAGTATAGAAAGGGAGATGGAAGGAATAATGAAGAGAAACTGGGCAAAAATATAAAACACATGAAGCCTATCTTCAATCCTATCTCTGTTTTCCTTTCTGTATCTTTAGTTCTTCTTTCCAGTTCTCCTGCCTCCACCTATCCACTACCCCCTTCCTCAGGATGCTCATGTGAACCTCGAGCTGCACTAGACCCTTATCCCTGGTGCTTCCTATCCTCTGCTCTAACCACGGAATAATGATCTTCTCTCTCAGATCATTCAGAGAGCCAAACTTAAGAGCGCCTTTCACAATGTTCTTTTAGAAGCTTGAAAATATATTTAATATAATTATGAATTTCAATCAAAAAGTATCTGACATTAATGAGATCCTGAATGGTGTTTTAGATGAAGAAACTAAAGAACTGATCCCCAAGGCAAGCAGAGAGAAGGCACTGAGAGAGATCAGTATAGCTCCATGGTCACCATCCCACCCTCTGGGGAGGTCCTCGTCTGAAATCCAAGCTGAAATCAAACCTCTGAGATCCAGGCTCTGTAGAGGTCTGGGGTAGTCTCACCTTGTTATGCCCTGTCAGAAATCCCAGTCATGTCCCTGAGGTTAAATTTTCCCTATAAAATCTACTCTTGGGTCAACCCATGGCTGCTACCCATTTTGGGTCAGTTTGCCATGGCACTCTGTTTTGTCGTGTCTTTCTCTTTCCCCCATATCACATGGTATCTCCCCTAACTCCACCATGCTTCTGAACCCCACTTCTCCTTACAGCAAACTCTTTTTGGGTGCAAGGTCCCTTTCAGCATTTAGCCTGCCAGCTAAGAGCATGCCCCACCCTCATGGGGTGCTCCCTTTCTACTGGGTATTTTTGAGTTCCACTAAGAAACTTGTCTTTCATATGTTCTCCCACTCTATTTCATATTTATCATTCCTGGTGTCTATCGATCCCTTTATTTTGTCTGTAACCTATTCCCCCAAATAAATCCACCTTTTACCAAAGAGAATGGCCTTTATGAATTCTTCACACGACCAAACCCCGATTTTTGTTGCCTCATCATGTTGGTGCTCAAATCATATCTACATGAACTCACAGACCATTTATGTGAGATAAAAAAAAAACAACAACAACAACAACCTGATATTCTGAATTACAGCAGAATTGTACTATTTTTAACAGTTCCAAGAAAAGCATAAATGGGCAAAAAGTCTCTTGATGACTTTAAGGCATTTTAGAGGAAGCCAGAGCGTGGGTGGGTCAGAGAGCAGTGTGCTAACATATTTTAGGAAGGAAGAGGTTTCACTTAAAAAATTTCAAGTCACTCTCAGTAAAGGTAATTTTGTGTAGGATTTTAAATTATACACTTGAGTCAACCTTAAGTAACTGTTCATACAAAATAAAAACTAACCAGTTACTGAACTACCATCCTCCCTCATTGACTTGACTAATCATCCTGTCCCTCCCACCTCCACTAATAACTGTTGTGCTCTAAAAACCAATTTATTTCTGGAAGACATTGTGCTAAACTTCTATTTTGCTCTTTTGTTTTGGCTGTGTAAAGACACAAAGACATTGGAAAACTATGAGAGAGAAGAAAGGAAAATAGAAAGGAAGGGAGAAAAAGAGGGAAAAGGGAGAGATGGGAAGAAGGGGAAAGAAAAGAGAAAAAAAGGAAGGGAGGATCAGAGGGAAGGACAAAAAGGCATAGAGGAAAAAATTTTTTAATTTGATCTGCACTGGGAAGTTGATTATAAAGGAGAAGAAGGAAAGAAAAGAATCTGCGATAACAATTCGTTTTCATACCTGGATGGGGAGAACGATCTAGGATATGGTCCTTTGATACTAAGAGATGTGAGCTCTGAAAAATAACAGCAACAACAATGGAAAATGGGAAGTTGGTAGTATGGAAATTTTGGCAATCTCCAAAAGCTAACAAGCGAAAACTATCAAGTTTAGCTTGGGGCATAAGGAATTTAAGATGTCCCCAGGCATATTACCCCTCTAGTGATATTTAGGGCTAAAAAGTGATTGAGCTTTATGTTTCTCAGTCTTGTTTCTCTCTGAAAGCCATAATTCCTAGCAATATAACGAGTATTTATTGGTGATAGGAATAACTATGACAGCTAAAACTATTGACTGAAGTTTGGGCAAATCCAAGAAATCCCAATGTGGGCTAACCAAATTCCTTTTAATTATATCTTGGTGATTTATTTTTATAAGGAAAGGGGACTTAAATAAAATGTCAGGATGCTTTATCTATTTTAGATTTTCAGGGAAATTATTGGCAGGTCCTTCTCAAGCTGTTCTAGGGAGGTAGTTTTTTTCTGTTTTTTTTCTCCCCCAGCTATTATGCCAAGCATTTTCACCTCCATATTTAGTACCATCTGCTCATTAATCAGGACAATAAAGTCTGTTTCATTAGCATTATATTTAATATGATTGCAAACTTGGGTTTTCACAAGTTAGCCAAACTATGAATTATTTTAGTGAGGTCATCTGACTATCCTTAACTAAAGTCTTAAGCTTGCTTTTGTTCATTTGTAGTAGACTCACAGATTGCTGTGATTCTTGCACTGATAGCTGACTATTTTGGAAATTAGTTACTATGAGTATTGTTTATTGCTTGTAAGTGCAACTTGTTTTTTTCCTTATTTTTTTTAAACTTAAAAACTTATGCAGTTCACAAGCAATGACTCCCTTTGTTTAGAAAGTGACTGAGCACTATTTCCTAATTATCTTTAAAATCGAACATAGATTAATATCATGTTTGTACTTCTGAGGTGATCATGAGCCTGCAGGAAGAAAAGACATGTGATTCCAGACTTTCTTCAGGTCTCTAGTGGGAGACACAGATCCTGGGAAGAAGCTGACATGCAGAAGAGTCAGCAAGTCAATCATATCCCTATTCCCAGCTTATTATCCTAGAAACTTAGAAGAATTTCCCCTTGGGTGAAGTTTGGAACTGAATTTCTCTCTCTTTCTCAGCTGAGCTGAGGCAATCTCTTTCTCAATGGGCCAGTTCATTCACTTTGTTTATCATCTATATATATTCTTATACTTTTTCTGATCTCTTTTTTTGCTCTCAGCTTAGGTAAATGGGTTATTTGCTATTTGCTCTATATATTCATTGTAGAAATGGCTTTTGGTGGGATGGGACTCAAAATTCTGGCTATATAGCTTGAGCCCACTCCTTCCCCTTCCGGTGATTAGAAGCTCAGTTTGGACCTAAAAATTCCCCCCTAGACTAATAATACTTAAAGTAGCAGATAGTTATAATCCTTTCCCAGTTCTTACTTTCTCTGAGGAGAGCCAGGTAACCAAACTCTGGTCCCAACCTCCTACTTACTCTTTGGGCAGGAACCAAAATCTCCCTTGGAGAATAGTGGTGGGAGGAGACTTTAGAGATACCTTCTGTAAACCACATCTAGACAGACCCACATGGACCCAACTCATAAGGGCAAAATATAGCATGAACACACACCTCTACACTTTTTTCAGTGTAAAAACATTTTAATTATATTTGTAAGACACCTTGCAAATGCTTTCTTATCAACCTTTGTTAGATATGCTCTTTCTCTCTCTGGATTCTATAAACCATACTCTAGAAACCCAAATTTTATTCTCAATTATTATCTTCTTAGCCAGCTATTTACTTCCTAAATTTTTTTTCAACTATATCCTTTGCTTCAGATGTGCAACATTGAGGAAAACATTATGTCCCTATGGTCTTAAATTTCTTGCCTAATACTTCTTATTTGTTTGCAATCTAACACTCAAGTTGAGGAGGAGAATGACCTAAATTATGGTCCTTTGATATTAAGGGGCTACAAAGGATATTTTCCTTGAAAAATAACAGCAGCAACAACAAAAACTGCCACACGGCTGAACAGGTAAAAATTGTCCTAATTTTTTTAAAAACTGAAAGAAATTTGATTCCTTAAACTACAGGCCAATGAACTTCACTTTCAATGCTGGCAAACAGCTAGTATATGTCATTAACTGGATGATTTGTGAACATTGAAGAATGTTCACTATAAATCAGTATGGCTTTACCAAGAACAAAAACCAAGCCTCTTTCTTTTTGTTACTTAACTAGATTTCAGCAATGGATTTGAAAAACAATTTTCTTATAATAACACTACATTATAATAACATTACAGCAGTGAGTATAGTTTTTTCAAGTTTTAGAGCATTACGTAAAAGTCAACTGTAATAATTATTATTTTTATTTAGCTGGGTAAGTGACTAGATCTAAAAAATGGTGATTAACAGACTATCATTGTGAAAGAACATCTATAAGGAATGCTATAGGACACCGACCATTGCCTTATTCTTTTCAACATTTTTATCAATAAGCATTATGAAGACATAAATGACATGCTTTTTTAAAATATGGGAATGGTACAAAGTTGAAAAGGACAACTAATGTGTTGAGTAAGAAAATCAGGATCCAAGAAGACTTCAATAAACTGAAACAATTGAGCCAAATCTAGGATGATGAAATGTAATAGAAAGTTTAAAAAAAAAAAAACTACAAATACAAGATAGGGGGCATGTGAGTAGGCAAGAGTTCATGTGAAAAAAACCCAAGGCAAAGATAAATAGGTCAAAGGATATGAAAAAAGAGTTTTCAAAAGAAGAACTGGAAACTATTAACAATCATATAAAAGAATGCTCTAATTCACTAATAAGAAGAAAAATGTAAATCAAAACAAGTTTGAGGTTTCTCCCCATACCCAAGTTATCAAAGAACGTCATGATAGCTAATGAGGATAGTGGAAAGATGAGCACAATAATTCAGTGCAATGTGAATTGGTTCAACCATTCTAGGAAGCAATTTGGAATTATGTGAAGAGAATAACTAAAATGTTCATACCCTTTGAGGTTTTAAATCTAGTTTCAGGCTTATTTTATCTAGGCCAGATTATGTGCTGCCTTTATGTACAGACAGCCCAATAAAAAACAGTCCCAAGCTAGAAGAGAAGTTTAAATTGTCCCTCTCTTTAAAGCCTACTTAGTGCTCAATGGCCACTCAATGACTCTTTGATACAGCTGCCAGTTACAGCGTGGGTGGAGGAAATTAGAAATACAGGGACACGAATCATAAACCTCTGGTTTCAAATGTCATTTATCAAAGGATCTACATGTTCATCACAAGTTAACTTTAATCTTTGTGCCTTTCCTTTGGGACTATCCCCAGTTTATCTTCTGTAGAGCTTGTTTCCTTTTTACCTAATTGTTTCCATGTTATCTCCTCTGGTGTACTGTGAGCTACTGCAGAGAAGAGATGAGTTTTTGTTTTTTTCTCTTATTCTCAGCACTTCGGCACAGTGCCTGTCACATGGTTGTTGTTATTCCTTGCTCTCATGAGGACCATGACATTAGGAAGATGATGCTGTTACATGCAAGTAAATGGATTTAAGTGAGGGAGGGCTGCTGTGCAAGGTCACCAGCCTCCCTTTTTCCCTCTAGAGCCACCTGGGCCCAGTGGCAAGATATAAATCAGGAAGATTGGAAATGGTTCTGGATGCAACAGGAGACATTGGCCTTTTTAAGCTAAGGTCTTCAACAGGTCTCAGTTTGACTGAAAAAACACTGGTTTCCAAAAGTTATCTTACTGGCTGACAAATAATTAAAAGTGTTCTAAAATATGTGTTCAGACAGAAGGTTCTATGGACATCAAAGAAATATAAACCATTAATACCAATATTATGTAATGTATACATTCTGCAGGCTTACTTCGCTCTTATCATTTACAGATTTTAATAAGCTCTTCTCATACATGGTGTCTTTCTTAGTCTTTTTACTAAATCTGTATGCTTCTAAGAGTTTTCAAAACTGAGTGATAACAAAATCAGACCAAAACACTCTCTAATACATGAGAGGAAAAGTCCATTTTTCAAGGAAGAAGGGAGATAGAATAAGCCATCTATGTTGGTAAATATTTGATGACCAGGCCTTTGGAGACCCAAGTGAGCTTATCTTAAGTGTCTGTTCCTTTGTCTCAGCCCAAGATATTAGGAGATGATGTACAACAGAACACACTCTCTGAAGAACATACCTTGCTTCTTGGTGGGGCCTAGTGTTTGTACAGTTTTTGGTGACAAAAAAAAAAAAATCTGGTACCATAAAATATGATCCATGGCAGCATTCTGGTTTCTGGATAATTAGTGACAATAGAGGGCTGAGGTATGTTCCTTTTCTCAGACATTTTGATTAAAAAAGGCTTTAGTCTCACTTTCCTTCTTTCATAGTATTGACCTTGATGCTATTGACTTCCCTTGACTCTCTTTTCCCATTGTCACCTTAAAGGCTTTTTAATCTAATCCAGAGTTCATCCCAATCTATAGTTTTCAGTCCTCCTCATATACTAGTGAATTAGCTAAACTAAGTGTGGTTGGATAAACTAAGATTGGTAAACTAAAATTAACTGGATCTATATATTACTTATTTTATATATACATACATATGATATATGATAGTTATATATAACATGTATTATATGTATACATATATATGTTTTCTTGCTCATTACACTATAAGTTTATCATGAATAGGGATTGTTTCATTCTTTGTACTTAGATTCCTAATACCTAGTATGGTGTCTGGTACATTGTGAACATAAATGCATACATAATGATTATTTTGTTAAAGTACTTTTTAAATATTAAAAAGCAAACAACAGCAGTAAAATACATATAGCAAAAAAAAGGTTCCTTAATCCAGCTCCAGTGACCGGTCCTATATTAATGTATATATTTATGCTGTATCTATCCAATGTCTAAGATTCTCTTCACATCTCTCCCTCTCTAGCTCTCTATTGAAATCCTTTCTGTTCTTTAATGCTTGGTACTATTCTTCATTATTGTGGTTTGTCCTTTGTTTCAAAGAAGACCAATGATATCTTGACTGGTGTGAGCAATGGAAATCATCTCTCCCACTCCAGTCTTTTAAAGTTCGTTCTTTGTATACGACCTATGCACTTGTCATATGCTACTTTGTAGGAGACTATTTGTATACATGTCCTACACCCCTACTGAAGCATAAGCCGCTTATAGGCAAGGCCATTCATCTTTGCATTTCTTCCAAGAGCTAGCACAGTGTATGACAGTAGACACTTGATAAATATTAGTTGAATCAAAATAAATAACAAAAAAATTTTAGACAGGTCAGAGACCACTAGATGTCACTCAAGATCCCTTAAGTGTCCCCATTTTGTGTCCCACTTTATGTCCTCCTTTCTCTCCAATCCTGTATCAGAGTTATTTCCATCCCTACTTCTCACTCCCTTCAACAACACGTTGTCCATGACATATTTGTTAAGAGGCCTCTCAGCTCTAGTACTATCATCTATAAGAAAACTAAAACTCTGTTTTCCAGAACAAGATTCAAAACCCATATAACAATACTTAGGAATGGGGGAAAAATTTTAGAGTAAATAGTATATAATATGGATAGCTAATGTATTTGTTCATATATATGCACATACACATATATTACATATATATATAGGTATGTTTACAAATGAAATATCTAAAGCCTAGTTTTAGGTATAACAAAGATAGTTAAGGTGGAATAGAAACTTTAAAACACTATCTGTGACCCACTATTTTCAATCCTCAAAAATCCTAAATCTCTCCATTACCTCATCCGGAACATTGAATATACACATCTTTCCTGTCTTTGTTGTGCTAAAAAAAAAAATAGATTATTTTTAGATTATCCTGTAGGTATCTCTCAATATATCCAACAGTGCTCGTTATCTTTCCCCACAAAAACCATTCCTCTTCTGAACTTTCCTAACTGTCAAAGGCACTACTATCTTTCTATTCACTCAGATTTGACAATTCAATATCATCACTTATTTCTTATTTACTCATTCCATATATCCAAGCAATTGTCACATCTTATGATTTCCATTTCTATTTTATTTATTATCATTTCATCTCTTCTCCACTTACATAGTCGCCATCTTGATTTAGGCTCTCATCACCCCTTACCTGCACAATTATACTTGCTCTCCCTTGCTCAACTACAATCAGTCCTCCATATGGCTGTCAAATGATTTATGTAAAGTGTAAGACTGATTATGTCATTCTCCTATTTAATAAACTTCAGAGATTCCCTGTCATCAAAAGGACTGATTATAGACTCCTCTGTTTTGCCATTTAAAATTCTATAAAGCCTTGTTTTAATCTACCATTTCTGTCTTATCACACATTATTCTCTACAACAGAGGTGTCAAACATCTAAAACATATAAAAATACAATTGAGGAATATATTTTTAAATAAATAAAAATACAATAGAACATCAAAATGTTAATATATGATTTTCTAAGACAATATGCAGTTCCTACCACTATTCTATAGTATAGTCAAACTTAATTTCTCTGTTCCTCAAAAATGAAATTCCATCATTATATTTTTGCACTAGCTGTTCTCTATGCCTGAAATATACTGTCTTCTTACTTAAGAGTCTCGATTGTGACCTACATGAACCCTTCTCTGATCTCTCCAGCTGCTAATGTATTCTCCCCAAACTATGTATACACTTTAAATATAATTATATTTGTATATATTGGTTCTGTCCTAATCCCTTCTCACCTTCACCATAGAATAGAACCTTTGAGGTCAAAGACTATTCCTTTTTTGTATCTCCAGAATGTAGCACAATGTCCTTGTATATTATGTGTGATTGAGTGGCTGTGATCTCTGGTACTGGAAGCTCCCAATGAGGAAACATCCAGTACAAAAGCAGATCAATCACTGCATTACTGCTCTTAGAAATTTGCCTGGGGCACTCAAAGGTTAAAAGGCATGTTCGGGGTCAGAAAGTCAGTAAATCTTTCTGAATCTGAGGTAACCTCTCTAACTTCTACTCTATCCTTGTCTGCATCTCTCTGTCTCTGTCTCCCTCCCTCCCTCCTTCCTTTTCCCTCCCCCTCTCTTTCTATGTGTATGTATATATGAGAGATGTAAACATAATTTGTATATGTAACAGAATAGTAAGTAGGCTTACGTAAGAATTCTGATCAAAGAAATTTATCAATTAACCATGATTTCAGAAAACCAATAATAAAGCATGTTTCTTCTTTGGAAATTCATTTATGATTTATTATGTTTCTTCTGAAATCAAGTTGTTTAAATTCTCTATTTCTTGTTGTGCTGATTTGGGTATTTTTGTATTTTTAAGCAAGTTTCTTGATTTCACATGTAAGTTTTATTGGCACAGGTCAGCCAAAATAATTTCTAATAATACCCTCTATTTTTTTCATATATTGTGAATTTTCCTTTTTCATTTTTTATACTAGTAATTTGATTTTTCCTTTTTCTTCTTTTTAATCTAATTTCTGATTAGAATCAGATTGTTTTTGATTTAAAACCTGGTCCTTAAGAAAGAAATCTAGCCAGCAAACCCCAAGATATCTTGGGAGGATTCAAAAGAGGAAAAAAATGCTTTTAAGAGCCTCTGTAGGTAAGAGATGATATCCTATGTGGACAGAGGGAGGGAAGGAAGGAACCCTCCCTTACTTAAATCCAATTCACTTGTATGTCATAGCATCACCTCCCTGATGTCACGGTCCTCTTTAGGACAAGCAACAATCTCTGTGAGTAAAACTGGTCCACAAACTGGAATCAGTTGAAAGATTCTTTCTTTCTTTTATCCTCCCTCCTCCCTCCTTCTCTTCTTTCTTTCCTTCCTCCATTCCTTTCTTCATCCCTCCCTTCATCCTTTTCTTGCTTCTTCATCCCTTTCTTCATGCTTCCCTTCATCCTTCTCTCCCTTTTTCCCTTCCTCCCTTTCTTTCTCCCTTCTTTTCTCCCTTCCTTTCTTCTTTTCCTTCCTCTTTCTCTCTCCTTTTCTCCTTCTTTCCCTCCTTCTCTCGCTCTGTCTACAAAGGATGACTAACAAGAAACAGAAATGAACCATAATTTCTACTGTATGTGTCATCCAATATTTCAGGGGAGTTTATGGATATTTATCTACTTAAAGGAAGTTTGCTACTTAGAAATCAAGGTTTTAATTATAAAAAGATATGTAAATTATTCCTTCATAGGTACTTTGACTTATTTAGAACAGTATTATTCATCATTAATAACTTGCAAAGGATTCTAAAAAGGTAGAAGACTTATTCCCTTAGTATTCCTAATTTTTTTTGTTGTTGTTGCTTTGTTTTTGTTTTTATTTTTGTTTTTTTTACAAAATCATGGCATCATAAATTCAGGGCTGAAATGGCTTCAGGTATTATTTAGTCTAATCTTTATTTTATGGGTGTTAAAACAACAATCAAGAATACAAGTAGGCTAGAGAATTAGGATATGCAACTCTATTATAGAGGAAAGAATGCAGCATTTGATGTCAAAGATTGTTGTTCAGTTGTTTCCTAGTCTTCATGACTATTGGGGTTCAAGGGGGACTCAAAAATGTTGTAACTCCAGATCAGTGTCTCAGAAGAATTTGCAGGCTCAGACCCATCTCCAAGTGGAGGGGCAAACTTTATTATAATTGTGATGTTAATTAAAGCAGACTAAATTCTAAAAGAAGTTAACAAAGAGCCAGGAGCAAGAAGGAAAATTTATAGGGAAAAGTTAGAGAAACCAGGTGCTTCCTCTCACTGAGAAGCTAATTTTATGGCTTGGAGGTGGAATTGAGGAGTAGCCTGGTTCTGATTTTGTAAGCAGGTGCAGGTTCCCTGGACCCGGGGTGGGGGTGGGGAGCAGCGCAGGGAATGAAAGGAGGGGAATCTTCCAGAGGTGTGTTTTTAGTCCACTAGGTCAAGCAGTGGGCACCCAATTTTGTTTTATACTTGCGTTAATTTTAAGTAGTCTCAGAACCCATCACCAGTGACCAACAGGCTATTATCTGACATCTAGCACTATCTGTGGCCTTAGCATCCTGATCATATGGAGTAAATTGGGGCAAGATAATTTAAGGAAAGAAATACATCATTTCTAATTATATCACTCCCAAGACTAGGGGATCTTGGGGTTATTGCTACATCCCTACTAAAAACTGCACCACATTAATGACCCCATTATTTGGGTTGTTTATTGTTTATTTGTTTTGACAAGGATATTGGAGTAGTTTGCTATATCGTCCCCTGCTCATTTTACAGCTGAGAAAACTGAGGCAAACAAAATTAAGTGATTTGCTCAGGATCACACAGCTAATGGTCTGAAGTCAAATTTGAACTCAGAAGTTGAGCCTTCCTGACTCAAGGCTTTGTGCTCTATCCACTGCACCACCTAGTTGTCCATTGGATCACCTAGCTACCTCTAATATGAGACTCATCTCCTGCATCCAAGGGAACAGACTAGCATTTGTTAGATTTGTGGTTAAATGTTGCAACTCATTCAAGTCTGCCCCTTCTATGAATTTCTTGACCATATCCTACTTATTCTTTAAGGTCCAACTCTATTCCAACCCTTAACCACATCCTTAACCAGAGTGACTTCCCCTTCCTATGGTTTTCTATGGTTTTTATAGTCTGTTTCTTATAAGTAAATCTTAACTCCTCAGCTTAATTATAAACTTCTTGAGGACAGACAATGTCTTTGTTTTATATCTCCCAGAGAACATCCCAGGACTGCCCCAGCTATAGTTACTTAATAAACCATATTTTAAAGTGCATATATGTTTTGCATGACTTCACATGTATAATAGGTATCATATTGCTTGCCTTTTCAATGGGAAGGGCTGGACAGAGGATTTGGAACTAAGTTTTTTTTTTTTTTTTTTTTTAAGAATGTTAAAAAAATAAACTAAAATACTTTTTAATTAAAAAAATAAAATGCATAATAGCTTGGTTTTATGAATAGACTGCTAGTCTTGGAGTTGAGAAGACTTGTATTTTGATTCTAACTCTACTACTTATTAATTGTGTGAACCTCTGAGACTCTAAGGCAACTGTAAAAGCTCTAAATTAGTCTGAGTTGGTGGAGGGAGTACCTATACTAACAACTTAGGTCTTTGACTACTTAGGTAATAAATAATAAATATTTATTTTTTGAAATTAAGAAAAAAAGGAAGATGATAGTAATATATGAGATGGGGTAATAAGGGTAAATGAGAAGAAATAGAGAATCAAAGAGGGAGAGAAAGAAACAGAAGATGTGAAAGAAGACTGGAGAAAGAAATTGCCACTGGAGCAGGAAATCAAAGAGAAAGGGAATAAGACAATAGGAAAGGGTATAAGGGGAAAAGAGGGATAGAGGAAAAAGAGGAAAAAGTGATAGGAAAGTAAGGATCTAAAAAGGGAAAGAAAAGGGAAAAGGTCATAGAGGTGAATAAAATGAAGATTTGTAAAAATACTACTAAACTTAAAAGCCTGAAGACTAAGGAACCTACCAACCCAAACTGAGCAAGATTTATCAGTGCTATCTAAATGATAATAGCTGTCCCTTTTTGTGTCCAATAACCTATAATTAAGGGAGATATGGAGAGGAGTAAAAACTGGGAATCCTTGAGTCTTTATCCCTCGGGATATTACTAACTTTACAGAGTAGTTGAATGGAAAGTGATTTGTCAACTTTAAATGTGAGTTATGGAGATAATTATTCAGGGATTCAGAAACAGTGGGGGCTTCTTGCCTTCCTCATAAATCTCTGGGACTTACCAATTGGCACCTATTTAGTTCCATCTCTAAGAAAAGCCTTTGCTAGGAAAATTCTGTGAATAATTGATATTAGAGCCTCCAGGGAAGGCTATTCCTTGGAGGGCAAATGTCCTCAAATAAATGTCCCAAATAACTGAATATTGCAGTCGCTTAGTGGATGTCTTTTTCTGTGTGGTTAGAAGTGTCACATGCAGGGAAAAGGAGAAAATAATAAGAATGCAACACTACCTGCTGCGGGGTTCACAAAAGCTAATGGTCCAGATTCTTCTAGTATTTGAATTGAACAGTATAAGGCTATGCCAGTCAGTACAGCAGATAGAGCCCTGGTACTTGGACTCCAAAATGGCAGATAGGTGATACAGCAGGCAGAGCACACTGGAGTCAGGGAGATCTGAGTTCAAATCTGACTTCGGATATTTGTCATTTAATTCTGTTTGCCTCAGTTTCCTCATCTGTAAAATAAGTTGGAGAAGGAAATGGCAAACCACTCCAGTATCCTTGCCAAGAAAACTCCAAATCCAGTCACAGAGTCAGACAGGATTGAAATGACTTAACAGCAACCTGGACTCCAAATCTGCCTCTGCTGTCATTATTTAGATCTTGGCAAATTGCTTAACTTCTTTAGATCTCAGTTTGCATTTTTGTAAAGTAAGAAATTTGTACTAAATGATTTCTAAGATGCCTTCCAGTTCTAAATAAATCTGTGATCCCATGACTCTTTATTCACTTCAAAATATACATTTCCAGCAGATTATCAGATTACATGGGGAATACAAAATGAATGAAAGATACAGTACCTACTCAATAAGTTTTAGGGAGACAAGATTAGTTTACCTGAAATCTTTAGAGGCACAAATCAACTTCTAATATCAATGCAGGTTAGTGATTTTCTAGGACTTACTATTGCCTTCTGCATGCAAACATTACATGATTAACTCTGGGCCACACAGTTAATGAGTGTCAGAAACTTCATTTGAACCCCCAAATTTTAAAAATAGATCTACATTAGAGGATACCTTTAAAACTGATTTTAATTAGACTAGTGATTTCATCAGCTTAGGGAGCTTCTTGGGAGAAAATGTCTCTAATAAAGAAGGTCAGCATGTCCTATGCTTTTTAGAGTCTTAGTTACCTGGGGCACTGAAAGGTTAAATGATTTGCCTTGGGTTGCACAGACAGAAATGTTTGAAGTAGGACTTGAGTCAAAGTCTTCCCAATTTCCTGATTTATTAGAGGTTAACACAAGGCAGTAAATGTTAAGAACTAAATGAGTGGTATTGACAGTAAGTGCTATTCATTCTCAAGGATGAGATCACTGTGGTCTTAGAAAGCTTCATAAAGAAAGTGAGACTTGAGTTGAGTCTTGAAAGCCTATTAGATTTAGATGGAGGATTTTGATGGTCTCAAGGGAGACCATATGGATAAAGACATAGGAGAGAGAATTAGTTTGCTGTTGATTAAAATAAATTTAATTAGAGAAAGTGAGGAGACCACCATCCTCACTATCCTTTTGGTGGAGCAAAAGATTAGCTATTAGGAAATAAGTTTAGAAAAAGAGGTCAAAATAAAATCATGGAAGATCTTGTTTGAACTTTGATTCTTGCCTAGTAGAGAATGGTAAGTTAGTCACTGAAGGTCTTTCAGCAAAAAGTGACATAAAAAAAGTAGTATTTAGAAAGATTAATTGAGTGGGAAGAATACCAGAAGGAACTTAATGAATCTATTTATTAAGTACTTGCTACATGACTGGCACCGGATATATAAAGAAAATTCAAAACCAGTTCATACCTTCAAGATACTTATATTCTCATTGAGAAGAAAGCACAAATAATAATAATAATAATCAGAACACACAAGATAAGGAGCAAAGAAATGAAGTTCATCTTTTACCTTTGAAGGAACAGAGTAGAGTGTACTAGATTTGGAGTCAAAGTGAAGTGGTACAAAAGGTATCAGAAGTGGTAAGCAGAAATATATTTGGGAGAGCATAATTATAAAAGAATATTACATAAAAATAGTATAATAGAGATTATAGTTCATAGAGTTACAGTTCATTCTACCTGAAGAAACCAAGTCAGACATCTATCACAGTTTACAAAGGTTTGCTATTTGTTTACATGAAAATAGCTTCATAGGCTCTAGCAGATAGAACATAAAAGTCATAAATGAATGAGCAATTTGGTTTAAGAAAATCTTTCATTGTCTCAAGAGAACAGAGGCAGGATCTAAGAAGTAAAGGGAGGAATCAGGGAGGAGTTGGGAGATAAAAGTGGGATCAAGGAATCAATCTGGCTGACTAGGTCCCAGACCTGTTTAATGATATGCCAATCGATCTCCAAGATTGCTGTGACTGTCATTAAAGATGCTAATTAGACAGTTTCTAAGGTTGGAGCTCTAGACAATGGAAAATCAAATGGGCCAATTTAAGAGTGTGTAAGCTAATTAAGAGTTTAGGTCTCTCATTATTCCATACAAGCAGGACAGTCTGAGCATAACCAAATTCCCAGGATGGGCATTTTAGCTATTCCTAAGAATAAACTGGTCTAGCCCACAAATTATTCCAGAGTTTCCATCAAAACGACCTGGGTTTGAATTCTGACTCTACTATTTTTGTGACCCTTGAGCAAACCCACTAAGTGCTCTACAACAATAGCAAACCAGGCTATCAGAAACAGGAAGCTACCCTGACAGAGAGATGCCAAGTAGTATTATACCAGGTATCCAAGCCATAACCACCATCTTGACCACTATTTCCCTTCAAATTCTCGGAGGAAATAGTTTGGACCTTGAACCTTAAAACTTCTTTTTAATTTTTTAATTTTTTATTTTATAATAACTTTTTATTGACAGAACCCATGTCAGGGTAATTTTTTACAACATTATCCTGTGCACTCACTTCTGTTCCAACTTTTCCCCTCTCTCCCTCCACCCCCTCCCCCAGATGGCAAGCAGTCTTATACATGTTAAATAGGTTACAGTATATCCTAGATACAATATATGTGTGCAGAACCGAACAGTTCTCTTGTTGCACAGGGAGAATTGGATTCAGAAGGTGAAAATAACCCGGGAAGAAAAACAAAAATGCAAGCAGTTTACATTCATTTCCCAGTGTTCTTTCTTTGGGTGTAGCTACTTCTGTCCATCACTGATCAATTGAAACTGAGTTAGGTCTCTTTGTCAAAGAAATCCACTTCCATCAGAATACATCCTCATACAGTATCATTGTTGAAGTAAATAATGATCTCCTGGTTCTGCTCATTTCACTCAGCATCAGTCTCGCCACTCCTCTCTGTATTCATCCTGCTGGTCATTTCTTACAGAACAATAATATTCCATAACATTCATATACCACAATTTACCCAACCATTCTCCAATTGATGGGCATCCATTCAATTTCCAGTTTCTGGCCACTACAAACAGGGCTGCCACAAACATTTTGGCACATACATTGAACCTTAAAACTTTGGGAATAGCAATGTTTGCAGCACAAAGACAACTGTCATCATCCTGGAGAAGCAATCTCTATGGAGACGAAGCCTTGCAATCACTCTTGCAGGTACTGCAATCATAGCTACTGAAGTCTGACAAAAGAAAATTTTTGCCACCAATGTCATTGGCACTATCAAATAGTTCAACCAGAGGAATTACTATCTACTTTATTGTCTCCTTCTTTAGAATATACATTGCCAGATATCAGGGACTGACTATTCCCTTTGCTTAGCACAGTGCTTTAACCATAGTAGAAATATGCTTCATTCATTCATTCTCTTAACTCCCTGGACCTTTGTTTTCTCATTTGTAAAATCAAGAGGTTTGACCAGATGATTTCTAAAATCTCTTCCAGCTCTAAGCCTATGACTTATGCTCCCTTTTTTTCACTTTTACATATACATAACTATATCCATGCTGAATCACTCTGTGTGTACATCCAGGGAATGTGAGGTATCTCCCTTGCTTTGACACAAGTTTAAAAGGCAGAACAACCTCTTAAAGGGGCTAGTCTTGTACAGAGGCGGCTCAGACTATTTCTTACCTGCTGACATTTAAGTGGTTTGTAAAAGATCACTCACTCAAAATATCTCCCCTATTCTGCCTGAAATGGGACCAATTACTCTTTTAAAATGCAAATAGCTCCTGGAGGATTAATGGCTGTGAGTCATTAGCCATAACTTAGTTTATTCAGATTGCTTTTTTTCTTACTTTTACTTGAGATCTGACAAGCTGAGTGAATGGAATGGAAAATTTTGACGGGTTAGGGGTTAGGTTGGAGTCATTTCAGTTCATTGGATGGGGGTGGGGTGGGGAGAGGGAAGGCCTCAGTGAGCTGCCAAATAGTATGGGATAGATTTGACCAGCCAGAGCCTGTGTGAGGGGACAACCCAGAAGAGAGGGGAACCAGGATGTAGGAGAGAGTTCAGAGGGGTAAATGTAAAGGCACCAACTTTGGGATTCTAAAGTTTAGTAATTATCTTTCTTCTAACCTCTTATTTTATTGGTATATCTCTTATGTACTTAAAATAATCAGGGGTCCTCAAACTACAGCCTGTGGGCCAGATGCAGCAGCTGAGGATTTTGTCCCCCTCACCCAGAGTTATGAAGTTTTTTTATTTAAAGGCCCACAAAACAAAGTTTTCGTTTTACTATAGTCCAGCCCTCCAACAGTCTGAGGGACAGTGAACTGGCCCTCTATTTAAAAAGTTTGAGGACCCCTGAATTATTGATGATCTATTTAGCACTTTTAAAGTTTACAAAGCAATATCCTCAAAACAGTACTGTGATGTGGATATTATTTTCATTTTATTGGTGAGGAAACTTAAGAGATTCTGTGAGTGTGATGCTCCTTATACTCAGGTAAAGAGCAGGGGATTTAAATTCAATCATTCCCAATTCTCACTTCTTCCTATAATGACAGGTTAACTAACATTTGTGGAATTTGAACCAAGTTGAATTTGTCTATCAACACTTTTTCTTCCACTTTGCTCTCTTCCCTTACCCATCTTTTCAATGACAGTCTTTTCCTGCTGTTCCTGAGATAAAAATTTTGTGTCCAGATTAGGCATTTTCATCTATCTGGAATACTTTTCCTCCTCATCTCAACTATCTCACTTCCCTAGCATTCTCCAAGTGCCATCTTCACTGAGAAAACCTTTCCTATTTCTTTTGAATACTATTGCCTTCCCTTTACTGATTATCTCTAATTTACCCAGTCTATAACTTGCTTGTACATAATTTTCTCCATTGCTTGTAAGACATTTTCTCTATTGAATTGTGAATTCCCTAAGAAAGGAACTGTCTAGTCTTTCTTGGAATCCCCAAGTGCTTAGAAAAACCCTTGTTAAGTAGTAGGTACTTAATGTTTATTGACTGATTGACTTCATTAATGTAAGTGTATCTTCCACTGACAGAACTTAAAACTCTTTTGTGCTTTACTAGATTCTCTTCTTGTGCTACTAGGGCTGAAAAAATCACTTGCTACTCAAACTTATAATGATAAATCTTTTTTAATTTATCTAGCATTTTCTTCAGACAACTGGCTGGTAAAGTTATATATTAAATATATAGTAGTTATCAATATGATTTTCCTGTTGATGCTTTTTGATTTTGTTTTTAAGTTGACTGATGAGTTTTATGAATGTAGGGAATTCTTGGGTGTGGAAACTTTACTCCTTTGATGCAGTTGGGCAATTTTCTTCCACTTACACTCTTAGTGAATTACTGGTCTTGAGGGGTTGTGATTTACTTTTGGTTATCTAAAGAAGGACAAGAATCCAGCCCTCTTTTGACTCTGGGGTGATGATGGCAAGTTTCTGTATGCTACATTTGTATTAATAGCACAACTGCTGATAATCCAGGTTCAGCATAACAGATTATTTGTCAGTTATAGAGAAAGCAGGTTGGTAGAGTGGCAGCGTCTGAATTTGGGAATCAGGGTATCTGAAATGGAATTCTACATTTATTAGGCTGTATAGCTTTGTGATTTGGTAAGAAACACCCAGTTCTTGGTGATTCCTTTATTTACATTGAATATAAATAGCAATCTTTTCTGCTTCGGCCAGATATCCTGAGCGTTTTCCTCTCCAAGATTTATTTATTTATTTATTTTTTAACTGGATGAAAAAGGAGATTCTTCACTTAAGTTGCTAACTAGTCTTAATCACGGAATTCGTCCAGCTTCATTCTAACTGAAACCTGTTGAAGACCTTGGCTTACAAAGGCCAAAGTTTCCCATTGCATTCAGGACCACCTCCTGTTGGCCATCTATATCTGACCATTGGATCCAGAAAGGTCTGGAAGGGAAAGGAAGGCAGGTGAATATATAGCCTCCTGCACTTAAATCCAATTCACTTGCCTTTCATGGTGTTACTTCCCCATGTCCTAGATCTCTCTTAGAAAAGGAAGGACAAACAATAACAATGTACACGTTGGCTAAATTCCACACTTGCAAAGAAAACACCAAATTCATCTGCTATAAAAATGAATTATGTGGTGGTATTTTTTTTCAATTCGGCTTTTGTCTGTTTTATCTCTGATTTCAGGGTTGTGTGCTCTGATGGGCTGCAATGTTGGCCCCCAGAATGGTGCGCCTTAGGGCTGCAGCGAGCCTAACCTCAGTCTGCCCTACAACCTCTTCTCTGTTTGGCTGTGGCCAAGCGGAGGTGGAACATCTGTCCAATCACCTCAAAGCTCAAAGAGCGAGGGGCGGAGTTACAGATTTCCCATTTTTCACTCCACCCCCTACTCTCGCACCTGCGCGTCCCCACATTCTCCCTCTTCTGCCGCAACCTTCCCCCCTACCCCAAACCAAGACCGAGTTGGGCTAAGAGCTTCCTACTCTCGCGAGATTCTTCCACTTCTCTTCCCTCCCCACCTCCCGCCCCGGCTCGGCGTTCCCTGTGCTCCTTCCCCTTCCCCCTGCCCTCTCCCCTTGGCTGAGCGGGCGGCGCTTGCGCAGCCGCCATGTTCGGTTGCTATGCTGCGGCCCCGGGAGACGGGGAGAGCTTGAGGGAGGAGGAGGAGGAGGAGGAGGAGGAGGAGGAAGAGGAAGGAGGGGGGGCGGTGACTGAGCCTCCTCTGGCGCTTTCTCTCACGCTCCTACCATTTGAGCTGACACCCTCCTGCTTTCCTGCGTCCTCTTTCCCACCCAGACTCCTAGGTCCTCGAGGCTGAATTGAGGGGGGAGTGTCTCGGGAGAGAGGGTCAGGATATTTTTTCTAGGGGGGACGGTGGTGTTGCGAATTCCACACCCCCACCTTATCACCTGGGTTTCTCCCCCCCCCTCCAGTTCTGCCCATCGGTGGTCTCATCTTTTTTTTTTTTTTTTTTTTTTTTTTTTTTTTTTGAGAAGGGTGCTACGAATTAGTTTTTTTTGGGGAGAGGGAGAGTGGTAAAAGGTTTTTGCTTCCTTTCCTCTCCCTCCCTCCTCTCTTCTCTTTCCCCCTTCCCCTCCCCCTCTCCTCCTTCGCCCGGTTCGGTTGCTGCAAGCCCCGCAGTATGAGGTGGTGCTGGCTGCTGAGGTCAATGGGCTGGTGGCCGCTCCTGCTGTCTGGGGGTCACTGAGAGCCAGCGTTGGGGGGGGGGGGGGAAATCGGACCATTTTTTAATTTTCCCTCCCTCCATCCGAAAGGACGCGGCTGATATATGAAGGTAAGAGGTTTCCTCTTCTCTACCTCACTCCCTTTTCCCATCCCATACTACGTGTGGGTTTCTAAAGGAGGTACTCCAGGCAAGAAAGCTTTGTGGAAATGGTATGGGTAGTGAGGAAGGCCAAAAAAAAAAAAAAAAGGTACTTTTTTTTCCCACCCCCATACTTCCTCAGGCCTTTTCACTTCTTTCTCAAGTGAAACAGTTTTTTGGAATCTCTGCTTTCGACTGCTCCAAGGAGAAAAAAGGTAGTAGGGCGGATGCGACGATCTTAAAGACCTAAAATAGGGGTCACACATTTCAGAATTTTCCGTTATTGATGAACATTCTGTTGATTAACTTTTTATTAATTGGTTGCATTGATGCAAAGATAGAATGTGGCTACAATCAATTTAGTTTTTAAGCTTCGTATACTTATTTTGTTTAACGACTTGCATTAAGCATTGATGCAGAGGTTGAATGTGGCTATTTGTTTTTAGGCTTCGCATACTTGTTTAGTGACTTGTATTAAGCATCGATGGACGTGGTTAACGTTTGCTTTCAAGCGTCATATACTTCTAGTGTATTATATTCATGGTTAAAAAAAATGCTTCCCCCCAAAAAAAGTTTAGGAGAAGCTAAAAAAAAAAAACGTGCTTGAGCATTTCCTAAAGTCTTCTTAAAGTTGAAGACTTAGTTACGTATGTGCCTATAGGGATGGTGTCTGAGATAACTTGTGATATACCAATAGCACACACAAAAAATATTTTGTGGGATTTTAATAGAACTTGTTCTGAGAGAACCTAAGTGTTTTTAATATTTCAGCTGATCTAATCCTAGGTTAAGTAACACTGGTTCCCAGTGTTAATGTGATAAAATCTTGGGCCTCTGTTTAAACCGTAGAACTCTGTGGCTACCAGCGTTTTAAAGTATTCATAGGAAAGAACAAAAAAGCCCCGTTAATCTCGACGTATCTCAATCTTTGAAGGGGTGATTTTAGTACTAATAAGGGTTGTTGGACTGTAAAAAACCAAAAACTAAATAAAAAACCAACCCAGGCATTTTTTAATTACGAATTTCTCCGCCCCTTGGAGTTGAATCCTAAATGGAAGGATTAGATTTTGGATATTTTATTCGGGGTCCACAACAAATTTCTTTCAAGACCAATATGTGCCTGTTGCACTGTAGCTAGATATGTTAACTAAATACTAAATATGATTAAGCAATATGATAAAATTCAAATTTAGACTGGAAACCAGTTTTATGTAAGCAAATATTTGGCTATTGTTACAGAAATTGTTATTGCACACAGTCTTGTTAATATAGTGAGTGCAACATATTTTTGGCCATATAATTCATGCCTAGTTTACCCAAAAGTTATTTTTGTTCCACCAACTTATATTTTATTATATAAAAATTATCGGTTTTAATCAAACTGATGGTATATCAACCTTTAGGCATACTGAGATGATTTATCAGTTTTATTATTTGGCATAGAATTTTATGCAGATCCATAATAAATATTTTTCAACTGTCAAATTTTAAGGTAAATTTTAATACTTTAGTCTTGAGGATAACTCGGTTGTTTTCAGGACCTTGATTATTATATATAGTAGATTTATTATATATAATAGAATTTGAAACCTTTATTTGGGGTGTGATGCTTTCTTAAAAGCAGCAATGATGTGATTTTCACATTACTTAATTCTAGTGTGCATGGATTCTGGGTTGTGGTTGGCTTAGATACAGCATAATATCATGTCTCAAACTATTAGGTGTTTAAATCTTTTAAGTACTAATCAAATAGCTTTTTAAAATCCCATGTAACTATGTTACTTTAAATTTCTGCCACCCAATTTCTATTTTAATTTAGGCTATGTGCAAAACCAGCTTTGATTGAACACTTGCTAAAAATACTTTCTGGGTCGGGTGTACTGCAGCCTCAGGAAAGTTCCTCTGAACCATCCTGCTGTGATTAATACACATTTCATTGTTGTTGAAGGACTTTTTGTTAAAAAAAATATATATATAGAATTTCATAATTTAAGTTTAATCTTTTTCAGGGATAGGAACCTCATTATTATTTAAATTGGTTACCATTAGTACTTAAGTAAAAATATGTTAGAATAAATATTTTGTTTCATTTTGTGCTCACTGAAGATCTGTAGATATTTTTACTCTGTTGTATGTGTAGAAATGTTTTCATTTTCTTTAATAAAAATCAATAGCCAACACAGCAGTAGAGTGGATTTTACCTGTTGGAATTATGGAAGAAACTTTATTTATTTGAATCAACTCTATAAGAAGTGTTTTGGTTTTTTGGGGGGTGGGGTGGGGTGGGTGATATGTAACTTAACTACTCAAGTTTATTACTGGTATATGGTTTATTACTTGTACATGGTACTAGGACATGAAACTAGTTTAATATTGGTATGCGATTTATAATTGTGTATATGATACAGTGCACGTATATACATATGGATTTATGTGTATACTTCAAAGATATGTGAGTTCATCATACTGGTGCTACCTCCATTCAAACAAATCAGAGCACCCCTATGACTTAGGAGATGGTCATTTAAATTGTGACCATAGAAATCCATTATCTGTTGATTAGTTTTCTGTTAGTGACACTCTCAGCTTAAGCCCCATTTTAGATAACAAAATTTTTGATCTATTAACATCACCTGATAGTCACACAGTAAAAAATGATGTTGATAGAAAGTTTTAGTAAGTGGTATGTGTGTGTGTGTGTGTGTGTGTGTTTATGTATATTCACATGTAATAATCCCTCTGTGATCCCTACTCTCTCACTTAAGTCTAAAGTCTCTCCCCAACTACCAATTCCTTTCCAACTGTCTACAAATATACCCAAAACTCCCTGTCCTCAGAAAACTCTTACTTGATCCCTCTGCTCAGCTAAGGATCTTCCTTTATCTCCTCTGCTTTTTATAGCTAAATTCCTTGAGAAGACAGTCTATCATCGTTGCCACCACTTTTCTTTCCTCTCAGTATAACTGTCTACAATCTTGTCCCAGCTTTATCATTATTCCACAGAATTCCAAATTTAACAATAATTTCTTTATTATTAAATTTAGTGGCCTTTTTTTCAGTCCTTAACTTCCCTACAGCTTTTGTTACTGTTTATTACTTGATATCCTCTTTTCTCTGGCGTTTGGGGATACTACTTCTCCTGATTCTCATCCTGCTTGCCAAACTGCTCCTACTCAGTCTCTTTTGTGTGTCCTCATCCAGGTTATGTCCACTAAATGTAGGTAGATGTCCCACAGGGCTCTGGTCCCAATACTCTTTTGCCTTTATGCTATACTTCATTTGATCTCATTAGCTTTGATGGATTCAATTATCTCTATGTTGATGATTCTCAAATCTATATATCCTTCCCTAATCTTTCTGCTGATCTCCAGTTTCACATTTCCAACTGTCTTTCAGATGTATCTTAAACTAGATATCTAAACTCAACATGTCCAAAACTGAACTCATGGTCTTTCCTTCCTAAACCCATTTCCTGCAAACTTCCCTATTACTGTGGAGGACACCATCATTTTCCAAGTTGTTGGTTGTCACCTTCATTTCTTCCTTGTTTCTCACCTCCATATCCAATCTGTTGCCAAGGCCTGTTGCTTTTGCAGTTTTTTGCATCATCTCTTGAATCTATTCCCTTTTCTCTGACACTGTCACCACTGTGGCATTACCTGACACTTAGACTATTGCAATAGCCTTGTGGTAAGTCTGCCTGCCTCAAGCCTCTCTACTCTAATACATCTTTCTTTCAGCTGTCAGTGATTCTCCTAAAGCACTGGTCTAACTTCTATTCAATAAACACCAATGGCTCCCTAGCACTTCCAGGATCAAATACAAAATCTTCTCTTTGGTATTCAAAGCCCTCATAACTTACCCTTCCTCAGCCTTTCCAACCTTTTTACATCTTAATCTCTCCCATTTTCTCTTTGACCCGTTGCTACTGGCTATCTTGCTGTTACACAAATAAGACACTCCATCTCTTAGCTCCAGACATTTTCATTGGCTGTTCCCCATGGCTAGGATGCTCTCCCTAGTTACCTCTGCTTTCTGACTTCCCAAGCTTCTTTTGAGTTCCAACTAAAATCCTGTCTTCTATAGGATGGATACCTTTCCTAATTTCACTCAATTCTAATATCTTGCCTCTCTCTCTATATATATATAGTTTGTCTGAACATATTTGTTTTGTCTCCCTCTACAGATTATGATCTTTTTGAGAGTCTGGATTGTCCTTTGCCTCTTTTTTTGGTATTCCTTAGGACAGTTCTTGATACATAGTATATGCTTAATAAATGCTTATTCACTTAATGAATGGTATATGGCAATTACTAGTGTGGAAGAATTTTTATAATCTTACAATATAATATGACTTAGATTATAACATTACAATAAAATATGCTCTCATCTAAAAGATATGAATTGACCAGAAAGTTTAGATAATAGTGAAAATACATTCATATTTAGAAAATCACTATGTAATAGGGAATTTTTTGTTTAATTTTTTTTTTTTTGCCAAAATCAAAGTTTCTTATTTGTAATACACGTAATACAAGGATTCTTTTGTTTTTTTCTTCATTTTCCTATTAGAACTCTTATCTCCTCAAGTCCTCCAATTTACTACCTCTTTCTTACTTCCTTTAAAAAAAAAAATGAGAATCATAAAGTTCTAGTATTTAGAACTGGAAGGAATTACAATTTCTTCTTAGAATTGGAAATTGTATTTATCAACTCTATCCCCTGAAGCCAATATCCCTTATTTTTCCTTTATTGCTAAACTACCAGGTTAAAATTTACTTTTTAATGTTTTTATTATGTGGTAGAAAGATTACTGACTTTGATTTAAAAAAAACCCTGCCTTCACATTTCTGTCATCTATGATCTGGGCAAGTGCCTTACTATCTTTGGACCTCATAGTTTCCTCATTTGTAAAATTAGTTGGTTGAATATAATGATCTCTACAGACTTTGCCACCCCCTAAATCTTTGATGATTATCTAAATGTTGCACAGGGCTCTCTTGAAACTGCTTTCTTCAAGCTTACCAGTGATCTCTTATTTGCTAAAGCCCTTACCTTTTTATTGTGTCATTATTATAAGCTCACAGTGTTCTTAATACCTTTCTTTAGATTTCTACCAGTTTTCTCTTCTTTCAGTTACTTTTTTGGCCTCCTTTTTCTGGCTGTCTTCCTCCTTAAATTTGAGTATTAGAGAATCTTCATACTGTGGGCCCTCTTCTCTCTGGATATTTTCTCATTTGTCTGATTTTTAAAAATTTTCTTCTTTTATCAATTATGTAGAAGACTTCTAAATCTATATGTTTGTTTAGGTTCTTTAAGCTCTTTCCCCAATTTTCTAAACACTGACTGGATATTTCTATTTTATTTTTCTGTGCTATCTTAACTTCAAAGTATCAAAAACTGAATTCAGTATTATTTCTAAACAATTGATCACATGGTTCCTGACACATTAATAAATTCGTATTTTCTGAGTAGAGTATCGTTATTTTCATTCACTCAAGCTTGAAGTCTCATTATCTTTGTTTTTCTTCCTCTACTCCATTGCTTTCCTGCATTCTAGTTAGTTATCAGTCCCTGTTCAACTTTATTTTTTTGTATACCTTTTCTTTCATTTTAACTCAAGCATTTAATATATGCTAGGCACTAATGCTAGATGTTTGGACTTAAAAACAAAATATTCTCTTCCTTCAAGAAGTGTGGATTCTTTTTGAGTCGGGGGAAAAGAGAACATGTAATTTGATGGAAGATAGAATACTAGTACTGGGGGGAGGAGTGTCATGGAAAGTTTAATGGAGAAACTGAATCCTGAGCTGATTTTTGAAAGCAAGCAAAGATTCTGTTAGGTGGAGATGAAGGGGAAGTGCATATGAGATTATGAAGGATTAGTCTGAACAAATAAGTACTTGGAAATGGGAGATAAAATTTAAAATTCATGAAACAATTTTTAAGAAGGAATTTTATGCATTTGTAATTAGATTATTAGTCATCTTAAAGATGGCAGTTTCACTAGAATCTTAGGCACAAACAATTGGTAGTGGGTTGAGGAAGTGAGTAGGTGTTGAGGAAGTGGAGGCAGCAAGTGTAGACTCTTCTTTCAGAAGTTTAGAAGAGAAAGGGAGAAGATGAATAGGATAGTACCTAAGTGTATAAGCTGAATCAAGAGTTCAGACTTTTTCAAGCTAATTCAATTATTTTTTTCTTTAAAGGTTTATTTTGTTAGACATTGGTGATGAGAGACAATAATGGAAGATGATAATATAAAATAAGAAACAATAATATTCTCTAAAGGACTAGAGGAAAGTGGGATTTTCCCAAGTGATGCTTATGTAGCTTTTGTGGGCAACATCTACCCTTTTAGGATGGTTGATTACATCCCCATCTTGGGGTCAAGCCCTAGGTCCAGAGGGGATCCTTCTTGGTGCCCACTTTGGAGATTATTGCTAGTCTGTCACCTTTTTATCAAGAAGTGGAAGGCATATTTCATCTTCATTCTTTCAAGTCATACTTGGTCCCCTGTCCTGATTGGAATTCTGAAGTCTTAGAGTTGTTTTCCCTTTTATTATCTTTGTTTTCCACTTTTCACCAGTTTGTACGAGTATTTCTATATTTTTCTGAATCTGTCATATTCATTATTTTTTTCAGCTGTTTCATAATTGTTATGTGACCTTTTTTTCCCCCCACTTTGTTGCTGCAATAAAAATTGCTAATATGAATATTCTTGTACAGGTAAGTTCTTTTTCTCTATACTTAAGTTATTCTGGACTCTTTCTTTTCTATCTGTCCTTTATTCTCAATATTTAATCAGTTGTCAGGTTTTGACTTTTGAGCCTCCATATCATCTTAGCCGCATAGCTTCTATTTTGATGTGCTCATCATCCTTCATTTGGGACTATTTCAGTTGATTTCCTGATTTTCAACCCTCTCCAGGCCCATCCTGCATTCAGCTCCAAAATTGATATTCTTAAAACTCAGATATGACTCTGTTAACAAGCAAGTATGAAATACTTCCAATGCTCTAGGAGATGAGTATACAAGGACAAAAATGAAACATTGCTCTTATTCAAAAATAACCTTGTTGCCTCTAAAATAAAATAAAAACAACTCAGTATGGAATGTAAATCTGACCTATTTGCTGCTCTTTATATATAAAACTCCACTTTCCATCCTAAGATTCCTTCTAGCTGCAAATCTGTAATTCTTTTAATGTGATAGTTATATGCCTCTAATAATTTTAAATAAAAAAATTAACATTCTAAATTAGATTTGTAGAGCTGAAAAATTTTTTGGAGATAATCTGGTCCCATTCAAGGTCACACTCATCTAGATTTTTTTCCCCCTGAGGCAATTGGGATTAAGTGACTTGTTAGAGTCACACAGCTAGGAAGTGTTTCTTGTCTGAAATCAAATTTGAACTCAGGTCTTCCTGACTTCAGGGCTGGTGCTCTATGCATTACGCCACACTCACCACCTCGATTTTAACAAAGTATTAACAGCCTCTCGTGCTTTTGAAACACAGTTATCCCTTCCACATCTTGAATTTCCCCATCATAGTTTTGTGTGTTGACATAAGAAATTAAATGGGAATTTGTAGAAGCTGCAGACATGTGGAGACCAGCAGATGATACAGAAAAAGTTTAGAAACTCAGAAATGCATAAAATATCAATATAATTTATTTAATACCATAAAAATTCAGATTTCTTTTCTGGTACACAGTACCAAAAAATTTTATGCAGGTTATCCAGATTGTAGGAGTGCTGTGTCCTAATCCCTAAGATATGAAAGGGATAATTGTAATTGGAGATAAAAAGAGATGAACAGAAAGAGTGCAATTATATACGTTTGGAATTGGCTGGATGGCTAGGTGTGGAGTACATTATTAGAGGTACATTGACAATTGGAAAGAAGATCTGTAATGGAATGTCCCAGGAATCTACATTTGGCCCTTTGTAGTACTAAGCATCCTATTGTTCTTTAAGGCCTCATTTTACTTGAATTAAACTTGAATTAAACTTTATAACATGATCTATAAGATCATTTTTAGCTGTTGAACTACTTACTCTAAGTTCTAAATTATGTGCCAGAATAGTCTGAATATTCATTGCCATACTTAGGAATAATTTTGATGCTGAGTTTTTGATCAGAAATGAAAACTTTAAAACTTAAATTGTAGTATTTTTCTCATGGAGAAATAGTTGTACATTATGTCCTGGTAAAGTTAATTAATAAACATATAAATTAAATGCTTACTTTGTGCCACACACAGTGTTAAATACAGGAGAGGCAAAGACAAAAGTAAAACAGTTCCTGCCCTTAAAGGGACTTTGATTTTAAAAGGGGAAACCCCATGTGTTTAAGTGTTATGTGCATGTGTATCTATGTATTTTTAAAGGTAGCGCTTGGTCTAATTTTTTTAAAGCTTTTTAATAGCTTTTTATTTTTCCAAATACATGCAAAGATAGTTTTCAGCATTCACTTTTGCAAAAACTTGTGTTCCAAATCTTTCTCCCTCCCTCCCTTTCCCTTCCCCTAAACAGCAAGCAATGGTTAAACATGTGCAGTTCTTCAAAGCATATTTCCAAGTTCATCATGCTGTACAAGAAAGATCAAAAAAGGGGGAAAAAACAAGCAACTAACCAACAGCAGCAATAACAACAGGTAAAAATACTAGCCTTTGATCCACATTCACTCCCCATAGTCTTCTTTCTGGATACTGATGGCTCTTTTTAACATATCTCTATTGGAATTGCTTTGAATCACTTCATTAGTGAAAAGAGCCAAGCCCATCACAGTTGTCTTAATCTTATTCTCCCCTTCCCCACCCTCTCACCCCTTCTCTTTTTATTGTTTTCTTTATGTTTCTGGTTACACACACACATATTTAGAAAAATACACATTTCTTTATGAATCATGTTGGGAAAGAAAAATCAGAACAAAAGGAGAAAACCATGAGAGGAAAAAAAAAACAGGAAAAAAAAGTGAACATAGCATGTGTTGATTTACATTCATTTCCCATAGTTCTCTCTTTAGATGCAGATGGTATTTTCTATACAAAGTTTATTGGGATTGCCTTGGCTCACTGAACTTCTGAGAAGAACCAAGTCTTTCATAGTTGATCATTGCATATTTTTGCTGTTACTGTGTACATTTCATTCCTGGTTCTATTTGTTTCACGCACCATCAGTTCATGTAAATCTTTCCAGGCCTTTCTAAAATCAATTTGTTTGTTATTTTTTGTAGAACAGTAATATTACATTAACTTTCATATACTGTAATTTATTCAGCCATTCCCCAAATTGATGGGCATACTCATTTTCCAATTCTTTGCCACCACAAAAAGAGCTGCTACAAACATTTTTGCACATAGGAGTCCTTTTTTCCTCCTTTATAATTTCCTTGGGATACAGACCCAGTAGTAGCATTGTAGATCAAAGAGTATATACAATTTTATAGTCCTTTGGGCATAATTAGTTCCAAATTGTTCTCCAAGATAGCTGGATCATTTCACAACTCCACCAATAATGCATTAGTGTTCCAGTTTTCTCACATCTCTTCCAACATTTATCATTATCTTTTCCTGTCATCTTAGCCAATATGAGAGGTGTGAAGTGGTACCTCAGATGTCTTAATTTGCAGTTCTCTAATCAATAGTGATTTAGATCATCTTTTCATATGACTATAGATGATGTTAATTTTATCATCTGAAAATTGTTTTTTCATATCCTTTGACCATTTATCTTGAGCTAATTCTTTAAGGAAATTAGTGGTTCCAAGGGGTGGGACACAAGAAAAGAGTGCAATTTTGGGGTGCTGGACAATTTAGAGCAAAAGCACCTAGAAGAATTATGGAGTATTGTGTGTGCTGAATGATTAGGCCATTAAGTCTAGATCATAGAATAAGAATCATATAAGAATACTGCAAAGGTAGAAATAGGTGAGGTTATAATGAGTTTTAAATGCTAGAGGAGTCTCTCCACTTGAATCAGTCCTTTACTCTTGTCAAAATAATCTTCCTAAAGCATATCAGACAGTGCCAACCCCTTTACTCTTTGTCTCTAGTGGTTATCATCTCTGTTTGGTATTGAAAGCCCTTCATAATCCGTTCCCTCCCTTGAATATTCTTTGTCCCGGATTCTTTTACTTTAGTCCTGTAACAAATACATTGCCATAACCTCCTTGCTGTTTAAAGAACAATATATTCCATCACCTTAATCTGACCATTCCTAGAACTCTCCCTCATCATCATTTCCTTCTGGGTTTCCTGGCTGCCTTTAAATTACAGCTAAAATCCTACTTTCCACAAGAAGCCTTTACTGAGCCTTTCTAATTGTAGTGCCTTCACTCTGTTGATTTTTTTTGAACATATTTGTTTGTATATTGTCTCTCTCCTTAGTCTGTGAGCTCCTTAGGAGCCAGAAACTTCCTCCCTTCTCTCCCTCCTATTCTTTGTATCATTAGCATAATGTCTGGCACATAATAGATACTTAATGGCTCTCACTATGATCTTTTCTTACAGAAAGGGAAGCTGGAATGACCACATTGTATTTTTCTGGACCAAAATCTTAAAGTATTTTTGCCCTTTGCAAGTGATATCTTGACGAACCTTCTCTTCTTCTCTGGTTTGGGACAAGTTCAAAGAACTGTTTACAAAATCTTACCTGCTACATAACTAACCTAAATTTTCTTAAGACTTGAGCTAGAGAGAGAGAGAGAGAGTTGGGATTAGGATTGATGTGGTGAATGCAACTATTTGGTTGAGGGGTTACTGTTTCTCAGTGGAGCTCTTCCTGTTTCTGACAAAAGAACTTTGCAGTCTTGCTTTTGGGTCCCTGAGATAGTTAAGAACTTTTCACCTTATGCAGTCTGTTCCTAGACTGGGGGATCTGGTATTTTGTCTCTAAAATTAGCTATATCACAGTAGTTATTTATGGTATAATCATAAGACTGAATAAGAAAGGAGATGGCAACTTAAATAACAAGGTTTTGTTCAGCATAGTTGTGCCTTTGCCTCAAAGCCAAAAGCATTTTATGTGACTTGGCACTGTTATCATACACTTTATTTCAACTAGAACGTTTGTTAAGCATATGAGACATTGTTTTAGGTGCTAGAACTTACAATTTTTGACTAGGCCCCTTCTCTCAAGGAACTTAGAATCTACTGCATTTTATTGAGTCACTCTCAGTATTTGCCTATAGCATAACACATTTTTTGGAAAAAAATGTTCATGTTGATGTTTACATTATCACAGGTAACCCCAATATAGTCCCTTCCAACTCCAAGAAAATCATCCCATATAATAGAATTTTTTTTTAGATAGAGAAAAAAGTCAACCCAAATGATTGTTATATTGAATGTGCAATATATAACACCTATAGACTTTCCATCTCCATAGAGGGGAGGTAAATTTATCTCTTCATTTGAGTTATTCTGGGATCTTTATAATTTTGTTACATTAACTTTTGGTTTCTGTGTATGTGGTTGTTCTTTTTATTTACACTGTTGTAATAATGACATATAATGTTTTCTTGCCTCTTTATTCTACATTAGTTCATACAGATCTTTTCATGCTTCTCTGTATACCTTATACACATCATTTCTTACGGCAAAGTAATATTCCATTACATTCATGTTCTACAATTTGTAGTGTGTGGAAAAGGTAAAGAACTTACAGATCAAGCACATATTGTTCAATGACTGTTAGCTAAATTAATTGAAGCCTTAAGGCCGCAGTTTCAGCTTCTCTGGAGTCATGTGATTTTAGATAAGGCCTAGACTACATTCCATTGCCCAAAGAAGGGATTAAAAAATATACATGGCCAAAGAAGCTATACCTCATCTTATCTACTGCATTCCACTGACCAAATAGAGAAATAGATACTTATGTAACCAATCCATATAGAGGGTGGAATTTTGGGGGTTCTTTATTTGAAATGTATAAAAACTGACCACTTTCAAGGGAGTGGCCCTTCTGCTTTGAACTTCGGCTCGCAGAATGGGATGGTCGGCTTCTCGAGATTATAATAAATATTCTGCTTTTTATAAGTGATCTCTGAGTAGTCAATTTGGGTAGATGTCTTCGTCGAACAGTTGGCACCTGATGGCCATTGACTTTGATTCTAATTCTTTACTGCCACAAAAAGTGCTAATATAAATAGTATAAATATTTTGGAGTATATGGGAATTTTAAAAAATCAATGACTTTCTTGGAATAGAAGCCCTATAATAGGCTAAAATACTTTTTTACTTTAAAAGATCTATGTTTTCATTATCTTCTATTGGTGCATTTTGGAGTTATGCTAAGTTTTTAAAACTTATGTTTATTAAGAATTATTATCATCATTAATTTCTAAATATAGTTTAAGTCTCTTCTATTCCAGATCAAGCAGGAGGAATTTAACTTTCAGAAATAACACTGGATAGGGAATGAGAAACTCTTAAGTTTAACAAGCCCCAAATCTTTGCTACTTCATTAGCTGTCTGATCTTGGATTACCTCATAGAGGATATTAAAATATCTGTCCTTCTTAGAAGACTTTAGTTTTATATGCAGAATATACTAAATGCACAAGCATCATGAAAACTAAAAAGTCTTAGCTTTTATTGTCCTTTTTAAATCATTGATTTTTTTTTTAAGCATCAACAAGCAAAGGGCAATATTATTCAAGGATCTTTGTGATACAGCAGTCATAAATACTGAATTCTTGCGTTTTAGCTAGAGATAAGAGACTCTTCCATTATGGGTCTGTGAAGCTACACCTAAAAAATATGCCTGAAAATAATTTTTCTCTTTAATTCACAGCATTCACTTAGATGCTGGGAATACAACAATGAAAAGTAATATAGTTCCATCTGTCAAGAAACCCTCTGTCTATGAAGGGAATAAATAATACATACACACATAAATATAACACAAAGTAGATTGCTGCATATAAAGGAAAGATCCAGAAAAGAGGCTTTTAAGAAAATTTGAGGCCAAGGAGAACATGTTGGTGTGTTTGAATAAGTGTGGACTGTGGAGGAAGGGAAGTATCTGAGAAATCTTTTTGGAGGAAGGCATGAACATAAGGTAAGACTTGAAGGAAAAGTAAATTTTTAATAGGTGGAGAAGAGAAAGAAATCTCTATTAGTCATAGAGGACAGCCTGTTGAAAGCACCAAGACAGAAGTTAGCAGGTGGAGATCTGAAAGATGTGTAGTCTTAACTAGAATGAATAGAATACAATGGGTACCAATATAAAATGAGGCCGGAAGTGATAGATTGTAGTTAGATGCTAAATTGATGAATTTGTGTGGTAGTTTTGTAATTAAGAGAAAAATAAAACACCTTAGAATAAAGCAAATGCATTTTAAGTATTTTAAGTATTTCACCAAAAATGGTTACACTTGTTAATTTGAAAGAAAAGTAGCTGTTGTCTGAATTTGAGTGTTTTATATAATTTGTCTAAGAAAAAAGTCTTTCTTGAAAAAAATTATTTTGAGGTAAATTCATCATATTCATGATAAATGTGTGCATACCAAGTACATAAAAACCTAAAAGGAGGCTATATATATCTATATATGTGTTACTGAGAAAAGCACTTATTTTATTGATGCTGAAACTAATGCCTCAAGGTGTCTTGAGCAGTCATTCAAACAATAAGCACATTAAATGCTTTCCAAATGCCAGATTTTTTGCCAAGCACTGGGAAAATAGAGATAAACATGAAACAGGTCCTGCTTCTAATGAACTTCAGGAAAAATATAATATGTACACAAATAAGTATACACAAATTAATGCAGGGTAATTTCTGGAGAAGTCTAGCAGCTGGGGTTATCAGGAAAAGCCTCATGTGGGAAGCTATACTAAATTGAGCTTTGAAGAAACCAAGGGATTGTGAGATGAATAGGGAGTTCATTCTAGGCATGGATAATGGCATATGCAAAACCATGAAGATGGGGATTAAGTGTTCTCTGTGTACAAGGAAGAGAAAGCAGGATTTTGGTTGGAAGATGTAACGGGCAAGGGAGAATAACGTGTAATAAGTTTGTCTGGTAAGATAGCTTAGATTCAGATTGTGAACAGTGTTTTAAATGCCAAAGAGTTTGTATTTGATTATAGAGGCAACCTTGGGAGGTTTTTTGAACAGAGGAATGAGATAGTCAAACTATGCTTCATACTTTGTCAGCTGTGTAGAAGAGGGATCTGAGAGACTTGAAGCAGTTTCAGTAGTACCTCTTAATGGCTTGAGGGTACTAGCCATTGAGTAAAAGAAGGATTTGGAATTTTCAAGACTTGACAATAGATTGGTTCTGTGGAACATGAGGGAGAATGAAGTGCTGAGGGAAGACTTAAAAGCTGTGAAGCTGAATGTGTAGAAGGATGGTGGTGCTCTCAACAGAAATGGGAAATTAGGAAAAGGGGTGAGTTTGGGGAAATGAGGTGTATTTTGGACATATTATTTGAAATGTTTATAGGACATTTATTTCAAATGCCTAAGAGATTGTTGCAGGACTGGAATTTGTAAGAGAGACTGGAGCAGATGTATGGAACTAGGAGTTAAGCTGTATAAAAACATGGATTCCATGAGAGCTGATGGTGAAGAAAAAGAGAAAGAGAGCCTCAGAAAGAGCTATGGGATACCTCCTATATATAGTGAGGCTAATGATCCATCATCATAGGATGGATCTGAGGAAAGGAAGCTGAGAAATAGCAACTATAGAGAAAAGAAAATTAAGTATCTTGAGAACCCAGAGAAGATAATCCAACAAGGAAGAGTGATTTGCAGTCCCAAATGTTGCACAGATGTCAAAGAAGGTGGAGGGTAAGGAAAGACCATTGGATTTGGCAATTAAGAGGTCACTGGTAACTTTGGAGAGCAATTTCACTTCAATAAGGTGGGAAGCCAGACTCTTTTAAGTCTTTTAAGATTATTTTGTGTGAGAGGAGAAGTTGTGGCAGTAAAGATAGGCAGCTTTTTTTGTTTGTTTTAATGACTTAATGAATTTTATGACTATGAATTTATGATTATATTTGTAAAGCTTTTTATTTTCAAAATATATGCATAGGTAGTTTTCAACATTTACTCTTGCATTCCAAATCTTTTTCTCCTTCCCTTTCCCTGCCCTTCCCTTGGATGGCAAGTAATCCAATATATGATAAGCATGTGCAGTTCTTCTATACATATTTCCACAATTATCATGCAAACAGCTTTTTTTTTTAAATTAGATTACAGGAGAAAAATTATGGGATATTAATTTGAGAAGTTTGTCAGGTCAGATAAGGATGAGAAAGACCTGGGCCCCACAAGGAATGTAAATTGGAAAAGTATAAAAATTATAATGGATGGGATGATTGTGGGTGTAATCTGTAGGAAACATGGAATAGGAAGAGATCAAGGTTAGAAAGAGAAAATTTTCCTTGATGAAACAATGGGTTATTTCTTCATCAGAGGCTAGAATAAAGATTTTTTTCAAGGGTTTTCAAGGTATTGAGCAGTGGAGGAGAGGGGTAGTTAATAAATCATTAGAGAGCTGTATTAGATTTTCCTGTCTCTTGATTACTGGTTTGGCTCTCTACACCAGCAGGTTTTAGCACTTAGTACAAAGCATTCCATCAGAATATATAATTTTAGCTAAAGTAAATGAATGGATGTGTCCCTGAGTGTTGACTCATTTTATTAATGAGGAATGGCATGTAATCTGGTGTTTCTTACAGAATATTATGAATCCCTAACTCCCTAGGCTAGTAGAGAGTCGATTTAGAGCTCAGAACCATTCTTTCTGTACATCTACCCCACTCAGTTCTCTAAATATAAAACTTTCTTTGAAATTGCTCCACTTTGGTTTCTTATTCCTACCTACTACTGCCATTTTACTTTCCTTCCTTCTTCCCTCTAGACTCATTGTTAAACATTTTTCCCTTCTACCTCTCTATTCCTTCTTGTCCTATATTTTAATTCCTCAGGCCAAGTTCTTCCTCGGTGACAATTAGCTAATCTGAGAGAGAAATTAGAAGAGATTGGGGAGAGAGCTCAGGAAAGAACCTCTGGATAGATTTGATAATCCCCAAAATGGGATTGAAAAGGAACAGTCAGGTTAAGAGGAGAGGTCAAGAGATCGTTGTCACAGAACCCCAGCAAATAAAGAGCATATGTAAGAAGAATAAAGATTTAAGATTGGCCATTAGATTTGGGTATTAGAATTCAGGGATGAACAAACAATAGAGTTCCAAGGCCCTGTTTTGTATTGTTTGTGAGTTAACAATGGTTTTTATGTTTTTAAATACAATTTTATTGTGTTTTTAAAATATAGAAATCATTTTTAACTTGCAGGATGTTACAGAACTAGGAAGTGGATTGGCTTTAGCTCTTGACTCATAATATGGTGAGCCCTGAGTTGAATCATTAGTAAACGGAGAAAGCAGTTTCTGTTGGATGATAAGGTCAGAGGCCAGATTGCAGAGGTTTAGAAGAGGAGGGGAGGGAGATCAGTGGAAGTAGAGGCACAGAATATATGGATCCCTATTTCTTTTTTTCAGAGTTTTGTCAAGAACTAGGAATAGAGTTATATAGCTAGCTAGCAGAGATCATAGGATCCAGTGAGAGTTTATTTTATTTTTAAAAAAATTTTTAAAAAAATTATTTAAAAATAAAAATTTATTGCTTTGTATATGTGCACAGCAATATAGTTCTTTACATTATGGCACACTGCTGATGTGCCAAAACTGATGCCTTACTGTGTTTAAAATTTACCACATTGACATTTTAATAAAAACCACTAACGTTTTTTAATTGTTCCATTTCATAGCCTTAATGTTATCCTTGACTCTTCACTTTCTTCCCATGTCTTGCCAGATCTTGTTTTTCCCTTTTCTCCACTCTCATAGCCAAGACCCTAATTTGGAATATCACCTCTGATCCTGGACTATTGAAATAGTTTTGTAATTAGTTTTTCTACCTTAATCTCTCCCCACTCTAATCCATCAGATTTGAGTATATCAGTAATCTTCAATAGATTCAGGTTACATATAAGATCAAAAAACACTGCTTTTTGACATTTAAAGCTCTTTATAACCATGTTCCCCTCCGGTTCCCTCTTTTTTACATATTATCTTCTTTTATCCAATATTTTGGTCCAGCTACACTGGTCTACTTTTACTTTCCTCACATTTGACCCTCAGTCTTCTATCTGCCCTCTGGATTCTCTCTCTCTCTCTCATACTAGGAATAGATTTCTTTTTACTTCTTCATAATGGAGTTCTTGGTTTCCTTAAGGATTTAGGTGAATCTCTTTGCAGGAGGAGGCCCTTTATGATCCCCCTTAGTGCTAGTCCTTTTCCATTCAAATTATCTTGTGTCTCCCTGATAAACTTTGTTTTCTTGAGGTCAAGGAGTTTCACTTTTGTCTTTTTAAAATTATTTTTTCTGATTAACAGGTATTTTCTCTCTTTTTTTCATTCCTCTTCTCACTTGAACTATTTAAAAGAAAAAAGAACTGTTACAGCAAATATGGTTACTCAACCAAAATAAATGACACATTGGCCATGTCAAAAAATGTTACTTCTTATTCTGAATTTTAAGGTGATCACTTTTCTGGCAGAAGGTGGTAAGAAGGCTGCTTCATCAAGTCAATCCTCAGAAATTGTGATTGATCATTGAATTGATCAGAGTTCTAAAGTCTTAAATCTGTGAAATCTTTCTAAAAATGAATTTTAGCAAACATGAACATTGAAATAAGCAAATAAGTACAGAAAAGAAGATTGTGTATGAATTTATAACAAATTTTTCTGCATGTCTGTGTCCCGTTCTGAACTTCCTTCTGTTAGACATTGCATTTTAAATGTTTAATTGATGTTCTTTTCTTTAATTTCTTTTTATTTGGTATTTCTATGTCACTACATGCCTTGTGCCATCAAAGAAGCCCTCCATCCTTTTAAAAATAAATCTGTTATTTATACATCCTTTCCTTACCACCACCATCCAAGAGCCAATTAAAAAGTAAAGTCTAAAAACAATAAAACAAGACTCCCAATGTTTATATGTTTGGTCCAGAGGAGAAGGAAAATCCATACCTTGGTCATGTCCAGAAATGTAACTTTTTATGCATTTTAAATTAATTACTTCTGGCTAATAGCATGTTTCAACTTCATTCTTTTTGGACTCTTGGTTTAACATTGGTTTAACCAAGTTGTAAATTCAAAGTTGTTTTTTAGTATTATGTTATTTATCAGTTCTCTTAGGTCTCCTTGTTTTGATTTATATGTACTAATTTCCACTCTGAAACGGTCCCATTTCACTATTTTTTCTGTCACAATAATATCCCATTATGTCCAAATGCTATAATTTGTTTAACCATTTCACAAATAGAGACTCCTTTAGTTTGTAATTTTTAGCTGCTATGAAAAGAACTATTATGAATATCTTTGTATGTATATATCCTTTTTAGAGTTTCTTTGGTTTCTTTTGGGAATGGATTTAATTGTGATATTGCTGGGTAAGAGGATATGTATGAGTTGGTAACTTTCGTAGCATAATTCTAAATTGCTTCCCAGAATGGCTAGACAAGTACATAACTCTACCAGCAGTGTGCTAGTATTTCTATTTTTCCATAGTCCTTACAGTTTTTCATTTTTGCCTTTTTTTACATCTTTGCCATTCTTAGTATGACTATAACATCTCAAAGTCACTTTACTTTGTATTTCTCTTTATGATTTAGAGTATTTTAAAATATGTTTGTTAGCTTGGATTTCTTCTTTTGAAAACTTCATATCCTTTGACTATTGGGGAATAGTCTTAAACATTTGAATTAGTTCCTTATGTATCTTTTTTATTGTTGTTGTTCCTTATATATCTTGAACATGAAGCTTTTATCAGAAAGTTGTTGCAAAGATTATTTCCCCCAGTTATTTGTTTCCTTCTACTTTTTAGTATGTTCTATTTGTTTTTGCAAAAACCTTTCCATTTTGTATAAAGTTACTCATTTTATCTTTTACATGAAATCCCCCTACTCATACTGCCCACAAGTAATTTTTTCCTTAATCCTCTGACTTTTTTTTTTTTATCATTTTCTCCATATCTCTTTTCCTTTAACCGGTTGAGAAGGCAAGAAAAAACAAAATCCTTTACAAATACATAGTTACACAAAACAAATTCTCATAATAGCCCACCCCCATCCCAGAAAAAATAAAAGCTGTTCTAGACTAAACTCTGGATTCATTTGCTCTCTTTCGAGGTGGATAGCTTGTTGTATTATGAGTCCTTTGGAATTATAGTCATTGTGTTTATCAGAGTTCCTTACTAAATCTTTCTCAGTTGATTAATTTACATTATTTTTGTTATGTAAATTGTCATCCTATTTCTGCTTATTTCATTTTGCATTAGTTTATACAAGTATTTACCTTGTATGAAGGGAATTTCACCTTTTCATAAAATTCATCACATTAATTTTTTCTTGTTCACTTGTTTCCAATGTAAAACCCCTGATGGGATTAGACTGTAGTTTCAAATTGTCTCTTCTATATTTCAGATTTCCCCATTGTGGTTTCAGTATATCCTGGGTCAGTATAAGAAATCGAATGGCAGATTTTGGGGAGTTGTGCAGATGCCAGAAGTGACATAAAAATTTACAAACTCCAAAATACATAGAATATGTGTATAGTATTATGTAATAATCCAAATTTTATAATAAAATACTGTAAAAAAAAAAAACCCAATAAAAGAAAAAAAATTCAAAATTCTTCTCTAGTACATGGAGAGAACCAAAAAATTGTACTGGATTTTCCAGATGGTAGGGATGCCATTCTCTTAAACACAATATGGAAGGGATGACTTGAATGTCCAAACGGACTGTGCCCTACCCTTTGATCTGCAGTTAGATGGCACAGTAGATAGAATGCTGGTCCTGAAGTGTAAGACTCATCTTCGTGATTTCTAATCTAGTCTTAAATAATTTATTAGCTGCATGACCGTGGAGTCAGTTATATTAATCTCTATAACTTCCAGAACTAACTTGTTATTTGAGGATATTTATTCATGTTTTCTTAATTGTATGTCTAATTCTTTGATTTGTTCTGTCTTTTGTTGAGTTGAGGAGAGTATAATTAATGAGTATTTGACTGAACTGAAATCTTTTGTTGGTTAATTCTTTGACGATCATTTTAAAGTGTCATTCTTCTGCTTTCAAAAAGGATCCTTAAATTTGTTGGAAAGGTCTTAGAACCAAGCTCATATGTGTTGGTTTTAGGTAGCAGGCTGTGTTGGTCTATGAAGATCTGTGTCGTGGTCTTAGATATTTATCTTCAAGTTTGGTTACTTTTTATTGCTCTGCTATCTGTTGGCCTTCTAGATCTTGTTAAACTATAGCCTTGCTCTTTCCATTTGTTTTCACTGTCTATTTTTTCTTCTATTGAGTCAAAATTTATTTTTGCTATTTCCACCATTATTTTTCTTATGACAGTATTCATGTCAGTAAAATATCCTTCTGAGATATTAAAATTATGGAAAGGATACTTGTTTCTTCTTCCCTATTAGAATGTAAACTATATCATCATATAGCTCCTTAATTTACATTTCTAGGATAGGAGCTGTAAAACTTTTGAATGCTTTCACTTTATTGAAATTTCTTAAATAGGCCGTTTTCACTAAATTGGGTTTCTCCTATAAAGCAAAGGACATTTATTTGCTTCTGGTTAATTCTTTTTCTGTAGATTAAAATCTTTTGAGTTAGATATGCTATTACAGAATTCATTAATAATGAGATGATACCCTTTAGCATACACTTTTTAGTTTAATATACTTTGCTATTTTGCTATACGTTTGCTATTTTAACACTAAGAATTTAGAGAAGTGGAAGGATGCTTTTCTTTACAATATGTTGTTGATTTTTGATTGCTGAATGGTTCTCTACAATTTTTTTCATTTATCCAGCTTTTCTTCTCTGCGTTTCCTCCTTTCTCCTAACTCTACCAGTTTTCTGTTTCTTTTTAGCTTTGTTCTTTTAGCAGCCTAATTCATCCCCCCCCCCAATTTTTTTATTTGCTGACTTTTGATTTTATGTTATACTCATTTATTGGCATATGTCCACTGCTTAATTGATTTCTTCCCTAGGTAACAAAGAAACAATAAAAAAAAGTAAAACAGTTCATCTTCTATTCATGGTCATAGAATCATAATTCTTCAGTCTATGATCATAATTTATCAAGAGTTCAGCTCCGATTTACTTTTTTTTTAAAATTTGGTTATTGTTTTGAGCAGTGAATTTGAAAAGTCAGGAAGATTTGATGTTCTAGTAGATGGAGCACCAGCCCTGAAGTCAGGAGGACCTGAGTTCAAATTTGGCCTCAAACACTTAACAAATGCTAACTCTGTGACCCAGGGCAAGACACTTAACTCCTTTCAAGAAGTCCTACATAATAGTGTACTCAGAGCTGTCCATTTTTTGATTCCTTGTAGATTTTCTTTTGTTCTGTACTGTGCAATTTTTACTTTATTCTTCCCTCTCCTTTCCAGGCTACAATAAAGCACAGATATATTTATATATCCATATATAATTACATATGCATACATATTTGATATCTGTAATCATACACACACATATACACATTTATTCATATACATCTATATAAGTCCATACCATATCCTTTATTTCTTTGAAGATGGAGAACTTCCTTCAACTCTTCATTTCCTAACTATAACAATACTTCAACTTTATACTGTCTAGTGATTGTAAATGGTCTAAAGCAATGTTAATTAATATGACTAACTATAACATAATTTCCCTATTTTTTATTAAATCTATTTTAGCTTTAATTTTGTCTGAACTCATGATTGTTATCCCTGCTTTTTTTAAACCTAATAAATTCTACTCCTGCTCTTTATTGCTGTGTAATTTAAAGTGATATTAAAGAAGCACAAATTTCTTTTTATAAATATCTAAGCCTGATTAGAAAATGATTTATGTTATCCTTTCTGTCCTTAACAAACTTTGTTCATAGCCAAATAAAAATTATTTTGTGGTTACTTGTGCCAGTAGTTTTTGTTAGTAAAACTTATTAAGGTAACTGATTTAAAAGCATACCAATTCTGCTACAATCTAATGGAGAATCATGTCCACTTTAAGCACTTAAAATATTAATTGATAATGTAAATATTTGAAGGTTTTGCTTTAGGTTTCTTTTAGTTGTTGTTATAATAATGTTGTGACTGATTCTTTTTAACTAGAGTTTATATCACTAATATTATGAGAATTTAATTTGTACTTTCAGGAAACTGTACAATTTTAAATAATAGATTGAACTACAATAAATTATGAAAGAAACAAAAAAAGAATCACTTCAGTTTAGTCAAAAGTGAATTTGGGAGCAAGTGTGAATACATTTAGTTTGTAGATGATGAGAGTTGCAAAGGTAATATTAAAGTATTTTCATATTTAAGAAATGAGGAAAAAGGGAGCGAGGTGGTGAAGTGGGTAGAGCACCAGCCCTGAAGACAGGAGGACCTGAGTTCAAATGTGACCTCAGACACTTACCACTTCCTAGCTGTGTGACCCTAGGTAAGTCACTTAACCCCAATTACCTCAGCAAAAAAAAAAAAAAAAAAAAAAAGAAAGAAAGAAAGAAAAGAAAAGAAATGAGGGAAACCTAAAGATTTGTGATTATACCATTTGCTTAAACAGTTGTATGATCACAAATACAGGTAATAAAAGATCATTTGAATATAAGGTGCTTCTGAGCTAAGTTATATTTCGTTGGATATTTTGGGTGGGTTTTTTTTATTTTTGGCTTAAGTTGTTTTCCAAGAAACTGAGGTTATTAATAAACGAAATTTCAGCATCTAAAGATCTCAAAAACTAGCATTCAAAAAATGTGAAACTAAAAAACAGAAGAGGCTTGAGGAAGTTTGCCTTTTTTCATCTTTTTGTTGTTATTGACTCTTCAAGACCCCAATTTGGGGGTGTTCTTGCAAAGATACTAAGGTGGTTTACCATTTCCTTCTCAAGCTCATTTTACACTTGAGGAAATTGAGACCAACAAGATTAAGTAGTCCTGAGTCACAAAATTATTAAGTGTCTGAAGCCAGATGTGAACTCGTGAAGAGAAGTTTTCCTGATTTCAAGTCCAGTATTTTGTCCTTTGTACCACCTGTTTATGATGCCTAGTCAGGGTGAGAAATTACATAAGGATTTATCTATCTTTCTTGGAAATTATTTATTAATAAAAGGAATAACTTTTGACATTGTGAGACTGAAAGATTCATTATGGAAGGGTGCATCCCAAGATGTAGGGAGTAACTGAAGTGATGGAGAAGGAGATAAATGTGGGGTGAATTCTAGAAACAGTTCATATAGTAATCTGCTTTGAGCATAAGGTGTGTGAAAGGGAGGGTTGATAAACCTTGAAAGATAGGTTGAAGCCAACTTAGATTTGATTGGTAAGCAGTGGGAAAGTGGCTGGGATCCTGATGGTCTCTCAGAGCTAATATTTCACAACCTAAACTGAATCCTAGATTTTCCTTATTCAAGAACCAACTCTCTCTACTGCATAAGACAGTCTTGCCCAGGGTCCCATACTTACTATTTTGGTGACTTTGGACAGTGCTCTTAAGGCTTTTTTAGGCTCTGAGCCAAAAATAGCTTTAAATCTATGATCTTGTGAAATTCTGGGCTGAATCTAAGTAAACATAAATTTCCCTTCTTTGCTTAATCTGATCCTTTGAAGAGTATTGCTTTAATGAATAGATAATTAGAATTTATAATTAATCTATGAGTTGTGGGTCAGAGAATTAGATATGTTACTCTTGTTCTTGAGAACAGTTTGTTCCTTTAAGTAGTTTTACAATTTTTCCTTCACTCTTGTTGATACTATTAACCTATCTTAGCAAAGCCTTTCCATGGATTATGAGATGAAATTTATTGCAAAGATAATCTTTCATCCAGTCTGAATGATTTTAAACTTTGAACAAATGGAATTCAAATTATCTTATCAGTGGTTTCAAAAATTATGTAAAAATTTACATATTAAATACATATTAAGGATTTTGTAATCCTTAAACCTCATTATTAGATTACTGGACTGCTAAAGGGCACTAGACTAATCTCAAAAGAACAGGTACAATCTTCTTTATAATAATTGTTATGTGTAGTTTTTTTGTTTATGTAGTTTCAGTAACAAAAAATACTTTTAGATGCTAATGACTTTTTAATTGAGTGATTGTTAGATTTCTATTAATGCTAGGTATTTGAAGGATGTTTATGACAATTTTCAAAAGTAGATAAATATCATAGTCTAGGCAAGAATTACATATTTTCACATATAAATATAAATACAAAACAACATAACAGTTTGGGGGCAGGGGTGGGAATGGGTGGGAATGTTGTGTTCTCACAAACATTTGCCTATTAATTTTTAATGTCCTCTTTTCTTCTTTTTTAGTTATTTTAGTTTTGTGTGAAGATTGCATTTGTAAGATGGCTAACCTTAGATTCCTCTGATCTCTGAACAGTGAACTTTCTGTTGATTTATGATCTACAAAACATAAACATGGGGCAAAACAGATGTATTTCATTCAGCACAAGTTTCATCCAAGTATGTGGTTATTCAAGTGTCTGGTTTGGCCAGCTACCTAGACTTTATAATATGAAATGATTCTAGCAAAACACTTACCATCAGTGGAGATTTATCTAGTTGTTGGTGGTGGTTTTTTAGTTTGTTTTGTCAGATATGTGAGGAAGGCACAATATTTTGACAATTCTCTTATTCATGATTTTAAAAAAATAAACTATTACAATTTTTTCAATTAATGAAAAAATCATCTCCCATTGTAAAAGGAAGGAAAACGAAATATAATAAATATGCATACTAGGCATATTGACCACTCCTCCCCCCCAAAAAAAAAATGTTTTGGCGCTACATATTTGGTATATCATGTTTGTCAGGTCATGAGTAATTTGTTTTATCATGAGGCCTCTTGTGTCAGGGTTGGATCAATGCATTGAATAGAGTACTTAAGCCTTCAAAGCTCTGTGTCTTTACAGTATTGTTGTTATTTAAATTGTTTTCTTTAGAGGGCCAGAACTCTGGAGAAGTATACTTGAAACGAATACTTAAAACAAGATGTTAACTCAGTGGAATTGATGAGATATGATGGTTCTTTACTATACATATACTTAGTACTTAGCATGGTGATATAATGGTTCTCTAGTTCACACATACTCAGTATGATATAATGATGTAATTGTAATAGGGTATTTAAGGGCTGAGAGAACTGGGGACACAGAGTGAACAGACTGTGAAGGAGTCAGAATGGGACAGATTGTGAAGGAGAGAATAAAGACTTTAGACTCTATTCTTGATTATCCTCATGGTGACTATCCTGCTGAGACTTAACGCCCATCTGGAGACCTTCAGAAAGCTAGCCTGGACATTACAGTTTTCCTGGTTCTGTTCACTTCACTCTGAATTACTTCATATAAATCTTCTTAGGTTTCTCAGAAATCCTCCACTTCCTAATCATATAGCACAGTAGTATTCCATTAAATTTTTATATCATAGTTTGTTTGGCCAGTTTCCAATTGATGGTCACTCCCTCAGTTTCTAGTTCTTTGCCTGCACAAAAAAGAACCAGTATAAATATTTTTCTTTCTTTTTCTTTTCTTTTTTTTTTTTTTGGCTGAGGCTATTGGGGTTAAGTGACTTGCCCAGGGTCACAGTTAGGCAGCGTTAAGTATCTGGGGTCAGATTTGAATTCAGGTCCTCCTGACTTGGCTGGTACTGTATCCACTGCGCTATCTAGCTGCCCCCCAATATAAATATTTTTGTACTTATGGCTTCTTTTTCTTTGAATCATTTGGAGTATAGCCCTTGTAAAGTTATCTCTGGGTCAAAAGATATACAATTTAATAACTTTTGGAATATAGTTCCAAAGTGTTTTCTAGGATGTCTGAACCAGATTACAGCACCATTGATAAAAATAGTTCACTAACATGCCAGTTTTTCTATAATCTATCATTTGTCATTTTACTTTTTTGTCAACTTTTCTAGTTTACAAGGTATTGAGGAATTGCTTTAATTTTCAATCATCTGATTATTAGTGATTTGATAAAACAATATCCAAGCTTCTCCCCCCCCCCCCCCCCCCCCAATAATTATACCTTTTTATTGACAGAATCCACGCCTGGGTAATTTTTTTTTTACAACATTATCTCCCTTGCACTCACTCCTGTTTCGACTTTTACCCTTCTTCCTTCCCCTCCCTCCCCCAGATGGCAAGCAGTCCTATACATGTTAAATATGTCACACAGTATATCCTAGATACAATATATGTGTGCAGAACCGAACAGTTCTCTTCAACAACATCCAAGTTGAGATGGCCAATAGGAAATTGGAGATGAGAGACTGAAGGCCAGGAAAGAAGTTAAAGCTGAATAAATGTTCTCTCTCGTTCCTCAGATATTTCATAGTGCTCTGCTTGGACTTCTCTCCCTCCTTCCCCCCCTGCCCCCCCCCCCCCTTATTCTCTCCAGTATCATAGTTATTTGTGTCCTTCTCTATTCCCCCTCAGTTTGTGAATTTTTTGAATGCAAGGTCAGTGTCATCTATCTTTATGCTCCCAACACCTTGTACCAGTTGTCATTAGTAAATGGCTGATGAATCGTTTACTTCTTTCCTAGGATATCCCTTAAATTATTGAAGCAGCCTGAGTCACTGTTGCTATGAGCGGAAATTTAGTTCAGTTCAGTAATTATTGGTGACCTTGTATCAATTGGATAATGACTTATATTCTTATAAATTTGACTTGGTTTCCTATGCGTTTAAGAAATTAGATCTTTATCCAGAAACTTGCTATTCATTTCTCATCCCTACTCCCTCCTCCACCCCCGCTTCTACTTCAAATTTTGGCTGCATTGGCTTTATGCAAAAAATTTTAATGTAATCAAAATTATCTATCTTATCTCCTGTGAAATTCTCTTTCTCCTTTTGTTATGAAATCATCCATTATACATAGATATGGCAGGTCTTTTGTTTCTTTTATTGCCTGATTTGCTTATGATGTCATTTCTTTATATCTAAATAATGTACCATTTTGAACTTATGTAGATGTCCTATGTTGGTCTATCTATGCCTAGTTTCTATCAGACTACTTTGCAGTTTTCCAAGAATTTCTTGTGAGATCATGAGTCCTTACCTCTCATGGCTGTCATTTTTAGGTTTATGAAGCACTTGGTTACTTTTCTTATTTGTTTCTATTTATTTTTTTACATTTCTATTTTTTTAATTCGAGCTTTTTATTTACAAAACATATGCATGGGTAATTTTTCAACATTGACTCTTGTAAAACCTTTTGTTCCAAATTTTCCCCTCCTTCCTTCCACTCCCTCCCCTAGCTGTCAGGTAGTTCAATACATGTTAAATATGTTAAAATATATGTAAAATCCAACATACATATACATATTGATACAATTATCTTGTTGCACAAGAGAAATCAGTTCAAGAAGGAAGGAAAAAACTGAGAAAGAAAACAAAATGCAAGCGAAACAGCAACAGAAAGAATAAGAATGCTGTGTTGTGAACCACATTCAGTTTCACAGGCTCTCTCTGGGTACAGATGGCTTTCTTCATCATTGAACAAGTGGAACTGGTTGAATCATCTCATTGTTGAAGAGATCCACATCTATCGGAATTGATCTTCATATAGTCTTGTTATGTATAATGATCTCCTGGTTCTGCTCATTTCACTCACTATCAGTTCATCTAAGTCTCTCCAGGCTTCTCTGAAATCATCCTGCTGGTCAATTCTGACAGAACAATAATGTTCCATAACATTCATATACCACATTTTATTCAGCCATTCTCCAGTTTCTTGCCAATACAAAAAGGGCTTCCACAAACATTTTTGCACATGTGGATCCCTTTCCCTCCTTTAAGATCTCTTTGGGATATAATCCCAGTGGAAACACTGCTGGATCAAAGTGTATACACAGTTGGATAACTTTCTGAACATAATTCAAAGTTGCTCTCCATAATGATTGGATTTGTTCACAGTTCTACCAGCAATGTATCAATGTCCCAGTTTTCCCACATCCCTTGCAACATTCATCATTATCTTTTCTTGTCATCTTAGCCAATCTGACAGGTGTATAGTGGTATCTCAGAGTTGTTTTAATTTGCCTTTCTCTGATCAATAATGATTTGGAATACCTTTTCATATGACTACAAATAGTTTCAATTTCTTCATCTGAAAATTGTCTATTCATATTCTTTGACCATTTATTAGTTGGAGAATTGTTTGATTTCTTATAAATTTGAGTAAATTTTCTATATGTTTTAGAAATGAAGCCTTTATCAGAACCTTTGAATGTAAAAATGTTTTCCCAGTTTGCTATTTCCCTTATAATCTTGTCTGCATCAGTTTTGTTTGTATAAAAAGTTTTTAACATTATTGATCACAAAATAGATAATTTTGATTATATTAATGATCTCTAGTTCTTTGGTCACAAATTCCTTACTCCTCCACAGATCTGAGAGATAAACTGTCATATATTCTTCTAATTTGTTTATAATATCATTCTTTATGTCTAGATCATAAACCCAATTCAACCTCATCTTCATATACGGTATTAGGTGAGGATCTATGCCTAGTTTCTACCATACTAATTTCCAATTTTCCCAGCAGTTTTTATCAGAGAGTAAATTCTTATCCCAAAAATCTTTGGCTTTGTCAAATATTAGATTGCTTTGTCAATTGACTATTTTGTTCTGTGAAGCTAACTTATTCCACGATCAACTGCTTTATTTCTTAGCCAGTACCAAATGGTTTTGATGACTGTTGCTTTATAATACAGTTTTAGATCTGGTACAGCTAAGCCATCTTCATTTGCTTTTCTTTTCATTAATTTCCTTGAAATTCTTGACCTTTTGTTCTTCCATATGAATTTTGTTGTTATTTTTTCTCGTCATATAAAATAGTTTCTTGGAAGTCTGATTGGTATAGCACTAAATAAATAGATTAGTTTAGATAGTATTGCCATCTTTATTATATTTGCTCAGCCTAAGAGCACTTAATATTTTTCCAATTGATTAGATCTGACTTTATTTGTGTGGAAAGTGTTTTGTAGTTTTGCTCATATAATTCCTGACTTTCCTTTGGGAGATAGATTCCCAAATATTTTATCCTATTGACAGTTATTTTAAATGAAATTTCTCTTTGTATCTCTTGCTGTTGAATTTTGTTAGTGATATATAAAAATGCTAATGATTTATGTGGATTTATTTTGTATTCTGCAACTTGGTTAAAGTTGTGGATTACTTCTAATAGTTTTTTAGTAGAATCTCTGGGGTTCTCTAAGTATACTATCATATCATCTGTAAAGAGTAATAATTTGATTTCCTCATTACCTACTCTAATTCCTTTAATTTCTTTTTCTTCTCTTATTGCCAAAGCTAACATTTCTATTATGATATTGAATAGTAATGGTGGTAGTAGGCAACCTTGTTTCACCCCTGATCTTATTGAGAATGGTTCCAATTTATCCCCATTACATATGATGCTTGCTGATGGGGTTTAAATACATGCTACTGACTGTTTTAAGGAGAAGTCCTTTTATTCTATACTCTCTAGTGTTTTTAATAGGAATAGGTATTGGATTTTATTAAATGTTTTTTCTGTATCTATTGAGATACTCATATGGTTTTTGTTAATTTGGTTATTGATATAGTCTATTATGATAGTAGTTTTCCTAAAATTGAACCAGCCTTGCATTCCTGATATAAATCCTACTTGGTCATGGTGTATTATCCTGGGCATGATTTTCTGTATGATTTTTGCTAATAGTTTATTTAAGATTTTTACACCAATATTCATTAGGGAGATTGGTCTATAATTTTCTTTCTCTGTTTTCGTCCTATCTGGTTTAGGTATCAGTACCATGTCTGTGTCATAAAAGGAATTTGGTAGGAGGGATTTTTACTTAGGGAGTTGATTAATAGCTTGTTTTATTTCTTTTTCTAAAATGAAACTATTTAAATAATTGATTTCCTTTTCTGTTAATGTGGGCAATCTATATTTTTGTAGGTAGTCCTCCATTTCATTTAGATTGTCAAATTTATTGGCATCAAGTTGGGCAAAGTAACTCCTAATTATTGTTCTAATTTCCTCTTAATTGGTGGAAAGTTCTTCCTTTTCCTTTTTGAGACTAACAATTTGATTTTCTTATTTCCTTTTTATAATCAAATTAACTAAAGGTTTATCTATTTTGTTGGTTTTTAATAAAACTGAGATATAAAATTTTCTCTTATTACTGTTTTGGCTGCATCCCACAAATTTTGGTATGTTGTCTCATTATTGGATGAAATTATTATTGTTTTTTATTATATTATACCTTTATATTTACAAGATATATGCACGGGTATTTTTTCAGCGTTGACAATTGCAAGACCTTTTGTTCCAACTTTTCCCCTCCTTCCCTTTACCCCTTCTCCCAGATGTTAGGTTGACCAATATACGTTAAATATGTTGGGAGTATAAGTTAAATACAATATATGTATACATGTCCAAACAGTTATTTTACTGTACAAAAAGAATCAGACTTTGAAATAATGTACAGTTATCCTGTGAAGGAAATCCAAGATGCAGGTGGACAAAAATAGAGGGATTGGGAATTCTATGTAGTGGTTCATAGTCATCTCTCAGACTTCTTTCACTAGATGTAGCTGGTTCAGTTCATTACTGCTCTCTTGGAACTGATTTGGTTTATCTCCTTGTTCAATAGTGCCACGTCCCTCAGAATTGATCATCATATAATATTGTTATTGAAGTATATAATGATCTCCTGGCCCTGCTCATTTCACTCAGCATCAGTTGATGTAAGTCTCTCCAGGCCTTTCTGAAATCATCCTTCTGGTCATTTCTTTTCTTTCTTTTTCTTTTTTTTTTTAAATTTTAATTCTAATAGATAGATAGATAGATATTTATTTATTATAGCTTTTTATTTACAAGTTATATGCATGGGTAATTTTACAGCATTGACAATTGCCAAACCTTTTGTTCCAATTTTTCCTCTCCTTACCTCCACCCCCTCCCCCAGATGGCAGGTTGACCAATACCTATTGAATATGTTAAAGTATAAATTATATACAATATAAGTTTACATGTCCAAATAGTTACTTTGCTGTATAGAAAGAACCGGACTTTGAAATAGCGTACAATTTACCTGTGATGGAAATAAAAAATGCAGGTGGACAAAAATAGAGGGATTGGGAATTCTATGTAGTGGTTCTCATAGTCACCTTCCAGAGTTCTTTAGCTGGGTGTAGCTGCTCCATTGGAACTGATTTGGTTCATCTCATTGCTGAAGAGGGCCAGGTCCATCAGAATTGATCATCATATAGTATCATTGTTGCAGTATATAATGATCTCCTGGTCCTGCTCATTTCACTCAGCATCAGTTCATGTAAGTCTCTCCTGGCCTTTATGAAATCATCCTGTTGATCATTTCTTACTGAACAATAATATTCCATAATATTCATAAACCACAATTTATTCAGCCATTCTCCAACTGAGGGGCATCCACTCAGTTTGCAGTTTCTGGCCACTACTAAGAGAGCTGCCACAAACATTCTTGTACATACAGGTCCCTTTCCCTTCTTTAAGATCTCTTTGGAATATAAGCACAGTAGTAACACTGATGCATCAAAGGGTATGCACAGTTTGATAACTTTTTGAGCATAGTTCCAAATTGCTCTCCAGAATGGCTGGATGTGTTCACAATTCCACCAACAATGCATCAGTGTTCCTGTTTTCCCACATCCCCTCCATCATTCCACATTATCTTTCTCTGTCATTCTAGCCAATCTGATAGGTGTGTGGTGGTGTCTCAGAGTTGTCTTAAGTTGCATTTCTCTGATTTATAATGACTTGGAGCATCTTTTCATATGGCTAGAAATAGTTTCAATTTCTTCGTTTGAGAATTGTCTGTTCATATCCTTTGACCATTTATCAATTGTAGAATGGCTTACTTTCCTATAAATTAGTCAGTTCTCTATATATTTTGGAAATGAGACCTTTATCAGAACCTTTAACTGTGAAAATGTTTTCCCAGTTTGTTGCTTCCCTTTTAATCTTGTCTGCATTAGTTTTGTTTACAAAAACTTTTCAATTTGATATAATCAAAATTTTCTATTTTCTGATCAGTAATGATCTCTAAGAGTTCTTCTTTGGTCATAAATTCCTTCCTCCTCCACAGGCTGAGAGGTAAACTATCCTCTGTTCGTCTAATTTATTTATAATCTCATTCTTTATACCTAGGTCATGAACCCATTTTGATCTTATCTTGGTGTATGGTGTCCTCTCTCTCTCTCTCCCTCCATCCTTCTTTCTCTTCTCTCTTTCCTTTTCTCACACACACAGAAGCACATGCGCCTCTAGGATCATATATTTAAAGATGTTTGGTGTCTCTTAAGGTCATTCTGTTTAGTTCCTTCATTATACATTTTAGGACATTAGGACATTAATTAGGACATTCAGGTAATTAATGTCAAGATTTGAACCCAGGTCTTGTAACTTCATATCCTGTTTTACCATGTTGGCTTGCAAATGTTGTCTTCTGTAGTAGAATAAAAGTATCTTGGTGACAGGAACTGATTAATTTTTTGTTTTTGTATCTGAAACATCTGTCATAGTCACTTACGTAGTAAGTACATAATAAATGCTTGTTGATTGATGAGCTATTTTCATTTTTGTCATCATATGTCTATAAACTACTATAGTAATTTCTGCATAGTGAACACCCAATATTTACTCAAATTAATTGTATTTTTATAACTTTTTTTCAAAAACAGTGTGACAACATTTTTCCACAAGTGATTCTTTGTGGAATTAGGACAGGTATTTTCTTTTTGTAGAGTAACTCTTAAATGGGGGTTGTCCAATTTCTCTTTTGATATGAAACTATTTAGCTTGAAGTACTTTATACTTTTTTTAGATGATCTTTTTGTTCTAGATTTCTAGATTATTAGCATGAAACTGTATATAATAATTTCCAAATGTTTTCTTGATTTCTTTTGTCCTTGTTCTGATATCTCAATTTCAATTTTGTTTAATGAGTTCTTTAGGAAAAATAATAAACTTTTAAAATTTAAACACTTAAACAGCAAGAGGTTATGATTATATGAGATAGTAGAAATGAGACATGTTACCCAATCTTAATATACTACTGGAATATGATGATTATTGTAAAAAAAAAATGAAAGGGGAAAAAAGAGTTTTTAAGGTCTTAATTGAAAATTATTGTCTGCTTTAAATAACAAGTCCTTAACATTTTTTTCTATTGTGACCCTATGGACCTTTTCTCACAATAATTTGAAGTCATAAATAATATACAAATTCACAAATCCTTAAGTTAGAAGTTAATTAAATTATATAGTTTTTCTTCTATCCAAGTTTACAGACCATTTCTGTAATCTATGCACAGATCCATTAGGATATCTTGACATTTTAAACAAATTGTTTCAAATACATTTAAGGGTTATGTTGTATCTTTCTTTACCATGCTATCATTTTTTTTTTCTTTATTTGCAAAGACTCTGTGTGGACAGTAATGACCGCACGCTTCCGATTGCCAGCTGGCAGAACTTACAATGTACGAGCATCCGAGCTGGCACGAGACAGACAACATACAGAAGTGGTTTGCAATATCCTACTCTTGGATAACACTGTACAAGCTTTCAAAGTCAATGTAAGTATCATATGCAAGCCTTATTGCTTTTTTTTTTTTTTTTTTTTGTATTAGTATAAATTTCCATGTATATTTAACCTGGTCTAATTGAGGTAAAAGCCAGTTTGAATTCAGGAAAAACATTAATTTTAAAAAATATATTTTAGAATTTAAAACTATTTTAGAAACAGGGATCAGTCTTAATACCCATATGCTACTGGTTGTGTTATGGCTACATGTTACATTTACAGCATTAAAATAATTAAAAACGAACATCTTCACTTCTTAGTCTAAGCATTATTTAGACAAGTTAGTCTAATTTATAGATTAATTTCTCAGAATACAGTGAAGAAATAAAGTGAAACAGGAAATAACTATGATTTGCAAAGAAGTACTGAAGTAGTGGATGAAAAGAAATGTACAATTACAAAAGAAAATGAGTTGGTCAAGTGATGATGGAAAAGAGAAGACTCTTGGAAAATCATGTTAATTCATTGGTATTCTCATTCTCAAAGAAACAAAACAAAAAATCAAAAATGCCCTTAGACAATTGGGTGATGCCTCTGTTGTGAACTTATGTGAAGAAATAAATAAGAAGGCTATAATACAGACAGGTTTGTATGGGTTACATTTGGCATCATTGGCCTGAGCATCCATAGTGATGGGGTAATATATTTGAGTAGTTTCATTCTCAGGTATGGAGCGTAACTCAAACTAGTCTAAACAAATATGTTGATCTCTTGGAGAGCTTCAGAAAACTTTAATTCCAAATCATTGCTGAACTGTTAATTAAATAAATTAATCTATTAGTTATAAATAATTCTTATAAAATGCATTGAAAGTTCTTGAAAACAATTCTCAAAAATATTCTAAGCTTATTGCTATTTTATTAATATGAATGACAGGCAGAAAAGCCTAGCCTTTCTGTGAATTATTTGTTAACCAAAATTTTTGAGTATCTGGTATGTGCATATCTTACCAATAACTCCAGGTTCTCTGGTGATAGATAAAGAAATATTATAAAAACACCTTTCATTTTTTTAAAAGTAGAAAACAACCATTGTAAATCAAAAAAGTACTTTATAAACCACAGATTCCTCTGTGTTAGCTTTTCGTATTAATAACTTTGATTTCATAACTTTCAGAGCATTTTTTGAAACTGTTCTTGATACTTGAACCTTAAAAACAGTTTTTTAGTGTGTAGAAAAATTTCATAGTCAATCTTTTCTTAGAGGTCTGTTATATTATTCGTATCCAGCATTTGCTTTAACCAGCCCCCAAGAAAGCATCAAATCTGAAGTAAAGAATTTGAGATATGGGATTATTTTGATTAAGATATCATCTCAGTGGGGAAAAGCAAAATCCAACCTGAATTCAATGTGAATTTCTTTAACTCAAAATCATTTTCACACACAAGTATAATATGATGAAACTTTCTTGCCCCTTAGGGTAGAATGTGACAAAACTAAGATCAGACTTTTTAATTTGGCACCACTAACTTTTACTTTATTAAGAGTAGGAAAAAATAAGGGCGGCTAGGTGGTGCACTGGATAGAGCACCAGCCCTGAAGTCAGGAGGACCTGAATTCAAATCTAGCCTCAGACACTTAATACTTCCTAGCTGTGTGACTCTGGGCACAACCCCAATTGCCTCAACCAAAAAAAAAAAAAGAAAGAAAGAAAGAAAAATAATTCATATTCTCTAGCATTTTAATATTTAACAAATAATTTTTGTTACCACAAATAATTTTGCATTTTGTGTTGTTTTCTTGTAGTTGTTACTCTATCATCCTGTTCTGTATTGTAACTATTTCACAAGTTTATAGGTATTTTGCTGACAGATGAGAGGTAAGAAAGATTAGGTTGATATTGGTGGCTGGGACATTCTTTATAATGAGGACCTTTAAGCATTTCTGTTATCTGTACAGTTGTGAAGAAGATACAGTTTGTACGAATTTATTAAACACTTCCTCTGTGCCTGGTACTGAGTACTAGGGATACAAAGAAAGTCAAAAGACAATCCCAAATCTCAAGGAACTCACAGTATAAGGGAAACAACATATAAAAACTATGTCTCAATGAGATGTATACAGACCAAATTGGGGAAAGGCTTCTTGCAGCCTATTGGGAGAAGGAAAAAGATGAGAAGGAACATGTATGCATAATGTCTATTAATAGCTTTTAAATTGTATTTAAAATACAGATTTTTCAAAGAAGATATCTGGGAAAAGTTAAGCATAATTCCATAAAACACTTGTGAATTATGCATTTATATCTGTTATATACCTTTCCAATTTTTAAACATTTCTTACATTGTTTCCAATAACTTTGAGGTTATAAATTATGTATGTTAGCCTTTAAAATAATGTTTAATTTTCTTATGTTGGTTTTTGTAATAGTTTTAAATTACCCACTCTTAACATTTATGTGTCGCTAAGTTTTATCATTTTAAAAATAAAATTAGATGACTTCTTCATTCTTAATATGATTTTTTCCTAATTTTTTTTATCAATTGACTAAATTCACTTTCAATTTAATTTGATAATTTGTATTCCATAATATACATATTTTCTAATTATATTTGGACTGCTGGATCCAACCCTTATAATGCTAATGCTTGTTTGCTTGAAAAACATCTTAATCTCTAGTATATGTGAGAGTGTTCATTTCTACTTCTTAAATTAAGATTAGAAAAAAATGATCTTTAAAACAGACTCATTTTAAATCTGAGGAAGAATTTAGACATTATTTGAACTAACTTCTTCATTTTGTAGATAAGAGGAAAAGGGAACATAAAGAAGTGATCATTTCCTCTTTTTCACTTAATTTACATTCTTGTGTATTTGGGCCATATATGCGTTGTACCAATCTCTTGTTGAAAAAAGATAAGACTTTAATCTCAAGAAAAGGAAAAAATGGAGCAATAAATTTTATAACTTATAAAGGCTCTTTAGATATATAAGGATATAAGATGTCATTTATATCAATAAACTATTGGCCAGGAAGTCTTACTTGGTAGACTGTCTGAAGAACTATGTATCGAGGTTTACAATATTTTACAGGAGGCAGCAACAGAAAGACATCCAAAGAAAAAGAAGAGTAGGAAAGCAAAATGGCTGTCTGATGAAGCTTTACAAATTGCTAAGCAGAGTAGTAAAGCAAAAGGGAGAGGAGAAAGAGAAGAATATAATCAACTAAATGTAAAATTCCAAAGATAAGATTTTCTTAAATGAGCCATGCAAAGAAATAGAAGAAAACAACAGAATGGGAAATTAGAGATATCATGGCAAAGTTTCATGCAAAAATCATCAGTGTTATGAAAAACAAAAATGGCGGGATTTAGTAGAAGCAAAAGAGATTAAGAAGAGGTGGCAAGAATACACAGAAAAACTATACAAGAAAAATCTTAACATCACTGATAACCATGTGGTCTGATTATTGATCTAAAGCTATCCTGAAGAATTAAGTTAATCAAGTAGACCTTGTTAAGGCTGAGGGAGGTCATCGAATTCTAGCTGGGCTATTTAAAACTTTAAAATATGATATTGCACTCAATTTGCCAGTAAATTTGAAAAATATGACAACGTCCATTAGATTGGAAAGGCTTAGTATACTTCTGAAGAAGGGCAATGCCATAGAATGTTCAAATTACCAAACAATTACATGCATTCACATTCAAGCAAGGTTATGCTTAAGATTTTGGCAAGCTAGACTTCTGCAATATGTGGATTGTGAGAATTGCTAGAAGAGCAGAATGGTTTTCAAAGAGGCAGAAGAGCTAGAGACAATGGCTAACATTTGCTGCATTATGGACAAAGTAAGGGAGTTCCAGATCTACTTATGCTTCATTGAGTATACTCATTGATACCACTCTGATGGCAGAAAGTGAAGAGAAACTAAGAAGCCTCTTGATGAAAGTTTAACAGGAGAATGTGAAAGCTGGGAAGCTTAATATAAAAAACAAAACACACCAAGATCTTGGCAACTGGTCCTATCATTTTCTGGCAAATAAAGGAAGAATTGGAAGCAGTGTTAGATTTTCTATCCTTGGACTTAAAGATCATTGAAGCTGGCAACTGCAGCCAGGAAATTAAAGGACACTTCTTTATTAGAAGAAAAACTGGCAAATCTGGACAGCATACTAAAAAGCAAAGGTATCACTTTGCCAACAAAGGTCCATATGGTCAAAGCTATGGGTTTTTCTAGTAGCAATGTATGACTGTGAGAGTTGTACTATTGGGAAAGCTGACCATCATAGAATTGATGCTTTTGAAATCAGTACTGGAAAAGACTGTTGAGACAGCAAGGAAATCAAATTAGTCAATACTTAAAGAAATTAATTCAGGCTATTCACTGGAACAGCAGATACTGAAGCTTAAATACTTTGACCACAAAATGAGAAAATAGAACTCAAGAAAAGACACTGATGTTTGAAAAAATTGAAGCTAAAAGGAAAAGGGAACAGCAGAAGACAAGATGAATAGAGAGTATCATGAAAACACAAATGTGAACTTGGATAGACTTGAAGAGATAATAAAAGATGGAAGAAACCAAGCTATGGTTTGTGGGATCTCAAAGAATAAGACATAACTAAACAAAAACACAACAATTCTTAATTGAATTGGTAGACACTTTGTAATAACTTGAGTCAGTAAAGAAAATGTCTATAAATTTCAAACTAATTATCTCCTATTTCAAATGGTCACAGTTTTTCATCTCATTGCTTATTTTTGTTATCCTCTAGTTTTAAAATGACTAGTTTTTCCCCAGTCTCCTGTTCTGTAACCTTGAGACAACTTTAGGAAGAAATATAGGGCTTGACTTTTGATAGTGTATGTTGGGAACTACTGGTATGAAATTTCCTTTGTAAATTAGCTTATAACTTGTCTATAACTTAGTCTTTGGAAGTGACTTGCCTGTAGTTATATAGTGAATTAATGAATATTAATTCTTAGTTTGTAGGATTTTTCTTTTAAAATTAAAAAGAATTGCTCAAGTTCTTCCTACTCATATTAAAGCCTGTCCAAATGGTTTTTGTGTTAAATTTTTGTTTATTTACGACAGAACAAGGAGATAATAGAGACACAAAACTTAATATCCAGATGAAATTGGACAGTTGAATGTGTGAGATGAAAGGGACTGATTAGATATGTGCTGTTTTTGACAAAATTGAAAAATGATGTTTAGGAACTTTTAAGTTTAAGATATATCTGGAAAAACAATTTGAAATGTTCAGTATGCTGTGTGTTTGTGTTTGAGTTGTAACCATAAGAATTTATGAGGTTACCAATAGAGTGAACTGAGAGAAGAAAAGAATGTATAGGACAGAATCTTGGGGAATGGGGCCAAAACACCTGCAGTTGCAATTTATAAAGGGATGATGGTCAGTCAGTAAAGGTGATGGAGAAAGAGCAATTAGATGGACTGAAAATAGTATTATCATCTTAGCTCAGTGAGGAGATGATAGTATCGATGGGGAAAGAGGGGTCACTAGTGTCAAATGTAGAGCAAATAAGTCCAGAAGACTGATAAAAGACTATAGAATATAAAAGTTAAATAATTGGTAACTTCATTTTTAAATCATTGATTACTTCACTTGAGTGGTAAGGTCAGAAGCCAGATTACAAAGGACAAGATTGTGAGAGAAGAGGAAATAGAGGCAGGTAGTATTATGGAAAACTTTTCAAGGAAATCTGGCTGAGAAAGAAAGGAGAGAGAACAATAATTTGAGAAAATTAGTGTTTTCAAAGATCCAGCTTCTGGGATAAAAACTCACTATTTGACAAAAACTGCTGGGAAAATTGGAAATTAGTATGCAGAATCTAGGCATTGACCCACACCTAGCACTCTATACCAAAATAAGGTCTAAATAGATTCATGATTTAAATATAAAGAGATACTATAAGCAAATTAGAAGAACAAAGGATAGTCTACCTCTCAGATCTGTGGGGAAGGAAGAAATTTATGACCAAAGAAGAACTAGAGTACTTTATGGACTGCAAAATGCTTAATTTTGATTATATAAAGTTAAAAAGTTTTTGTACAAACAAAACCAATGCAGACAAGCTTAGAAGAGAAGCAGTAAATTGGGAGGGAAATTTTATATCCAAGGATAAAGACCTCATTTCTAAAATACATGGAGAATTGACTCAAATTTATAAAAATACAAGCTATTCTCCAATTGATAAATGGTCAAAGGATATGAACAGACAATTTTCAGATGAAGAAATTAAAACCATTTCTAGTCATATGAAAAAAATGCAAATTAAGACAGTTCTGAAGTACCACTTCATACCTCTGAGATTGACTAAGATGACAGGAAAAGATAATGATGAATGTTGAAGGAGATATGGGAAAATTGGGTCCCTTATACGTTAATGGTGGAGTTGTAACTTGATCCAACCATTCAAGAGCAATTTGGAACTATTACAAAGGGCTCACAAACTGCATACCCTTTGATCCAGTAGTGTCTCTACTGGGTCTGTATCCCAAAGAAATCATTAAAAAGGGGAAGGGACCTACGTGTGCAAAAACATTTGTGGCAGACCTTTTTGTAGTGGCAAGGAACTAGAAGCTAAGTGTATGCTTATCAGTTAGACAGTGGCTGAATAAATTATGGCATATGATGGAATGTTATTGTTCTATAAGAAATGATCAGCAGGATTATTTCAGAGAAGCCTGGGGAGATTTACATAAATTTATGCTAAATAAAATAGCAGAAGCAAATTAACAGGATATCATTGTACACAGCAACAAGAAGATTATATGATGATCAGTTATGATGGACATGCCTCTTTCTAACAAAGATGATTCAGGCCAGTTCCAGTGGTCTTCTGATAGACTTGCATTCAAAGAGAGGACTTTTGTGGGGATTGATGGTAATTCACAACATAACATTTTCACTCTTTTTGTTTTCTTTCTCTTTTTTTTCCCTTATTGATCTGATTTTTCTTGTGCAGCATAATTGTGGAAATATATATAGAAGAATTGCACATTCAACATATTTTGGATTATTTGCCATGTAGGGGTGGGGGTGGAGGAAGAATGTTAAGGGACAAGTCAATTCTCTGAAAGCCTCCACAGCTGTGAATCATAACATCTGAAGGAATTGCAGGACAGCCTTTTCTGACACAGATGTTGCGAACTGGGAATGAGATAAATTGGAGGCAGAGGGAAGAGGAGAGAGGTCAGACAACACAATGGCCTCTCAGATCAGAGAACAACAACTGCTTCTCAGTCTCCTTGTATCCTTTCACCTAAGGAGATCCATTCTACAGGTCTAGGTTGGATCTCCAGCAGCCACTGGTGGCTCCTGGTAGCATAACAGAAGAGAGGAAGAAAAAATTTTGGAGCACAAAATTTTGCAAGAGTGAATGTTGAAAACTATGTATGTGTTTTGAAAATAAAAAGATTTAATGATGGTTTTTTAAGGATAAGAAAGATTTAAGGTGTGTTAGAAACCATAAATAAGCGATTAAAGATAAGATAGAGTTGGCATTGGGGAGAGGATTGAAGTTTAAATCGTTTGTGGAGTGGAGGAGGTACTATCAAGGACACAATTTGAAGGATTCAGTTTGGCAAAAAGAACTACTTCCTGATATTGGAAGAAAAAGAGAAAAGTAGGTGATATGTCAAAGAGTTTTAAGGAAAAAGGGAGAAAAAGAAGCTCACATTGTATAGCCTCAGTTTTCTTTATTCAAATAAATTTTATTGATGTCTTTTTATATATCAGTAAAATTTCCTCGTGCTTTTCCCCTCACCAAGTCATTCCATATAACAATTATTATTTAAAGAAAAAAAAAAGATGATAAATTGAAGAAAACTGATTAGTACACTGAAAAGTTCAAAAATGTGATTAGTGTGGCCCTCCCAAGAATCTCTCTTCTCTACAAAAGACTATCTTCTCAAATCTTTACTTTGTGATTTTGCAACATTTACATTTGATTGTTTTGTAGTAGTTCTTTTTATTTATAGTATTATAATTATTGTATATATTGTTTGGTAGACTCTACTTACTTCATTTTACATCAGTTCATGTAAGTCTTTCCATGCTTTTTGTTCATCATATTCATCACTTCTATTACATTGATGTGTCATAATTTGTTTACCCATTTCTCCAGTCTCATTTTTCTAGTAGAGTTAAAGACAAGAAACTCAGGTCAGAAATAAAGGATGTAAGGGAGTGTGGGGGACAAGGAAGATCTCATAAATATCAAAAATATCTAAAGATCCCTTTATAGTAGCAAACAATTTGAAACAAAGTAAGTGCACATTGATTGAGAAATGGCTAAACAAATTTAGGCAAATAAATGAATGAAAAAAATTTAAAATGCTCTAAATCACTATTGATCAGAGAAATGTAAATTAAGACAGCTCTGTGGTACCACTGTATACCTCTTATATTGGCTAAGATGACAGGAAAAGATAATGATGAACATTAGAGGGTCCTAGGAAAATTGAGATACTAACACGTTGTTGGAGTTGTGAATTGATCCAACCATTCTGAATAGCAATATGGAACTATGCCCAAAGGTTTATCAAATTGTGCATACTCTTTGATCCAACAATATCTCTACTGGCTCTGTATCCCAAAAAGATCATAAAAATGAGAAAAGGACCCACATGTGCAAAAATGTTTGTGGCAGCCCTTTTTGTAATGGCAAGGAACTTTGATTCAGCAGTGTCTCTAGTGGGCCTGTATCCCAAAGAAATCATTAAAAAGGGTGGATCTATTTTGAGTATATTTTTAGTGAAAATATATTAAAGAAAATCTCATACAGATACATAGTTGGAAAAGAAAGAAGTTTTTTAAAATTGCCTGATAGCTTAGTATTTATAAAAATAATTTTGATCTTGCTCTGCCTGAAAGACTTTCTGAGACTCCCAGAGACCTGTAGATCATATTTGGAGAACCCTTTCCATAGGCCATTCTCTATTTTTCTTCTTCCTACCTGCCTACTTAGCTTTCTGCTTTTATGGATTGCTATAAATGTTATTCTGCAACACTACCACCATACAAATAATATAAGCTCTACTGTATATAAATGAGTGTACTGAGAATTACAAGTTGTTAACCCACTTCTGGTTACATGTCTAGTCAATAAAGTTTTCTAACTACAAAGTTAGGGTTTTTTTTTCTTTCTTTCCTTTTTCTTTTCTTTCTTTCTTTCTTTCTTTTTTTTTTTTTTTTTTAAGCATACTCTCATGTCTTATGAAGTTAAATTACTTAATCTCTATAAGCCTGTTTAATCATTTGTAAAATGATTATGTAATTATATAATGTAATATTTATGTAATATTAAGTAATAATTATGTAATGTAAAAATAATGGTACCTATTTCATAAGATTATGATAAAAGCTCAAATAAACTATATGTAAAACAAACTTTAAATGACTGTATAAATGCTAGCTATTTATGATTATAATGATTATTTTAAGTAACTTGCTCACAGTAGCATAGCTAATAAGTATCTGTGACAGGTATTCCTGACTCCCAAGTCAGTTACCAACATTTGATCATGTTATTCATCACTTTGGAAACCTTATACTTGTTTCAGGAACTGCATTGAGAAATGGCAAGGTTAAGTATGCATGTAGATATGGTAATGGAAAGAGAGCTGAGCACACTGTTACAGAGCAGAGGTAGAAACTGACCAGAGGCCTGGCAATGACTTTTATAATTGGATTTTATCCTCCCTTTTTTCCTTCTACCCTCCCTTTTTTCCTCCCTCCCTTCCTCCTTTCCTTCCTCCCTTTCTTCCTTTCTATAATAGCTTTTTATTTTCAAAATACATTCACACATAATTTTCTACATTTACCCTTGCAAAACTTTGTGTTCCAAATTTTTCTCCCCTTTCCCCCTTCCTTTCTTCCCTCCCCTAGATAGCAAATAATCCAGTATAGGTTAAACATATACAATTCTTCTAAACAAATTTCCACATTTATCTGCATAAGAAAAATCAGATTAAAAAGAAAAAAAAACCAAGCAAACAGCAGCAAGAAAAATACATTCAGTTCCCACAGACCTCTTTCTGGATGCAGATGTCTCTCTCTATCACAAGTCCTTTGGAACTGGCCTGAATCACCTCATTGTTGATAAGAGCCACATTCATCAGAATTGATCATCATCTCCCGGTTCTATTCACTTCATTTAGCATCAGTTCATGTAAGTCTCTCCAGACCTCTCTTAACACCATCTTGCTGATCATTTCTTATAGAATAATATTCCATAACATTCACATTTCATAACTTTTTTAGCCATTCTCGAACTGTTGGGCATCCACTCAGTTTTACACATGTATCCTTTTCCCTTTTTTATGATCTCTTTGGAATACAGGCTCAGCAGAAACACTGCTGGATCAAGAGTATGCACAGTTTGATAGTCCTTTGGGCATAGTTTCAAATTGTTCTCTAGAATGGCAATCTATTTTTCTAATTTTACCTGACAACTGTTACTCATTGTTTTCAAACTAATAATATTACTTATTGTCTTCTGTTCTTGTCTTGTTCTATACTGTCTTTGTGCCTTTACTCAGACGTGATACATAATAGGTGACACATAAATGGTAGTTGTTACAGATGTGGAAGATGTGCTTGCCTGGAAAGAAGGTAGTAATATATAGTATGAAACAGACATCCTCAGTGTGTTTTTGTTTCTTGTTCTGCTTTTGAGAAAAGCTATTTAATTCCTGGTTATTGAGTTTATCTGTCATGAAGAAGAGAAAACATTTTCAGTTTTTTATTTATTGTGGTTTGTTGGATGGTTTTCTTAGCAACCGTAGGTGTTGGGATAAGTCAGGATCTCAAATCAACTATAATTTTTTTATAAAATTTTACTTTTTTGGATGAATGAGATACTCTGATTCCAAAAATATTTTCTTTTAGGAAATCTAGGAATGAAGAATGAGGAATGACCTACTGTAAGAGAGGAACTTATTGAAACAATTTAAGGGACTACTATATTAAGTGAACAACTTAAAATATTTATTGTTTACAGAGACAAATGGTTAGTTAAATCTATTTTGAATGTTAAGACTGTAAGACTATATAAAATCTTAGAGTGAAGAATTGTTTTTGTTTTAGTTTTCTTTATTTTTAACTTAGTTAAGTTTTATATACACCCATCCTAAAATAGGAAATTTTACCATCACCCAAATTTAGTCAGTTTTCTTATCCAGCTTTCAACAGTTACTCTGCATTATAAATAGTTCATGAAACATCAATGACTATGAAAAATATGTATGCAGTTTTGAAATAATACACAATAAAACAAATTTTATTGTATAAATACAAATTAGGGCAAATAGATTTTTCTTTATTGCCCATAAATATTGACTAGTTTATAAACCTTCCTGTTCCTGTAGTTGACCTGGGTCTTAATAATCTTATATTTGTTTGATTTTATTTTTTTATTCTGGATTTAAGTTTCATATACAAAAGAGGATTGTGTATAAAACTACACTGCTTGCTTTTTAAAATGAATTTATATATGTATAAAACAAATTCAATTTTACTTTCAAAAATGTCTCACTTGTTTATACAACTGTGTAACTTTTTAAATGTTTCAATGATGGTCCCTTCTTTTCTTTCCTATTTTTTTTCCGTGGACCTTGCTGTCTTTGCCCTCCCTTTCTTCCTTCTCAATTAAAAACAGGAAGACAAAAAAATCCTATTTTAACAAATCAGTATAATCAAGTAAAATAAATTACACGCTGACAATGTCCAGAAATGTTTGTCATTTTCCTTTCCATGAGTCTGTGACTTCTCTGTAATGGGAAACATGTTTCATTATATGTTCTCTAGAATCTTGGCCAGTCATTGCTTTTATCAAAGTCCTTAAGTCTTTCAAAGTTGTTTTTCTTTAAAATATTATTTTCACTTTATAACCCATTCTCTTAATTTTTCTCATTTCACCAATCAAGCCTTGCATCCAAGATTTCTTTGAAATTAGTTTCTTCATTATTTCTGTTGACATAGTAATCATTCCATTCCATTCCATCCATATGCTTCAACTTATTCAGCCACCTCCCAATTAGTGGCCACCTTATTAATTTCCCAGTTCTTTTTTCCCCATTTAATCCATGCTTCGTTTAGAATCAAGAAGGTTCTCTTTAGACATTTGCTCTCTAGTGGTATCTTACCTTAATGCTTCCCTCCCATACCTACAAGTGATAGTTGTATCACCATTGAGTTTCTTTTTTCAACCATATTTTTGGTACTATTTTTGCTGACCTTCATTCTCTTCAATAATACAAATAATAATATTCAGCATTTATTATACAATACGTTAGGATTTTTAAAGCACTTTACAAATATCCTCTCATTTTATTTTTCAGATAACTTTTGGAGGTAGTTGCTATTATCATTTCCATGTTACAATGAAACTGAGGCAGATGAAAAAAAAAAAAGGTTGAATAGCATGAATAGAATCATCCAGCTATCTGAGATACTTTTTTTTTGGGGGGGGGTGCTCTATTTCTCTATTTATTTATTTTGTTGCAGATTTTTATTTACAAGATATATGCATGGGTAATTTTTCAGCATTGTCAGTTGCCAAACCTTTTGTTCCAATTTTTCCCCTCCTTCCCCCCATCTCTTCCCCCAGATGACAGGTTGACCAATACATGTTAAATATGTTAAAGTGGATGTTAAATACAATATATGTATACATGTTCATACAGTTATTTTGCTGCACATGAAGAATCAGACTTTGAAATATTGTACAATTAACCTGTGAAGGAAATAAAAAATGAAGGCAGGCAAAAATATAGGGATTGGTAATTCAATGTAATGGTTCTTAGTCATCTCCCAGAATTCTTTCTCTGTGTGTAGCTAGTTCAGTTCATTACTGCTCTATTGGAACTGATTTGGTTCATCTCATTGTGGAAGATGGCCAGATCCATCAGAATTGATCATCTTATAGTATTGTTGTTGAAGTATATAATGATCTCCTAGTCCTGTCATTTCACTCAGCATTAGTTCATGTAAGTCTCTCCAGGCCTTCCTAAAATCATCCTGCTGGTCATTTTTTACAGAATAATAATACTCCATAACATTCCTATACCACAATTTATTCAGCCATTCTCCAACTGATGGGCATCAACTCAGTGTCCAGTTTCTGGTCACTACAAAGAGGGCTGCCACAAACATTTTGGCACATACAGGTCCCTTTCCCTTCTTTAAGATCTCGTTGAGAAATAAGCCCAGTAATAACACTGCTGGATTAAAGGGTATGAACAGTTTGATAGCTTTTTGAGCATAGTTCCTAATCGCTCTCCAGAATGGCTGGATGTATTCACAATTCAACCAACGAGGTATCATTGTCCCAGTTTTCCCACATCTCCTCCAACATTAAGCATTATCTTTCCCTGTCACTCTAGCCAATCTGACAGGTGTGTAGTAGTATCTCAGAGTTGTCTTAATTTGCATTTTTTGGTTAATAATGACTTGGAGCATCTTTTCATATGGCTTGAAATAGTTTCAATTTCTTCGTCTGAGAATTGTCTATTCATATCCTTTGACCATTTATCAATTGTAGAATGGCTTGATTTCTTATAAATTAGAGCCAGTTCTCTATATATTTTGGAAATGAGGCCTTTATCAGAACCTTTAATTGTAAAAATGTTTTCCCAATTTATTGCTTCCCTTCTAATGAGATACCTATTTTGATAAGAGATTTGAACTGATTCTTTCTGATTCTAGATCCAAAGACTTCTTATGTATTTTATACTACCTCTGATATTATAGATGCCAATCCCTACATGCCTGTCTATCCCTTGCAACTCCAAGTCTTCCCAAACTTTTGTACAGAGGGCACATCTAATGCACTTTAACCCTTTCTTGTTTTATAATTTTTTTCTTGAGGCAAAATCTGTTGTAAACATTTATCCAAATTAGTATTCATAAGGCTAATCTTTTATGAAAGAGTTGGAATTTCAATATACAAGCAATCATTTGCAAAGAATTGTAATATAGATAAGTGGCTGAGCTTTCTTTTATTTTAATTTAAACAGAATTTAACTTTTATACTGGAATTACATAAGAACAAAAATGTTAAAACAGAGCAAGACATAATTTAAGTGAACTCATTCTAGGTTCTAATACTCCACTAAAATACTCCTATAACAAATACCACAGCAGAAGAAAACAAAGTAAACTCTGAATAGAAATCTTGTTTATTTTCCAAATGCCCAGCAGGTTTATAGTTTATATTGCCTCTACCAATTAGGAAATAATATTGATGTCATATTATGCATTGAATATTTGTTGGATCTAACTTTATTATGTATCATTTATAAATTCTTTTAGGAGAAAGCTTTCGAACTATGCTCTAATTTAAACAAAAATGTTGTATATAATAGGTAAAGATTTAGAGAATTGGCCTCAATGTAATTAAGGGCCTTATTTTTATAAAAGCATGAAAGAGAAATCTATTTTTATTGTAAGATATTTACTAATTTATTATTGAGCATTCCTAAAAATATGAAGTACTGTTTTAAATTAAGGGACTTGGTGAGAATTTGGATTTGGAAATGTGTTTATGAGCCTTTGTTTTGTAGTACTTGGCATTTAGGTTGGTTGTGTAGAAGATAGTTTTCTCATTCTAATATTTCTGGTTTATTAATTTTGAATAAATTATCACCAAAATTATTTGCTATTTTAATGAATTAAAAGTTCCTTTTTGTCTGTTTTATGAATTATGAATATCAAAAAGCTATGGAGTTTATCTTAATGGTGGTTTTGTTAAACTTTTAATATAACTCTAGGTCAGATATACCTATATTTAAGTACTTTAAAAAGTTATTTTTTATTTTAATTTTTTTTGGGGTGGTGGTGAAGTAATTAGGGTTAAGTGATTTGCCCAGAGTCATATAACTAGGAAGTGTTTGAGCCCTGAGGCTGGATTTGAACTCAGGTCCTCCATACGCCAGGGCCACTTCTCCATCTACTGTTCCATTTAGCTGCCCCTTATTTTAAGTTTTTTATTTAACATTCATTTTTGAATTTTCAGTTCCAAAGTCTCTCTATCCTTCTCCTCAATCTTTTTCTCACTCAAAGAGAAGGCAAAGCAACATAATGCCAATTTTACATGTGAAGATATGCAAAACGTATGTTCTTGTCCTTTTCCAAAGCAGGGGGAAAAAAGTGGAAAGAAGTGCTTCAGATTCATCATCTTGGAGATGGATAGCATTTTTCATCATGAGTTTTTTGGAATTGTTATACGATCTTGTATTGATCAAAGAATCTAAAATCGTTCACAGTTGATCATTACATAAATATTCTTATACATAGTTTCTCCTGGTTATACTTACTTTACTTCATATCATTCATGTATATCATATTTTACTTTATATCATCAAATCCTTCCAGGTTTTTTCAGAAACCATCACATTTTCATTTTTTATGTCCCAGCAATATTCTATCACAATTACGTACCACAACTTGTTTAGCCATTTGCCAAATGATGAACATATCCTTAATTTCCATTTCTTTATCACCACAAAAAGAGCTGCTATAAATATTTTTGTACTTACATATCCTTTGTCCTTGATCTTTTGGGATTATAGACGTAGTAGTAATATTACTATGCCAAAGAGTTAGGTTATAGTTAGGTTATACATTTTGATAGCCATTTGGACATAATTCCATATTGATTTACTGAATGGTTCAAAACTTCACCAGCTCTACGTTAATGTATTTATTTACCTATATCACCTCTTATCTAGCATTCATTCCTTTTTTGTCATGTTAGCCAATCTGATGGGTATAAAATAGTACCTCAAAATTGTTTTAACTTGTATTTCTCAAGTGATTTAGAGCATTTTTTCATGTATCTATTGATAGCTTTGATACCTTTTTTCTGAAATACCAAAACCATATTTGTGTTGTACAGAGAATTTAGTAAGAGACTGTCTTTGGTTTTTCAAATAGTTTACATAGTACTGAAATCACTTGTTCTTTCAATGTTGTTAGAATTCACTTATGAATCCGTCTGGTCTAGGGATTTTTCTTAAGGAACTCATTTGTGGCTTCTTCGGTTTCTTTTTTTAAGACAGGGATTATTTAAGTATTCCATATCCTCTTATGTTTATCTGATTAATTCATATTTTTGTAACTGTTCATCCATAATTCACTTAGATTGTCTATTACATTGACATATAATTGAGGAAAATCTCTCCTTAAAATTGCTTTAATTTTATTTTTCATTGGTCCTATATTAATTTTTCATATTTTGGTTTTATTTTTTATTTTTTAAAATCATATTCACCAATTGTTTATATATTTTGTTTATTCATAAAAATTAGCCTTCTAGTTTCACTAATTTTTTACTTTTATTTATTTTTTCATCTCCTTTGATTTTTCAGGTTTTCTGTATTAGTGTTTCAGTGGGAATTTTTTGTTAGTTATTTTTCTAGTTTTTTTATTTGCATGCCCAATTCATTGATCTGCTATTTTTCTTTTATTGCTATAAGCCTATATTTAGAGATACAAATTTTACCTTAAGTACTGCTTTTGCTTCATGCCCAAATTTTGTTGTTGAGTTATTATATTTTATGAAATTATAGATATAGTTTTAATTTGTTCTTTGACTTGTTCATTCTTTAGGATTAGATTATTTACTTTCCAATTTATTTTTAATCTATGCTTCCAAGGTCCTTTATTGAATACATTTTTATTGCATTATTGTTTGAAAGGGTGCATTTCTGCTTTTGTTTGTGAGGTTTTTAATGTCTAAATACATAATTACTCTTTTTGAAGGTGCTTTGTGCAGGTAAGAAAAAGGTCCACTCCTTTCTATTTCTATTTAGTTTTCTCCAGAGGCCTGTTATATCTAAGTTTTCTAAAAATATATTTTCCTTTACTTCTTTCATATTTATTGTATGGTTAGGTTCTTGAGAGGTATAAATTGAGGTTACCTTACCAATAAAATTTGACTATCTGTGTTAACCCATTTAACTTTTCCTTTAAGAATTTGGATATTATATTTGGTGTTTATATTTAGTATTAACATTAACTCGTTTATGTTACCTTTTAGCAAAATGTTTCTCTGCTTATCTTTTTTTAATCAGGGTTGCTTTTCTTTTACTTTGTTTGAGATCATGATTGCTGCCCCTGCCTTTTTTACTTGGGGCGGAGAATAGTAAATCTGTTCTATTCCTTTATTTCAGTTGTTTGTTGTCTCGTTGTTTCAAGTATACTTCTTGTAAATGTTGGATTCTGGTTTCTAATCCAGTCTACTATCTGCTTTCATTTTATGGATGAGTTTATCCCATTCACAGTCACAGTTATGATTTCCAACTATGTATTTTTCTCCATCCTATTTTTTTTCTTCTGTTTATCCTTTTCCTCCTCAAAAGTCTGTTTTGCTTCTGGCCATTTCTTCCTTTAATCTACTTTCCTTCTGAAAGAGGGTAAAGTTTTTACCTTTTTTCCTCCTGTTTCTTAATTAGAAAGATTACACAACTGACTATGCATAAATATAAATAGATATTATATATGCATATTTTTTCCTCCCCTTTGAACCAGCTAAGTTGAAAGTGAGATTCAAACATTGTCTATACCCTTCTCCCTTTTTACTCTCCAATGTTAAAACTTTTTCTTATGCCTTTCTTTTATATGAAATGAGTTTCTCCATCCCTCTTCTTCCTCCTTCAGATCAACATAATGAACTCACACCTGTGCCTTTTGTCTTATGAAGAATTCTTCTAAATTCCCTAATAAAGATAAAAGTTCTTAGGAATTACATGTTATATCCCATTTAGGAATATAAACAGTTTCTCTTTAATGTTTCTTTATGCTTCTCGAGTCTTGTGGATGTATGTTATATTATCTATTTAACTTTGGTCTTTTTATCAGAAATGCTTGGAAATTTTCCATTTCATTAAATGACCATTCCCTTCATCTCCCGCCCCTCTCCCAAAGCTTTAAGTTTAGTTTTTCTGGCTAGGTTATTCTTGGTTGTAATCCTAGGTCCTTTGCCATCCCCAATACCATTATTACAAGTCCCCTGTTCCTTTTTGTGGCTGCTGCTAAATCTTGTATTAACTTGATAATGGTTCTGTGTGTTATTTGAATGGTTTACTTCTAGTATTTTTTTTTTTTTTTGATCTGGGTTCTCTAGAATTTGGCTATAATATTCCTGCAAATTTTTATTCTGGGTTTCTTTGGGTAGGTAATTGGTAAATTCTTTCAATTTCTATTTTGCTCTCTGTTTCTAAGATATTAAAGCAATTTTATAATTTCTTTAAATGTGTCTAAGCACTTTAAAAAATTGTGGCATTTATGTAGTTTAATATTTCTAAAATTATCCCTTTTTGACCTGTTTTGCGAATCAGGTTTTTTTTTTTTTTTTAAATAAGATGCTACACATTCCTCCCTTAACTTTATTGTTTTCTTGATGTGTCCTGGAGTCATTAGCTTCCACTTGACCAATTGTAATTTTTGAGTAATTATTATCTTCAGTGAACTTTATCTGCTTTTTCCATTTGGCTAATTCTACTTTTTAAGAAGGTTTTTTTTTCGTGCATCTCTTGAATTTTGAAATCTTTTTTTTCTCTCTTTTTTTTAGCTCTTCTAGGAATTCTTGTTGGTTCTGAGTCTCCCTCGGAATCTCCAATTCCTCCCTCTCCAACCCCTGCTTTGAGATTTTGCTTATTGTTGTCTTCTGAATTTGTCTTGAGCTTCTCTGTTGACATCTAGATTTTTATGATCAAGTTTTTTGTTGTTGTTTCTTTGCTCATTTTCCCAGTCTCTTTCTTGACTTTGAACTATGTGTTAGATTTGGGTTCTGCATCCATCTTTTTTGCCTTGCTATTTTCAAAACTAATTCTGGAAAACTTAAAAGTTTTTTTACTGCTTCCAGATGCTGCATTACGGGGAACAGTGTGATTACTGCTCTCCTGGTCTGTGCTGTAGTCTTTAACTAGCTTTTTCTCCTTGCAACTTGAAGTCCTAATGATCCCCTTTTGAAATTGTCACCAGGGCCGTTGTGACTACAAGTGTTCCTCTGTGTCCTGAAACTGTATCTAGTTCTAGGTAATGGACAGTGGGGCAGTGAAGTTGTCAGATATTACCCAGACTCACACCCAGTTCCAATACAGGGAGGAGTCTGGTCTCCTGGAATCTCTCTGACTGGTTATCCAGTCATCTTGTTGTCTTTGAGTGGTAAGAACTTTAGAAATTACTGTAACTGCCACTTCTCTTGTCTTCCAGTTCTGCAGCTAATGTTAATATTGTCACTACACTGCACTTTCAGCCAGACCTTATCCAGCTGTCACAGAGTTTTGACTGTCTAAATTCTTTTGGGCTGGGAAAATATCGTATTCCAATTTTTGGGTATGCTGCTCCAAAATTCTATTGACACTGTTATTTTTAAGTTCTTTGGATAGTAACATGATTAATTTGGATATGAAGTGAAATGCACCTTATATCCTATCATCTTGGTTCCCATATGAAGTTATATTTTTTTGAAAGATAAATTTCAGATATTTTGTAGAGTTGTTTAATTCACTCAGAATTGACTGTTCATCTGAATCTGTAAGCATCTTGTTTTGTTAAACTAATCACTTGTTTATTACATATAGCTCCTTTAAAAAAAATTCATATTCTGAATGTAGATATCTTTGTTTCTTTCATCCAAGAGTGTAGGTTTTTTTTCCACAAAAATAAACCTCGTCACAATAATATGAAGCAGAAAAAATATTAAATATTATAAAAGTTTTTTTTTTTGAGGCATTTGGGGATAAGTGATTTTCCAAGGTTACATTGCTATTAAGTTTTGAGGCTAGATTTGTACTCAGATCTTGCTGATTTCAGGGCCAGTGCTCTTTCCACTGTGCTACCCAACTGCTTTCATTATAAATATTTCTTGACAGATCTTTAATTGGCAAACTTTCTTAATAGATAAATCCATTTTGTGTTCTAAATAATTTAGAATTATGTCATGTTTACTAGAATTGGTCTTCATTGCTAATTTTATATATAAATAATTGTAATGTCAGTAGCCTTTGATTAGCTTTGTGATTTAATATTGATATGAAATTATGTAGTGGCTGCCATTTAAAACAGTTTAGTTTTACTATTTGATGTATTGATTTATGTTTTACTTCTCTTTTTGAGGTAAAAATCAGAAATGTGGTCCTTGAAAAAGAGGTGTTTAATTCTATATTTTTAAAGTAAATAGGAAATTAAGATAATGTTAAGATTTCTGCTGAGATGTGTGTGTCCATTTGTCTGCCTATGTTTACATTTGCCTTTTATCTTAGAAAAATTCTTATGTATTGTAAAACAACTGTAAGTATAGAAAAGATCATAGAGTAAGAACTTGAAGGGAACGTCAGGAGCTATTTGATCAACAACCCTCTTGTTTGACAGATGAGGAAACTGAGACAGGGAGGTTAAGTGATTTGTCCAAAGTAAGACATGGTAAGATTTAATCCAGGTCTTCTCCCTATAGCCAGTCTTCTTTTTACTGTATCTTGTTATCTAACTTAGAAGAGTGTTTCCTCTTTACTTCCCCCTCCATTCCCCAATACAATGAATATTAAGCTTAATTAATTTTTATCCTTTCCTGATAATTAATAGCGTGTATTATCATTATTATAATTAGCCGTAGTAGAGTATCAGAAGAGTATAATCTGATTTTAATTTTATTGATTTTATTTTTGTTCTGAAAATGTAAATTCCTCTTGTCATAGATATTCATGCTTGAGTTAGCTAAAGATACATTACAAATGTCCTTTAGATAGTTTGTTACTTCCAGAGGAGACCTGTACTCTGTGGGTACTTGGTTGGTGGGTACGTGGACATTGGTAAACAAAGAGTCTGGGCAAATTCTAGTCCTAGCAATTTCCAAAACATATGACAAAAACCTGGAATCCTAATCGTGCCTCTGCTCAGCAGTGTTGAAAGACCAGAGGCAAAACCTAGACAAGATGAGCAATTGAAAGTCTCAGAGCTCTAGCAAGAGAGAGTTCCCAATCAACAAACACGATTCTTAGGGCTGCCCATTGTCTCTTAAAAGAGAGACCCAGTCTTTGTTTTTGTACTCAGGACTGGACAGGTTCTCCAACCGGCTTCTTGCCTAAATGACTCATCTTACAAGAACTAATTGCCAATGGCAATTTTATAATCGCCACAACAATAGCCCACTCAGCCCTACTAAATCTTATTTTTCTATATACAAATTATTTATGCATCCAACCTCACCATATTCCCATCCACTAATAACTCTAAAATACAGTAATACAACAACTCAATAAAACTCACTACATTAATTCCAACAACTACAATCATCTCTTCCCTACTACTTCCCTTAACCCCCCCATTTATCACTCTGTCATAACTAATAACTACAAGGCTTTACCTTGCATCACGCGAATGCAAACTGAGCACTTTAATTAAACTAAGCTCTCTAAAAGCCCTGGCTGCACTTAAGCTACTTCTTCGAATTTGCAATTCAAAGTAATATATACTCCAGAGCCCATTCAAAGGCTTAGGATCAAACTAGACCAAAGGCCTTCAAAGTCTTAAGCAGGTGTTAAATCTCCTAGCCTTTGAATACATCCAGAGACCCCCCCACCTTGTAAGGAGAAAAAAGGTGGGGAGTCCCTGGGAAAGTCTCAGTGCACTCCTTCTCACCTCAGGAATAATCATATGATTTCACTTCCACTCCACTCTTCTCCTCTTTATAGGAGTAACATCAATACTTCTAACAATATTCCAATGATGATGGGATGTTGTACGAGAGGAAACATTCCAAGGCCACCATAACCATACTCCTGTAGTCCAAAAAGGCCTAGGGTATGGCATAATCCTTTTCATCACAGCAGAAGTCTTCTTTTTTGTAGGTTTCTTCTGAGCTTTCTACCACTCAAGTCTTTCTCCAGCCCTAGAATCAGGAGGCTGCTGATCTCCTGTAGGAATTCACCCACTTAACCCATTAGAAGTTCCATTATTAAATACAGCCATCCTTCTCGCCTCAGGAGTCTCTATCACATGGTCCCACCATAGTCTCATAGAAGGAAACTGCAAACAGATAATTCAAGCCTTAGCGATCATGCCCTAGGATTATACTTCGCAACCCTTCAAGCTATAGAATATTATGAAGCACCCGTCACTATTTCCGATGGCATCTACAGCTCAACATTCTTTGTAGCAACTGGCTTCCATGGCTTACACGGAATCATTGGCTCACTATTCCTAATTGTATGCCTCCTTCGACAGCTCTTTTATCACTTTACATCTACCCACCACTTTGGCTTCGAAGCAGCCGCCTGATACTGACACTTCATAGATGTTGAAGGAGGATGCGATGAATAAAGCAAAAAAAATTTTTTTAATATTATCAGAAAATTGTCTTGTTTTGAGAGAGACATTCAAAGGGTAATCCTGTTAGGATTCTTACAAAGTGATGTCAGTTGTCTAATTTTAGCATCATGCTTAGCAATTCTCTAGTTCAGAGTTCACACCTTTAGGAGTTCATACTTTAGCTTCGAGATTCACAAGTCAGGAACTCACAATCCCACTCTCTTGGAGGAGGAGTCAACCTTTGAGTTCACACATTTAAGAGATTATATATAAGAAGCTCTTGGAGCCTCAGCCAGGAGTCAGTTGAGGAGATTGAGAAGCCAGAGACTATAGTTGGGCAGAACTGGGGATTGGGAAGAAGAGAGGCTAAAGCTGGAAGAGGCAAAGGACTAGCAACAGGAGCTCTCAAAACCAATGAGAGAGAGAGGCCTCCAAGAAAGTTAACCAGGCTATTTTGAAGGAGACAATAAAGGATTTGAACTTTTAACAGCTGGCTGCATTTGAGGTGATTATTGAATTGACCTGAAACTAAGGCTACCTCCAGAAGCCCCCTGAGAAATCTGCTCCCAGAGAACGATTATATTTTTTTTCAAATTTTATTTTTTTAATAGCTTTTTATTTACAAGTTATATGCATGTGTAATTTTACAGCATTGACAATTGCCAAATGTTTTGTTCCAATTTTTCTCCTCTTTCCCCCCACCCCCTCTCCTAGATGGCAGGATGACCAATACATGGAGAACGATTATATTTTAGAAAAAAAGAACACTACATAAACCCTAAGTAGTGACATTACAAATAGGTCCAGGTAAAAAACTTTGAAGAAAAAAAATGTCTCAGCCACAGGGATTGTAGCAGTATTTTGAAAAAGTGAAATGAGATACTGAATGGAAAAGCTAAGGAAGAAAGAATAGGAAGGGGAAATGATGCTTTAGAAGAGATGGTGGAAAAATCCATTCAAAAACTGAATTCCATAAAAATTAGCATGGTTCAGAAAGAAAATAGTGACTCAGTAATACAATTTTTAAAAAAAGATTGAAAATACAAAATAAAATCTAAGAAATATTATGGTAAATACAGTTTATCTGGAAAAGAGAGCAAGGAGAGGTAATATAAGGATTATCAGACTGAAAACTATTATTAAAAAATGTCTGTATACTGTATTTCAAAATTTATAAATGAAAACTGTCCCTAACTTTTAAAATCAGAAGTTAAATTGGAAACAGTAGCAGTCCATAGAAATGAATATAAACTGCTTGCATTTTTGTTTTTCTTCCCGGGTTATTTATACCTTCTGAATTCAATTCTCCCTGTGCAACAAGAAAACTGTTCGGTTCTGCACACATATATTGTATCTAGGATATACTGTAACCCATTCAACATGTAAAGGACTGCTTGCCATCTGGGGGAAGGGGTGGAGGGAGGGAGGGGAAAAATTGGAACAGAATAATCCAAGGGATAATGCTGTAAAAAATTACCCTGGCATGTGTTCTATCAATAAAAAGTTATTAAAAAACAAAACAAAACAAAACAAAAAAACCAAACAGTAGCAGTCCATCCATAACCTCCAGAAAGAAACTCCAAAATGAAAACGTTCTGGAACATCCAAGCCAAAATTCAAAACTTCAGGATTAAAACAAAAAGTGTTCCAGGTAGCCAAAGGGAAGTCAAGTATCAAAGAATTAGGAAAAAGATTCACACAAACTTAGCAGTTGCATTGTTATAGAAAGGAGAATTTGAGATCCAGTGTTACAAAATGGATGAGATAAATTATATCCAAAAATAATTTATCTGGCCACACTAAAAATAAACTTAGAAGGGAAAGGAAGAAATGTGTAATTAATGAAGAACTCCTGTTGAAAATGCCAAAGGACTTACTTTGTAATGAAAACAGAGCTACTAAAAGAAACATGGATAATTAGATACACATTTGTTTAATTGAACAGGAATTTTTGGGGGTGAATTGTTAATATGGAGATAAGAGATACATGTCTTCCCACAACACTAGTATATCTTTAAAGAGTCATTGAGAAAAATAAAAATGACACAAAGGACAATGGGTCTTATTCTGCTTAAATAGTCTTAGGAGAAGACAAAGATCAGAAGAATAGGGGATTATATAGGGAAAAGGAATAGAAAAAACAAATCATTGGCACAATAGAAGTATACATAGATGAAATTGGGACAGATAACCCAAAATAGGTATCCTATGAAATCAGTTTAGCATTTGAATAGAAAATGGATTGGAGCACACACTAATTAAGGAGGCTATTGTAATGGTGCAGGTGAGAATTGTTGAGGACCTGCCCTGTGTTTGTGGCTATGTGAGTGGAAAGAAAGGGATATATATGAGATATATTAAAGAGAAAAAAAATTATAAGATTTGGATACTGATTGGATATGTGGCGTGAAGAATGAAGGATTGAAGAGATGACACTATGGTTGTGAACTTATAGTTCTTGAAAATAATAGAGAAGTTTGCAAGAGGGATGAATTTGTGAGAGAAGATGAGTTCTTTTGAGACATGCTGGGTTTGAGATACCCATTGGTCATCCACATTGATTTTCACATCAATTTACATTGACCACTTGTGGTCATTAATCTAGTTCAAGTTATCATTTGTCATCTAAATTTCCTCTGCAGTCTCTTAGTTTTGTCTCTAACCCCTACACTTCAGCGCTCCAATACTTAATCCTCATAGCTGCCAAAATTCTTATGGCATAGGTTTTACCTTGATATATTCTTGCTTAATAATTTTCTCCTCTTTCCTATTGTTTCTAAGATAAGATTCTTCAGCCTAGCACGTAAAAGTCTTCTGCATTCTTATCTTTAACTTCGTTTTTTAACTTTATTTCATATTACTCATCTGCTTGCAGTTTATGCCTTTATCCAAACTGTATACTTTTCACTGAATTTGACATCATCATATCTTTATTATAGTCCCAGATTCTTAACTGTGGTTTGTGACCCCATATGGGGGTCCCATAACTGAATATGAGGATTGCAAAATTATTACATAGTATCAGTAAATGTTTGGCTTTTGTATATATTTTTATATCCATGTACCTGGAATCACACAAAAATTGCTCAGGAGAAAAGGAGTCATTAGAAATTTTTTAAGAAACCCTGATATAAACCACTTTCTGTAGTTGTAGTATTACATTATTTCTGTGTCTGCTTCTCAGTTTTTAATCTTACTTTAAGACTCAGTTCAGGTACCAACTTTACTGCAAAGTGTTTTTGAAAGTTCTACTCTTCCTACCCCACTTGAGTTCTCTATTCCTCCTTATATTCTCATATTGATTTATCTGTGTCCATTTTATTCCCCAAACTAACATCCAATAGACTGTAAACTTCTTCAAAGCAATTTCTACTTTTCCCCTATATATTCTAACATGGAACATGCATCTACATGGCTCAACAGTAAATCCAGTTTTACTGCCTAGATATCTTAAGATCCTTTTCAGTTGTAAAACTTAATGATATTCTGGATACTGCTACTTGATTCATTGAAGAGACAATGAGATATTAATAATGATATGTAAATGTTTTATTTTATTTTAAATTGGTAATGACTTCAAATGTGTATAAACAAGTGAGCAGATTGATAAAAGAATATTAAGAAGAGCTCATAGTATTCTTTTCAATTATATTGTATTTCTGCATTTAAGTTGAAAAAGCCACTACACCTTTTAAACTGAAGTAACTTGTTAGCCTATTTTAGTGATGGCTAACATTCATAAACAGAGATAGTTTATTTAAAATTGTTTCTAATGGTCCATAAACAAAGTTCCCTTATCGCTGTGGGAACTGAGCTTTAAAAAAATATAATCCTATTTTGTACTTCTTGTATCCTTTTGTAAAGGAAAAAGTCCTCATATAATGTCATTTCTTGATTTTCTTTTTAGAAATTTAATATTTAATTTCCCCCAATTATATGTAAAATCAATTCTTATTTTATTTTTTAATTTTGAGTTCCATATTCTCTGTTGTCTTCTGAAGACAAGTGGTTTGATATAGGTTATACATATGCAGTCATACAAAACATATTACCCTGTTGATCATATTGGGAAAGAAAACAAGCCAAATGAATAAACTTGGTGTGATTTTTTTCCACAGTTATTATTACTAACTGTATATTTCACTCCTTCCTGTTTTCCCCATTTATCCTACTCTCTCCCTCTCCCCTTTTACCTTATACATCCTCAAAAGTGTAAAAAAAAAAAATCCTCCTGGTTTCTGCTTTTCCCTTTCCTTTCTGCTAACCTCTCTTCCTCTCCAATTTTCCTGTATAGGGGGATAGATTTCTATACACAGCCAACTACTGTGTAGCTTATTCCTTCTTTGAGTCAAATGCAATGTTCATGTGCTTCCCCTTCATCTCTCTCATCTTCATTTCAATGTAAAAGCTCTTTCATGCCTTTTTTTATATGAGATAATTTAACCCATTCCACCTTTCCTTCTCTCCTTCTCTCAGTGGATTTCTTTCCCAACTCATGAATTTTATTTTTTATGTCATCATCCCATCATATTTAAGTCACACTTGTGCCCACTGTCTGTGTATATTCCTTTGAACTGCGCTTATAATAAGAAAATTCATAGGAGTTACAAGTATTATCTTTCTATGTAGTAAACATAGTAAACAGTTTAACCTTATTGCACTCCTAATTATTTCTCTTAACTATCTCACTCTTTATTCTCTTGTTTTGTATTTGAAAGTCAGATTTTGTATTTAGGTCTTTTCATCAGAAAGATTTGAAAATCCTCAATTTTGTGGAATAACCATTTTTTCCCCCTGAAGAATTATACTCACTTTTCCTAGATAGGTAATTCTTGGTTGTAATCCTAAACTCTTTTGCCATTTGGATTATCAAGTTATCTGATCTTTTAATGTAGAAGCTGTTAAATCTTCTGTTGTCCTGATTGTGGCTCCCTAATACTTGAATTATTTCTTCGTGGCTGCTTGGAATATTTTTTCCTTAGCTTGGGAACTCTGGAATTTGGCTATAATATTCCTGGAAGTTTTCATTTTAGAATCTCTTTCAGGAAGTGATTGATAGATTCTTCAATGTTTGTTTATTTTACTTCTGGTTCTAGGATATCAGGACAATTTTCCTTAATAATTTCTTAAAAGATGGTGTCTAGGTTTGTTTTATTGTTTTTTGTTTTTTTTTTCCTTGATCATGGCTTTCAGGTAGTCTGTTCATTCTTAAACTATCTCCTTTGATGTATTTTTTAGATCAGTTGTTTTTCTAATGAAATGTTTCACATTTTCTTCCCTTTTCTTTTTCATTCTTTTTTGGTTTCTCACAAAGTCATTCTTGATATCTCACAAAATCATTAGCTTCTATTTGTCCAGTTCTGTTTTTTAAAGAATGATTTTCTTCAGTGAGATTTTGTACCTCTTTTTCTTGGCCCCTTTTACTTTTCACCAGTTGTAATTTTTAAGGAGTTCTTTTCTTTAATGAATTTTTATCTTTTCCCATTTCACCAAACCTGCTTTTTAAGGTATTATTTTCTTAATTATCGTGCCACTTTTACCAAGTCATTGACTAATTTTTCATGATTATCTTGTATTACTCTCATTTCATTTCCCAATTTTTCTTCTGCTTCTCTTACTTGATTTTCCCCAAAGAATCTACATTTTACTTCCAAAAAAGTCCTGTCCTTTGAACTTCAAGACACATAATTAAATTTCATATTCCAATGACAAAGACAATTTCTGCAACTGGCCAAGAGAAAAAATATTCAAATATAAAGGAATTTGTTACATTCTTTCTGTTGTCACTATTGTTGTTGCTGTCTGCATTTACTTATTTCTCTTGCATTTCTATTATTTGGAATATTCAAGCAGCAAATGATCTCTTCATATCTGGTTTTCTTTCTAAAAATATTTCAAACTCTTTTTATTAAATATTTGTTCTGTATGATTAAGCTCAGATTTGTAGCATTCTTATTTGATAAAATGCTTTTGGAGTTCTTCCAGAAATTCTTTTGGGGCCTTATACCAATTTACATATATCACATTCACATTTACTTCTGGTTAATTTTCCTTAATAATTTCTTAAAAGATGTTTTGTCTTTGAAGTTCTGGCTATAGCAGTTTGACTTTTTTTCTTCTAGTTGGTGTTTTGATCTTCCCTGTCAATTAGTAGCTTTCTATGTTTATTATCTTTTTTTGTAGTTTGCTCTTTTTTTGGGAGGGTGTATTTTGTGAGTTCTGATTGTGATAAAGTGGGTCTTTGCTTCTTGGGTGGTAGGGGCACTCTTCTAAACTTCAGGATTTGTGTGAAGCTGTCTTTAGAGCTAATTCTGGGGTCCTAAAATTTTTCTGTTCTTCCAAGGTGATATAATCTAAGGAGAAGTATATTTACTATTCTTCTGACATGTGCTCTCTTCAGCACTGGAACTATAGTCAGGATTCCTGTTCCCCTTCCAACCACAAGCTCTTATATGCTAGAGCTGCTCTTCTTGTGCTAAGATCCAAGTTTGTCACCCAGATCTGAATTGGGAAGTGCAACACTCCTGCCCTGATACCAGCAAAGGAACCCCTGTAATCTGACAACTTTTCTGACCTTACCACCTCTGCGATTAGAGCTTTGGAAGTATCCGCCGCCGCCGCTGCTGCTGATTTAGTTGCTCCCAAAAGCCTGCTGATAGTTTGTTTGGGCAGGGCTTCGCACTGGCCCAGCCTATGCTGGACTGCATATACTCCACTCTCACCTCAATATTTCAGACTTTTCCTGCTGACCTTTCTCATCTTTTTTGTGGTTAATGCCACTCCAGAATCTGTTTTGAGACATTCTTTAAAGTTCTTTGGAGGAGAACTTGGGAGGAGCTAATGAAGTCTTACTTTTACTGGCATCTTGGCCATCTCTTCTCCCAGTCCCTCCTCCCCTCAGTCTTTTTGATTTATAAGGTTTTATTTTATTCTGGTTATATTTTGAAGCAAGTTCTACTTAGACAAATATGTACCTTCTCCCAAAATGTCAACTTATTAGTAAGCTTGATTGACATAATATATGTAAAGAAATTTCAGAACCTTAAAAGCCTATTTAAATGTTATATACAATATAGATTAATTCAATGGAAAACTACTGTGTTGTTTTCATTGTTCAATCATTCCAATTTTGTCCAATTCATTATGACCTATTTGGGGGTTTTCGTGACAAAGTTACTGGAGTGTTTTGCCATTTTGTTCTTCTGTGGCAGTCAGGTGTTAAGGAATGGTAAGAGTTCTCTAAAACTTGTCTTTTGAATTGCTATATTTTCTAGAAACACTGGACTCTGTATATATGTGGTAGTTCCTTAAAGTTTCAGAAGTCGTCTTTTTTTTTTTATTTTTATTTTTTTTTTAGGTTATTTGGTGTGGGAGGCAGAATTTAAAATTACTTCATTACTCTAGGTTCAACCTATTTTTCCATTAGACTACGGATTCTTAACTCAAGGCCTTAAAGAGAGTCTTGCATACATTTCAGAGGCCCATGAATTTTTTTTTATTAATACATTGATAACATTATTTGAGTGTAGTTTTTTATGTAATCCTCTGCATTTTGTATTCTGACAAGGAGCATTGAGGTTTCACCATATTGCCGGTGGTATCCATAATCAAAAAAAGGTTAAGATGAATCCCTGCACTAGCATAGTAGTCTTCAGTGCCATACATGCCCCCTATGTTTTCCATATTTCCATATTCCTAACCTTTTACTTTTTTATCTTCCTCCATTAGGATGTAAACTTTTTTTTTAGGATAGGTACTGTCTTCCTTTTGTTTGTAGTTGTATCACCAGCACTTTGTACATTGTCTGGCACATAGTAAGTACTTCATGAATGTTTGTTACCTGTGTTCCTGTCATCCCTCGATTTCTTTAACTGTCAGTAAAAGTACTGCCTTTTATAAGAACTCTTTCCTTAATTTTAGTGCCTTTAAGATTATTTCCAATTTATCCTCGCTGTATCTTGTTTATGTATATAGTTGCTCACATGTTGTCCCTCTTGTTAAACTGAGCTCCTTGAAAACAGGGACAGAGAGAGAGAAACAGAGAGAAACAGAGAGAGAGAGAGGAGAAATCGAGAGATTGAGATTTACTCATGGATCTCATTAGAAGTGACCTTAAATACCATTTGGTCAAGCAACGAGTCAACCCTCATTTTATAGGTAAGGAAATCAAAACCAAAGAAGAATGTGATTGCTACAGTAGAATTTTGTATATTTTGTGACTTGTGGTCATTATATTAATTATTCTTTCTGATTTGTACTTCTGGGAATTCTCCCAGAAATGGCTATGAAAAAGCCTAAATAGAGTGATTTCTTAAAGCCTCCCTTTCCCTCACCCCTAGACGACAAGTAATCCAATATATATTAAATATGTGCAATTCTTCTGTACATATTTCCACAATTATCTTGCTGCCCAAGAAAAATCAGATCACAAAGGAAAAAAAAAAAAAAAAGAAAAGCAAATGCAAGCAAACAACAATAAAAAGAGTGAAAATATTATGTTGTGATCCACACTCAGTCCCCACAGTTCTTTCTCTGGATATAGATAGCTCACTTCATCACAAGAACATCAGAACTGGCTGATTGTTGAAAAGGGCTACGTTCATCAGAATTGATCATCACATAATCTTGCTGTTACCGTGTGCAGTGATCTCTTGGTTCTGCTCATTTCATTTAGCATCATTTCATATAAGTCTCTTCAGGCCTCTCTGAAATCATCCAGCTGATCATTTCTTTTTTTTTTTTTTTTTAATTTTATTTTATTTAAAAATAACTTTGTATTGACAGAATCCATGCCAGGGTAATTTTTTACAACATTATCCCTTGCACTCGCTTATGTTTCGTTTTTTTCCCCTCCCTCCCTCCACCCCCCCCCCAAGATGGCAAACAGTCTTATATATGTTAAATATGTTACAGTATATCCTAGATACAATACATATTTGCAGAACCGAACAGTTCTCCTGTTGCACAGGGAGAATTGGATTCAGAAGGTAAAAATAACTCAGGAAGAAAATCAAAAATGCAAATAGTTCACATTCATTTCCCAGTGTTCCTTCTTTGGGTGTAGCTGTTTCTATCCATCATTTATCCATTGAAACTCAGTTAGGTCTCTTTGTCATAGAAATCCACTTCCATCAGAATATATCCTCATACAATATCGTTGTCGAAGTGTATAATGATCTCCTGGTTCTGCTCATCTCACTTAGCATCAGTCCATGTAGGTCTCTCCAAGCCTCTCTGTATTATCCTGCTGGTCATTCCTTACAGAGCAATAAATTATTCCATAACATTCATATACCACAATTTACCCAGCCATTCTTCAATTGATGGGCATCCATTCATTTTCCAGTTCTAGCCACTACAAACAGGGCTGCTACAAACATTTTGGCACATACAGGTCCCTTTCCCTTTTTTAGTATCTCTTTGGGGTATAAGCCCAATAGAAACACTGCTGGATCAAAGGGTATGCACAGTTTGATAACTTTTTGGGCATAATTCCAGATTGCTCTCCAGAATGGTTGGATTTGTTCACAACTCCACCAACAATGCATCCAGCTGATTATTTCTTGTAGAACAATAATATTCCATAACATTCATAGACCATAACTTTTTCAGCCATTCTCCGAATGATGGGCATCCACTTAAATTTTCCATTTTCTTGATACTACAAAAAGGACTGCCAACAAACATTTTTGCACATGTGGGTCCCTTTCCCTGCTTTAAGATCTCTTTGGGATATAAGACCCACTAGATACATTGGATCAAAGGGTATGCACAATTTGATAGGCTTTTGGGCATAGTTCCAAATTGCTCTCTGTCACTTAACTTCTTTATACCTCATTTTCCTTAATTATTAAATGAGATCATAATGGTATCTCTATTTCATAGGGTTGTAATGAGAAGCAGTGAGATAGAATTTATGAAGTACTTAACCCAGTGTCTACTATATAATGGGCTCTATACAAAAACTAATTCCTTCCTTCTTCCCCCTTTCTTATTTACATGATTATTCTAGGGTGCCATAAATAGTTTCCTTTTTTGATATTGTATGGTATGTTTGTACATATTTTGAGAGCAGCTATAATCTAGTTTATGGAAGCTCTAAAGATTTTTTCTTTGCGCTCTGAAAATGAAATCTTGCCTAAGTAAATATTAACTGCCAATCTTTGTGCCTACACTATTAGTACAAAATCTTTATGAGGCTCATTTCTTCACTAACTGAAAGTACTCTCAAGAAGAGCATTAGCAGGGAATAAAGCAGACTTTTACAGTTGATAGTCAACAACAGACCACAGTTTTGCAATTTTATGTAATTGAAAAAATTACAAAGTCCCATTTTGCTTTTTTTTTTTAGTTCAAAAAAAAATTGTCATCAACTCTTTTACAACAATGTTTTATATCCATACATCAAGATCATCATTCAGGATTCCTTGAAAAATGGAGCAACAATATTTTTTTTTTCAGTTAGTGCCTTAGAATAAAAGTCAGGCAAGGTATAAAACAGGAAAATGCATACTAGCTAACAAGTCAGTTTGCTGGAGGAAATTCAGCTCTGAATCCAGGTTGAGTAGGTTCCCCGAGATGTTCTTGTTTGTAAATTATATTATTCACTTAAAGTATATGGCATAATCTTCTCAAAGAGACATGCAATCACTCAAAGGATTTTGGTTCGCTATCCTTATAAGAAATGAGAAATATATGAGGAATATTGGTTGTCTGGGTTTCAACATGTATTTGAAAAGAGACTATAGAACTTGTCAAGTAATATGTATGATTGTCATATGGTACAAATATATATTGAACTAGGCCCAAAGTAGCATACTAGATTGTAAAACCCCAAGTTTCCACAGAAAGCAAATGCCCATCTTGTCAATAATAGTATTTTAATTAGAAGCTTCTTCTGTTGATTAGTCATTGAATATCACTGCCTTTGAAGATAAATATTTCATAGAAGAAGGCTACAGAATGGCAAATGGTGTATGTAAGTAGACTATAATATAAGCCTTGAGAAGCTTCAAAGAAGTATAGGACATCATCAAGAAATTTTATGAGACAAAATTGGATTGGTCACATGGTGAAAGGGAGACATGACATAATTTCACTGATACTCTCTTGCTGTTGTCTGATACTAAATATAACAAAATCATCTATTAAGCTCCTATCGTGGCAGGCATTGTACTAAGTAATGGGCATACAAAAAAGGGCAAAAGTACAAGGTCCAGGACAGGAAGCTAGCTCCTTTTGTACAGAAATACAGTGTGCGCGTACGCGCGCACACATACACACACACACACACACACACACACACACACACTTCTTCAGAGGGAAGGTAATAATAGCAGGGATTTGGGGAAGGAAGGGGAGATGAACTCTTGTAGAAAATAGAATTTAAGATGAGTTTTGAAAGAAGGTTTAGAAGCCAAGAGGTGAAGGAGTGTATTCCAGGTCTGCAAGGGTGGAAGGAAACAGTCAATCAAAAAGCACAGTGGGGAGATAGATTATTGAGTATTTTATTTTCTGCAAGTATAGCTGGATTGTAGAGTTATATGGAAAGAAGTAAATTTGAAATATAAAAAGAGAATTGATTACTTAGGTTTAAAATGCTAAATGGAATAAAGTCTCTACATTTTGCAATGATATTATGTCAATATATTTCACTTTGCTAGAGCCATTTCCTAACAAGCAATTCAGTCTACTTACAATTTCTTTTACTACCATAAAGAAAAGATTATTTATTTATGTTTTGGTTTATGTGGGGCATTTCTTTGAGTTTTTGATCTCCTTAGGGAATATGTCAAAATAATATGATCTCTGAACAATGTTTATAATTATAATTGTTTATCAGAATTTACAGTCATACCAGTAGTATCTGTCTTCTCTTAGCTCCTCCCAACACTACTTTCATCCGTTATTATCTGTACCAATTTGATCAGTATGAATCGAAGCTTGAATTATAATAATTTGCATATTTTATTACCAGGTAATTAAGCATTTTTTCATATGCTAGGTAACAGTTTTACCTTTGAACATGTATATATGTGTGCATATATATATGATTTTAATTTTGTATATTTTTGTCAATTTCCTCAATTTCTTTATTATTATACTTTTTGTCAGAATTATTTGATGCAAAGATTTTTCTCTGTATTATATCTATTCTTCTTGATTTAATTTTGACTTTATTCATCCAAAAACTAATAACCTCTGTAAATGTAGCTCATCCAAATTTGATTACTGAAAATGTGTTCTCATTTTGGGAAGTTTATCATGTCATTACTTTTGGTGTATTCTTTTTTCTTTCCCATTTTTGTAGATGGAATTATTGTGGAAAAACCTCTACCCTCAATGGAAAGTATAAAATGCCCAGATTAGAATTTCATTGTATTGTGAGGACATAAATTTTTTTTCTTTCATTTTTCTTCTAGAAACACGATCAGGGACAAGTTCTGTTGGATATAGTTTTTAAACATCTTGATTTAACTGAGAGAGATTATTTTGGTTTACAATTGGCTGATGATTCTACAGATAACCCAGTAAGTATAGTTTGTGTTTTCTGAATTTTTTTTTATTCTATTGGACTTTTTATTTGTAAAAATAGCATGTTTTAGTAGCCTTAATATTAAGTTTAATAATTTAACATTCACTTTTTTAACCTTCCCTATATATTTTTCCCTATTTATTAGCTAATTTTTTTTTTGTTTGATTCTAATGCATAATGAATTATTTTCTTTCTGGTTTTAATCGTCTAGTCCAGTCATTAAATCTATTCTTCTTTTCCAGCCTGCATAGCACAGGAAAGTAAAATACAGCAAGCTTGAGTTCTGCTTATTGACACACTTAGGATATTAGCTATGAAACTGTGGTCACTAGTTGTGTTTAAAAAATCTTTTTAACAAAATAATTTTTAATACTATTTTTATGATAGAGTAGATATATCCAAGCAAAATAGTTATTTGAGCCTGTATTCAACAAATAGAAAGAATTTGAAGTAATGATTGTGTCAATCTCAGTAAGTTACTTAAAATCTGTTGGGTTTCACTTTCTTTGTCTGTAACATGAAGGACTTAGACCAGATGATCTTTCTAGTTCTTATACCCATGATATATTTTTTTAAATTTCAAAGGGGCACTAGACTTGGTAATACTTTAAAGAAATTTTGTGTTATTTATAATCAAGACTTTAGATTGGAGTTATAACTGCTGGGAATGGGATAGGATCAGAATTTATAAGTCATAATAGGTATCGATGGATTGGACAAAAACTTTTTCATAAAATCTTAGAACAGTAAAACTAAAAGATATAATATTACACAGTTGAAAGAATGGGAAATAAAATTTTTAATAGTATTTTATTTTTCCAAATACATGCAAAGATAGTTTTTAACATTCACCTTTGCAAATCCTTGTGTTCCAAAATTTTTTCCCTCCTTTCTCCTCAAGACAGCAAACAATCCAATATAAGTTAAATGTGCAGTTCTTCTGAATATATTTCTGTATTTGTCATGTTGAGGGAAAAAAAAGAAATCAGATCAAAAGGGAAGAAAACCACAAGAAAGAAAAAAACACAAACAGCAGCAACAAAAAGGCGAAAATATATGTCTTGATCTACATTCAGTTTCCATAAAACTCTCCCTGGAAGTGAATGGCATTTTCCATCCTAAATGTATTAGAATTTCTTTGAATCACCTCCTTGTTGAAAAGAGCCAAGTATGTCACAGTTGATCATCACGTAATCTTGTACTTACACTTGCTGTGTTCTCGTGGTTCTGCTCATTTCACTTAGCATCAGTTTATGTAAGTGTCTCCAAGCCTCTCTGAAATCATCCTGTTGATTGTTTCTTTACAACAACAATACAACAACAATAATATTCCATAACATTCATCTACCATAATTTATTCAGCCATTCTCCAACTGATAGGCATCCACTCAGTTTCTAGTTTCTTGCCACTACAAACAGGACTGCCACAAACATTTTTATATATGTGGGTCCCTTTTCCTCCTTTAGTATCTTTTTGGGATATAAGCCCAATAGAAACACTGCTGGATCAAAGGGTATGCATAATTTGACATCTTTTTGAGCATAGTTCCAAATTGCTCTCGAAAATGGTTGGATTCATTTACAGTTCCACCAACAATGTATTAATGTCTCAGTTTTCCCATATCCCTTCCAACATTTATCATTATTTTTTCTTGTCATTTTAGCCAATCTGAGAGGTGCCTTCAATTTGCAGGAAATAAAAATTCTTAAAGACACATTGAATAATTTTCCCAATTCATTGAGAATTATAATTGAAGGTAAAATTTTGGAGAATTAAAAAGGAATATTGGTTTAACTAACAAGTCATGATTTATAGAATTCATTTTAAAATGTATTACAAATTGAAAACAAAAAATAGTCATAAAGAGTTTAGATTAATTCTTATATGTGTGGTTTTATTGAAGAATTTATTGGTACTCTTTTGATGTTAATTGGCAACTTCATCAAGTCTGATGGGTGTTTCACATCTCCACACAAAGAGCTCAGAGGTATAGGTACAACACTGTTTTTTCCTCTGCCAGTTAGACCTACTTGCCTATTGAAATCTAGAACAATATATCCAAGAGGCTCCTGAAACTCCGGGTGGCTAAAACTGAACTCACTATCATTCCCCTTAAACTCACCACTGTTTCATACTCATTATCTGTCAAAAATATCCTTATCCCTCTGCTTGTAGAGGTTTATGAGCACTTTCCCGAATTCTTTGCTTACTCATTCACCCCATCAAAGTTCCTCTACTATATTTCTCCCCTCAGTTTGCCTGTAGGATGGCATTTGGCAACCCATGTGCCTATTACTTTTTAAATTATTACTTTGGCCTTAGAGTTCTTTTTGTTTTAAGAAATCTTGAACACATCTTCTAAATGAAGCCTCAGTTACTAGTGTTCTTTGTCTCAAATGTTTACTTAAGTATATATACTTAAGATATATACATAAATCACTATGAAGTGATTTTAAAAAATAAATAAGAACTTAAATATCTGGAGGAATTGTCAGTTCTTTTGCCTGGGCTGTGCTAATATAATAAAAATGACAATGCTACCAGAATTAAGTCACACTTAATACTATACCAAACAAACTGGGAGGGTCGAGGGGGAGATTACTTGCAGAATTTGTTAAAATAATAATTCATTTGGAATATTAAAAGGTCTATAATATCATGGGAAATAATTAAAATAAGTTAAGACAAAATTGGACTAGCATTTCCAGTCTTCAAACTATCTGATAAAGCAGCAGTTGAAAACTACAAATCAGTCTAGCAGAAGCTAGACATATATCAACATTTACAGTACACTCCATAATACATTCTGAAGGGTTGCGTTAATCCCTTTAAATTAATTTAAATTAATGCAACTAGGATAAGAAAGTTAAGTTGTTGAATGGGAAGGGAACTTTGTATTAATTTTCTTTGATAATATTCTAATATTCGAAGCTACATAAATAGTAAAAAAAATATACCTACACCCACACACAAATAATAGCTATCCCTCAGTAGACTAATGGTCAGAAGATATGGACAAGCAGTATTTAAAAGAAGAACTGCATATGTTCTCAGGTATGTTAAAAAATTGTCCAAATCACTGGCAATAGAAAAAAATGTAAACCAGAGCAAACTTGAAATTTTATCTTATATCTTGCAAAATTAGAAAAAGGACTAAAACATCAACAGTGTTGAAGGGTTTGTGTAAGGATAGGTACTCTATTATTAATTGGTAGTACACCTGTGAAATGCTCTGGCTATTTTGGAAAACGGTTTGAAGTTATGTAAGTAATGTTCATAGTCTTTGACAGAAAGATTACATTATTTGGCTTATATCCCCAGGAAGCCATTGATAAGAATAGTGCCCAGTATACTCCAGATTTGTTTCTAGGAAGATTTTTTTTTTTTTTTTTTGTGAAAGTTAAGAGTAAATAAAGTAGATACACATCAGTTGGGGAATGGCTAAATAAAATATATGGATTGGGAATGTAATGGAATATGATTGTCGTAAGAAATGTGTGCCTAATTAATATAGAGAAACATGGAAAAATTTTTATGAACTGCTGGAAAGTTCTGGAGGTAAGTATATAGTCTGTTAATAAATAGTAGTACACAATAATTATAAAAATGTAAATGGAAAGAATGACTATATCCAAAAAAATCAAAAGTAAATGTCACAAAATTAAGAACAAGAAGTTCTTGAATGAAGATACATAGAAAGTTATCCCCAGTCCATACCTTCAAGAGAGGTTCACAGATATTACATATTGTAGGTTTTCAGATTTTTTCAATATATCAGTTTAGCTGTGCTGATTTTTTCCCCACATTCTCTAAAAAATTAGTGTTTGCCACATGGGATGACATTTTGCTAGCTGTAAGGGGAGAAATACTCTGGTATAACTATGATGATAAAGGAAACAAAAATTAAAAAATTTTTTTTAAATGTAAGAAATCAAAATAAATTGATCAGTAATAGTGGAAAACTCTTAACATGTTACTTTTGATATGGACACTTGAGAGGTAATTTGAAAAAGAGAAAACACAAATATAACATACACACATCCCACATGAAAATTTACATGTAGATAGTTAAAAGTATTATTATCCCCATTTAGTAAATTGGGACTTAGAATGATTTGCCCATAGTTAACAGCTCTTAAATGGTAAATAGGATTTAAACCTTGATTTTCTTGAATCTAAATCTTGCACTCTACTGGCCAAGCTTCTCTATCCTTTTACATAAAATTGCGAGGCTGAAAAGGAGAGGTTTCTGTGACATTTATGCCGTTATGAAGTAGTTCTTGAAATAAGCAATCATAACCTTAAATTACAAGTCAGAGATTAAATGGATATTGTGTTGGGAAGACAGTTCAGTTTCTAAATAATTCTTGTTTATCCTTTTCACTTTTAAGTTATTGTACTCTTCATTGAGTACTACACAAGGAAGCTTGATATTATAATGTTGTAGCTATAATTCATAATTGGTCCAGCTCCTTATCCTGGAAGAAACTTGATTGAAATCATTATAATATTACCAGAAAGAAAAGGAAAAAACATTTTCCTTGCCATTATAGTTATGTCTGTATAATGAGCTCTTTATTCTTATTTGAAATGATTAACCATGGAAGATTCATTTCTTTGGTAACAGAGACTTGAGTTTCTTTCCCCCTTAATAATTCCACATGGTTCAAAATTCTACCATGTAAATTTACATACAATGAGATATCAAGCAATTTTTTTTAACTCTACCCATAATCTCATTTGTATACAAACCTCTTTTAAAAAATCCTCTCTATTAATGCAGGCAAGCACTTAGTAATTTATAGGAACTTTTAGTTTTAGGAATTTGCAAGGGGTTTTGAAAGTTGTGATTTTTCTGAAGATTCCACAGCCACAGGAAGTATCAGGAGTCCCAAGTCTTATTGACTCTGAGTTTATTTATCTCTTTATTCATTATATTATGTATCATTATGTACTAATAAAATTAGGCTTAATTATAGAAAGAGAAGAGTTTAAAAAGGAGAAAAATTAAAATTTGGTTTGGCCTTTTCCTTTCCTTAGGGACTCTTATTTCCTAAAGCAGGGTCACTGCTAACATTGGAACAGTTTTTGTACAGAAAACTTAGTGTTGTTCTGGAAAGAGAAAGGTTTTACTGCCAAATAATCTTCTCATGCTGAATCCAACATTTTGACTGAAGGTATCATTATAGAAATAATCAAGAACATCATTAAGGTATTATTTTGTGTCAGGCACTATGCTAAGGATTAGGTATGCAAATATATATATAAAATTAAATCCTACTCTAATGTAGCTTGAATTCTAATGTGGAGAATGACATATAAATATATACATAATAAATATAAATACAAAGGAGTTTAGAATGGAGAATACTAACAGTTGTGGTTAAGGAGATGATCAGGAAAGGCATTCTGCAGAATCTTGCTTGAGCTGTGTCTTGAAGGAGAAAGATTCAGTGATATATACAAGTGAGGAAGGAATGTTGGGCATGTGGGATAAAAAGTTGAATGGATAGATGACTATTGCAAAACTCAAAGATGGGGGGGAAATAGAAAAATATCTTGAGTTTTATATGAAGTTGCTATTAATTTTACTATGTGCTAGCCATAGCTGTCCATGTTCCTACTTACACTCAATACGCTGTATACTTATTGTCCTCATGCTTTATTTTCCTTTTTGTGAACCTCATGTTCATTTTTATCTAATACTCAGTTCTTAAATTTTTCCCTTATTTTCCTTGACGAGAGTGTAAAATCACCGTATCTAATGACTAAACCATTTGAGAAGCAGAGGATATTTAAAATTTTAAAGTATTTATTCTCTATCACCTAAAAGATTATTATTCTACTCCAAACACTTCATTGTAGTATACTTGATGATGTCAGAACATTGTTAGTGGATGATAATAATGTTGTCATAGGAAGAGGTCAGTCCATAGAATTTATTATATCTACATCAAATCAGTCTTAAAATGGTGTAATTCTAAAAAATCATTACTTTGCTATTTTAGTTCTTCTGACTAGAAATTTAAAACTTCATTTTGCAGAAGAAAATGAGTCCTAGAAAATTAAGAGGCTGCTCAAGGACGCACAGAGGCAAATTCTAGGATTAAAAATCCTAGCTCAGTGTTCTTTTCTGTTCATTCCAGTGAGACTTAAATATTTCAAAGACTTTGGATTTTGTTGTAACCAGACAGTACTTAGGGGAACCAAAGAAAAGTGAAAGGCATTTTCAAGGAATTATTGGAGGAAATATTGCTTTTTAAAGCACTGAACAAATTACATGTAGGATTTTGCCATTGTTTTCAGATACATAGAAACTTTAAAAATGAAAAATTAATAAGGGGGAATGAAATATTATGAAATTGTGAAACCATGTACTCAACCTTTAATTTGTGTACTGCTTTTTGGTTACAAAGTACTTTCACATACATTAACTTATTTGAACCTTAAAAACACCTAGTGAGTATAATTATTATCCTCATTTTTTAAGTGTTTGCTTAAGGTTACAGGAGAGGCCAAAATGAAATCATATCCAGGTCTCCAAACTCTCCAAGCCCTATGCTAATTTTATTTTTAAAAATTAATAGTTATTTTATTTTTTCCAAATACTTGCCAAAGACATTTTTCAACATTCACATTTGCAAAACTTTGTGTTCCAAATTTTTCTCCCTCTCTCTTCTCTTCCCCCTTCCCCTAGATAGGAAGCAATCTGATATAGGTTAAACATGTGCAATTCTTCTAAATAAAATTCCATATTAATCATGTTTTTGCTCATTTTTAAACAGAAAAATAGAATTTATTGATGAATGAATATAGGGCTAAAAAATAAACAGCCATTAATTATCTGGAGAGATAACATTTGATGTAGGATCTGCCAAAGGATTCATTGTTTATTTACTTGCTTGTATTAGATCCTATTTTTATAGTGGATGGAAAAGTTGAGCTAAAGAGATTTCAAGCTTAACAAGTCATTTTTATTTAAACTTAAGGAAATAAACAAAATAAAGAATGGACTATCTATATCTAGCACCATAAGCTACGTGATCTTCTATCTTCAGGAATGTACGCCATACAATCATAGAATGATTATAGAATTTAGCTATCTCTACACTTTGGCTGTTTTAAAACGGTAGATATAAAGAAGGATTTTTTTTTTTTTTTTTTTTTGTCGTGGGCTCTTTGGCAGACTGAGAAGCCAATAGACAAAATCTTAGAATATTGTTTTTTAAAATTGTTAATTGGAAGAAATTTTACATTTTAATTAAAAATTAATGGAAATTAATTTGTATTTTTTTTCTCATAACATTTCTTGCATGTTTTGAAATTTCTATGAACTCCAGTTTAAGAATCCTTGTTGTAAAGACTTGAGACATAGTAAAATATCCTTAAGCACAAATTATCCTGAGCAATGAAACACAGATAGAACAAGTAAACATTTATAAATGATCCATCCTAACTTGGAAATAAACAAGCAAATATGCTGAGACAAAAATAGCATAAACTCAATACTTGTAATACATTGTATACTGACACAATCTCCTGAGGAACCATCCCCCTATTAATTGCTTGGGAGACAAAAAAAAATCAAGATGGTTCTTTCTCTTTTACAGAAGCCCTAGATAATGAATGTATACTAACAATATGTTTTCAAAATAAACAGAGATATATTTTTGACCTTAATTTTTTTCTCTTGAGAATGTTGCTAGCTTCCTTTCTCTTTCCTTTCATTTATTTTTTCCAATTACATATAAAAACAATTTTTAGCATTTTTTTCTTCTGAATTTTGAGTTCTAATTTTTCTCTTCTCTGAAATGACAACCAATTTGTTACAGATTATACTTGTGCAGTTATGTGAAAAATGTTTTCATATTAGTCATACAGTAAAAGAACACAGACAGAAAAAATTAAGTGAAAAATATTTTGTTTTAGATCTGCATTCATATTTCATTAGTTCTTTTTCTAGAGGTGGATAATATTTTTCATCATGAGACTTTTGGAATTGTCTTAGATCATTCATTATATTGCTGAACGTAGCTAAGTTATATATTTAATATATATTGGACTACTTGTGCCAGCTAGGGAAAGGGATGGGAAGAAAGAGGGGAAAATTTGGAACAAAAGGTTTTGCAAGGGTCAATGTTGAAAAATTACCATGCATATGTTTTGTAAATAAAAAGCTTTAATTTAAAAAAAAAACACAACATAGCTAAGTTATGCATAGTCAATCTTCGTACAGTATTGCTATTAAACTCTGTACAATGTTCTCTTGGTTGTTCTTACTTTGCATCAGTTCCTGTAGCTACAGGTTTTTCTGAAATCATTCTGTTCTTCATTTCTTATAGCACATTGTTTCATTACAATCAAATATTATAACTTGTTCAGTCATTCCCCAATTGATGGGCATCCCCTCAATTTACTATTATTTGCCACTGTTTGAAAGAACTGTTACAAATAGTTTTTAAAAACTTCTTACTGTATTGTACAATAGTCTCAAGTGTTGCAAGTATTATTATAGTAGTATAGTATAATATACTGTAGTATAGTAGATAAAAACAGGTCAGAGAAATGGACTTAAATTTATAGTGCAAGAAATTTAATTTTCACCAACTTCTGACATGAAAAAGTTCCTAAAATTTGACCTTATTTAAAGCATTTATTACTGTTGTCAGTTGACAACTAGGTATTTGAAATCAAATTATTTTTAAATATTTCTAAATCAGACTTATTCTATTTATGTTCAGTATAATAAAAATTGCACCAATTTAGAAGTTGTAGCTAAAGAACTTGAAATTTTTAAAAGGGACCAAAATACATATTGTCTACCTTATGAGCTGTTATTGTTGTATATCATGTATGTTCTACAGTTTGTATTTTTATTCTTATTCTAGTTTGGCAAAGAGAGTAGTTTGTGACTTGTAAAAAGTTTGAGAGACATAATTCTGGGTAATATATCTTTTTTGTTAAATACGACATGAATAATTAATAACAGGATAGTCTCTTGGCCTTCTCCCAACCAAAGATAGATCGTAGAAGCTCTTGCCCTTTACATGGTAGTTGTTCCCACCAAGTAACAATCAACTCTGATGGGTTAACGTTTGTAGAATGACTACTATAAGGGGGTGGGGGACAGATCTTTAATTATATCACTCTTACTCCCAAACTCCTTGAACCTCAGACAATCTAGCTGGATCTACCACCCCACCCAAGCCTGAGTAAAATACTTAGGACTGGAATTCACCTAAAGTAAATTCTTTTTATTTTTTGATCCAAATTAAACTTACCCAGTTGGGTGAAGTTTGAACTAGATTGAGAAGAATGTCAACTCTGATTTATTATCAGCTCTATTCTTTAGAAGATGATTTGACTTGGAAGAGAATGAAGAAATAGGAAGGGAAAAAAAATCTTGGACTTTAACAATATTAATAGTTGATTATTTCTCTCAAGTTCACATTAATTTTTTGTAGTATTTTGTTGTAAAGATTGCCGTTCTTTTTTTTTTTTAATTTTTTATTTAATAATTACTTTATATTGACACTCGTTTCTGTTCCGATTTTTTTTTTCCCCTCCCTCCCTCCACCCCCTCCCCTAGATGGCAAGCAGTCCTTTATATGTTGGATATGTTGCAGTATATCCTAGATACAATATATGTTTGCAGAACCGAACAGTTCTCTTGTTGCTTAGGGAGAATTGGATTCAGAAGGTATAAATAACCCGGGAAGAAAAAGAAAAATGCAGATAGTTTACATTCGTTTCCCAGTGTTCTTTCTTTGGGTGTAGCTGCTTTTGTCCGTCATTTATCAATTGAAACTCAGGTCTCTTTGTCAAAGAAATCCACTTCCATCAAAATATGTCCTCATACAATATCGTTGTCGAAGTGTATAATGATCTCCTGGTTCTGCTCATTTCACTTAGCAAAAGATTGACGTTCTTGAAGAATTTTCATTACTTTAAATTTCACTGCTGTCAGGCTAATTACTCATAAAGCATAAAAATTAATCAAATTCATCTTAAGATGTTTGGAAAATTTAAAGATTGGAAATAGCATAAATCTTAATTTGAAGATTTTAAGATAGATAAGTTTATAGGCATTCCATTTAATAAAAATAATTTAGTACCCTTTTCTGAGAATATGTTATTAGCAAATAATTAAATACATGAATTTATATCTTTTATCAAATTGAATTGATAGAAATGTTTTTTGATTGTATTAATTTATTACAACCAACTACGTGGCCTAATGAAAAACTAACATATATTATGCCATTTAAGTGAAATTTTAAAACATACTACTTTAAACTTTCTAAATGTTCCAATCTTTGCAACTGTATAAAAACTTAAAAAATTAGTTAACACTGTTGAAATCACTGGTGCTAAACCTAAAAGAAGTTTCATTTTGGTGATTGTGATTTGTACAAGAGTAAAAAATATTTTATTTTATTTTATTTTTTAAAAATTTTAATAGCTTTTTATTTACAAGTTATATGCATGGGTAATTTTACAGCATTGACAATTGCCAAACCTTCTGTTCCAATTTTTCCCCTCTTTCCCCCCACCCCCTCCCCTAGATGGCAAGATGACCAATACATGTTAAATATATTAAAGTGTAAATTAAATACAAAATAAGTATACATGTCCAAACCATTATTTTGCTGTACAAAAAGAATTGGACTCTGAAATATTGTACAGTTATCTTGTGAAGGAAATAAAAAATGCAGACAGGTAAAAATATAGGGATTGGGAATTCAATGTAATGGTTCTTAGTCATCTTCCAGAGTTCTTTTGCTGGGTGTGGCTGGTTCAGTTCATTACTGCTCCATTGGACCTGATTTGGTTCATCTCATTGCTGAAGATGGCCAGGTCCATCAGAATTGATCATCATATAGTATTGTTGTTGAAGTATATAATGATCTCCTGGCCCTGCTCATTTCACTCAATATCAGTTCGTGTAAGTCTCTCCAGGCCTTTCTGAAATCATCCTGTTGGTCATTTCTGAGTAAGAAATGTTTTAACAAATTATATGTCATTTAATGAAAATAATTTTTTATTAGGAAAAAATTAGCAGATTAATGCATCCCATTTGTTAAGTCATATTTGAATTGTAACTGTAGTGTTTGTTATGGCTATAAGTATTTTAGCAAAAATCAGTGAAAGCATTATATGAGAAACAGTTGGTTTTATGGAATTTACAATAAAGAACTTACAATTTTTAAATTTCGTGCTATAATTTTGTTATTAGAAAAATTTATAATAGTTATGTACACATGCATTAACACATACATTTATGTATGTATATGTATTTTTTTCAGAGTGCTGATTGTTAAGTGTTTACCAAAATAACACTGGTTTGGAATAAACTTAATGGGAATCCTACAGTATATTCTTGAAATAGCAATAGACCAAAGTTCCTATTGTTTTTTGTTTCTTAGGTTACAGCTTAGTTCCTATTAAGATTTGAGAAGGGCCAAATGAATAGTGAACAAGGAAAATTTTCATGGATAAACTAGACAGATGAAGTTTATCAATAAATGAGATAAAGAGCAGTGTGAGGTATAAAATGGATTATTTTCATTACATTAAATTTTTAAATGTACAAATAAAATAAATGTAGCTAAGATCATAAAGAAGGCAGAAATTTAGAAGAAAATTTTATAAACAGTTCTCAGATAAAGATCTCATAGTTCAAATATTTAAAGAAGTTTGTCAGTTCTGTAAAAATACAGGGTATTTCCCAACTAATAAGTTATCAAAAGATAGAATCATTTTACCAATGAAGAAATCAAAACATTCTATAGCCATATGAAAAAATTCTCCAAATCATTATTGATTAGAGAAATTCAAATCAAAATAAAATTGAAATATTATTTTGCACTTATCAGATTGGCTAAAGTGATTGAAGTGAAAAGTGACATAAGCTGGAGGAGTTGTGGAAAAACTGGTATACTAATTCACTATTGGTGGAACTATGAACTGATCCAACCATTTTGGAGAGCAGCCTAGAACTATGCCCAAAGAGTTATTAAATTGCCTATATACCCTTTGATCCAGCAATAACACTACTAGATCTGTTTCTAAAGATGATTATGGAAAAAAGGAAAAGAACCTATGTGTTTTAAAATATTTGTAGTAGTTTTTCAAAGTTGAGGAATGGCTGAACAAGTTGTAGGATATTATGAAGATGGAATACTACTGTGCTATAAGAAATAATGAGCTCATTAATTTTATTTATTTATTTTTTAATTTTTTGCTAAGGCAGTTGGGATTAAGTGACTTGCCCAGGGTCACACAGCTAGGAAGTGTTAAGTGTCTGAGGCCACATTTGAACTTATGTCCTCCTGTCTTCAGATGCTCTATCCACTGTGCCACCTAGCTGCCATGTGGAAAAACATGGATGAAATAATGAGCTAAGTGAGTAGAACCAAGAGAATGTTGCACATAGCAGTGTTGTTTTAAGAAGAACTTGGACCAACAAAGTCATTTTGACTATTATGAATATCTAAATTAACTACAAAGAAATTTTGAAGGAAGCTCCTAACTATATCCCGAAAAAGAACTGTTAATTGGAAGTATGAATATAATAAATTTACACATATATACATATTTGTGTCTAATTCATCTCTAGGATTGGAGTGGGAGGGGAAGGAGAAAAAAGTCACATGGTAACTATTATATTTTAAAGCAGGACTTCTTAAACTTTTTCCACTTGTGACCCCTTTTTGCCCAAGAAAATTTTTTTGACCCTATCTCAAATTTGAGCCAAAGTGTTTCTGGCAGTGTTCATGTATGCACTGTGGAAAGGGGGCATATCATGTGTTCAGAAGCAAAGCTGCAATGAAATCGTACAATGCACCATGGGCAATCACTGCTAAGAACAACTTAGTTTCACTGTGCATTGGCTTTTGAATTAATTTTTGATCACTGCATTCAGAAACCTTTTACTGTTGCCAAATTTTTTGTATTTTCACATCCACCAGTTACATGATCTCGTATGGTGTCACAACCTATAGTTTTTAAGTTTTATTTTTAAAGGACAAGTAAGTTGTATACAAAAGATTTGTGATTTTATGTGCAGTTACTTTTTTGTTGTTGTTGTTAAATTTACTGTAATGGAAATGCTTGGATTTTTTTTTTCATAAATTTAAAAAAAAAACCCTGCCCCTCCTTCCCCCCAAAAAAAACACTTTAAAACGTATTGATGCATTGAAAATGAGCAATGCTTAATCAAATTATATTATAAGGCAATGTGGTATTATAATGCTTATTTTATGCAATCTAATTTTAAATGAAAACAGCACAGGATTCTTACTTTTAGAAGAAAATAAGCTTGTTAATGTAGTTTCCTCATGCAGTGAGATCTCAAGCCCATAACTCCCTTTTTTCCTTCCTATAATTCTACTTCCTCCCAGTATATGATTGTAACTCTTTATTCTTTTGTTCTCATAACTATATATTGGAATTAACAAGTCTGGATGGAAAAAAAAGAAAAGAAACTATTTAGATAGTAGTAATACAAATAAAATATATAATCAGACATGAAATCTGGGTTTTGAACTTTGATATGAAAATATGTTCCTAGTTTCTCTAAAGGCAGTATATTTAATAATAGCTAGGATTTTTGTAACACTGCTAAGCATTTCAAAACTAATTATCTCATTTGTTTCTCATAACAATTCTGGGAGGTAGGTTCCATTATTATCCTCATTTTACAGTTGAGGAAACAGAGGCACACAGAAGTTAAGGAAGTTGCCTACAGTTATACAGCTAGTAAGTAATTGAGGCTCTATTTGTTGTCAGGTCTTCCTGATCCCTGGCCCACAACTTTTTATCTATTGTGCACTTAGCTGCTTAATTTTGAAACCATGATCTCTGTAATGGAAACATTTGCAAAAGAAAATTAATTTACTGTATTTTATACCTATATTGAATTCCCCATTGTTGTTAATATTTAAATTTTCTAGGCATGAAGGCTTGAGTATTTGACTCTTCTCTTCTTCATATCCATTTAGCTAATCAGTTCTGAAAACTTTTACAGTTTGTTTCAACTGTCCTTTATGTTGCCCTTTGAGTTTCTGTTGCTATCATTTAAGTTCATGCCCTTATCACCTTATACTCACATTATGATAATTGTTTCCTAATTGTTCCCTGTCCAGTCAAATCAATTCTATAAACGTTGAGCAAACTTATTTTCTTCAATACCAATTTGATTATGTTTACTTGTTCACAGATCTTCTGTGATTCTTCATTCACTCAGATAAAAATTCATTTCCCCTCTTCAAGATCCTCCATAGTATTCTCCCATCTATCATTCCTGCTTTGCCAGTACACCAAAAATTCAATTTGCATAAACCTTGACATTTTCCCAAACCACTTACTACAGTTCCCAAGTGTGTTTTATTTTTTCATTTGGCTGTGATTTAATTATTTTTATTCCTTTAAAGATTGCACATATCCTTCAAAACTATTCTACACTGGGAAATGAGTGTAAACTCTTTGCATTTTTGTTTTTCTTCCCAGGTTTTTTTTTTTTTTTTTTGAGTCCATCAATTCTTTTTTTTTTTTTTAAATTATTATAGCTTTTTACTTACAAGATATATGCACGGGTAATTTTTCAGCATTGACAATTGCAAAACCCTTTGTTCCAATTTTTCCCTCTTCCCCCAACCCCCTCCTCCAGATGACAGGTTGACCAAAACATGTTAAACATGTTAAAAACATAAATTAAATACAATATATGTATACATGTCCATACAGTTATTTTGCTGTACAAAAAGAATCAGTGAGTCCATTAATGCTTTATCTCTTTATGGACAGTATTTCCCTTCATGAATCCTAAATATTTGTCTTGGATTCTTGTGTTACTGAGAAGAGTTGAATCAATAATGGTTGATCATCACAGAATGTTGTGATATCGTGTATAATGCATTCTTGGTTTTCTGTTCATTTTATTATCAGTTTATAAAAATCTTTCTAGGTGTTTCTGAAATCTTCCTGTTCAACATTTCTTATTAGGTTGTGAAATCTACTGGTAAAACATCTAGCCTGGTTATTTGACTGAAATTATCAATTTCTAAGCAAAAAGATGGAAACTTGTTTCTAATGAGATAATCAAATGAAGTAAATGAGATTATTATTTGTAAAGTGCTTTGCACAAAGCCAGGCACATAAAAAGGAGTACACTTTGGCCCAACTCTAAAATAAGAGCAGGAACAAAAGGGACCATTCTACTTACATAATGAATAAAATCTCTGCTTTGTTAACTATTCTATATATCTATTAAGGAGCAAAGAGTTCAAATGAACTTTGCTCTTGGTAAACTATCACTTACTAATTCCTTGAAGTCATCTAACATCAACAGCTTGCATTTCTCTAAAACAGGTTTTTTAATATAAATTTTTTTAAAACCACAATAATTTTATTCTAATACATTGGTTTCCTTTGTAATCTTCTATTTATTTTGCACATTTTAAAACACTTTTCTGAGAAGAGGTCCACATGCTTCACCAGACTGACAAAGAATTGCTCGAGTCAGCTTGAAACAGAAGCCAGTTGCTAAACTTTCAATGTGGGCAATTTAAATTTCCCAGGTTATTTTTACCTTCTGAATCCAATTCTTCCTGTGCAACAAGAGAACTGTTCGGTTCTGCACACGAATATTGTATCTAGGATATACTATACCACATTTAACATGTATAAGACTGCTTGCCATCTAGGGAAGGGGATGGAGGGAGGGAAAGGAAAAATTGGAACAGAAGTAAGTGCAAAGGATAATGTAAAAAATTATCCATGCATATGTACTGTCAATAAAAAGTTATAATTATTAAAAAAAAACTATTGTAATTCTACTTCCTTTGTAAGGCTTTCCTGACAATTCTAGCATAGTAAGATATCTTCTTCTTCTGAACTTATTTTATGAACTATTTATTGATATTCACCTGATCATGAAATGCTTTAGTAACTGGCAGTTTTTATACTGAACCTATGCTGTTTTATACTGTACTATTACTTATTTCTTGTGTTGTTTATTTTCTTTATGTATTTCCTTTTTACTTAAGTAGATTAAAAGCTTCTTAAGGTTCAAGATTTTTTAATAGTATTTTATTTTTCCAAATATATATAAAGATAGTTTTCAACATTCTTTTTTTTTTGATGAGGCAGTTGAGGGTAAGTGAATTGCCCAGGGTTCTCTTACTTCAGGGCTCATGCTCTATCCACTGCTCCCTCTATCTGTTCTACAACTTTCATCTTTGTATTCTAAATTTTTCTTCCTTCCCCCTTCCTAAGACAGCAGCCAAGCTGATATAGGTTAAATATATGCAATCCTTTTAACATTTGCATATTTGTCATGTTGTGCAAGAAAAATGAGACCAAAAGAGAAAAACCATGAGAAAGAAAAAAAACAAAAAAGTGAAAATACTATACTCCGATCAATATTCATTCTCCATAGTTCTGAGTCTGGATATGAATAGCACGTTCCATCCAAAGCAAGACTTAAAAAAAATAAAATGATCTCTTTCTACTTCCTACAGTGTCTTAGTGTAGTCCTGGATACTTAATAGGCAGTAAGGAAGTATTTGTTGACTATTTTACTGATTGACAAGTTGAAAATAAAATTACTAAAACGGGATTACTGAGAAATCTTTGTTGCTGTTATTAAAAAAATGTCAACAATTGTCAGAATCGTTTAAAATTATCATACAGTTAGGAGCCAGAAATTATAGCTATTTTTCAGGTACAAATGCCCTCCGGGCCTCTTTGTATCCTGAGTGTTTCTATTGCTGTTAGAAGTCCTAGTGCATAAGAGGTAATAAAAATGGATCATTACTAATAGCCTCAAAATCATAATCTGAACTCTTAGTGGATCAATTGCTAGCAACTGTTTTTAAAAGAAAAGACTGAAAGCCCATTCCAGGAAAGGTGTAAAACAGAGAGACAACAGATTTAGAAAATAGAGGTGGATCAGTCCTAGCAGATGCTTTGCAGAGAAAAACAGGTTAGGCAACTTTCTTCTCCCTGGCTTTGTTTCCAAAGGGTAGTATAATGATTTGATCCAAGAAGCTTGTCAGTGCCCATAAAAGATTCATGACAGCTATTTTTATTTTCTTGTTTGGTCTTTAATAGATTTGGAAGACAATTGGCATAGACACTCTTGCAGCTTCTTCTACTATACAAAGGAGGAAAGAGCCACAAAACAAGAATGATATATGTCTCCAGAGATACTGTCAGGGCAGGATTAGGACCTTCTGACTTTCTTACTCTTGACTTTCCCACTATTCCCTCCTTTTCTTCTTTCATTGAATAAGAGAAAAGGAGAGTATATAAAATAGATTTTTTTTAAATATCAAGATTTTTTTTTCCTCTTGCTTAATATGAATAATTTATATTGAAAGGCAATATTGTATATCTGATAGAGCTCCAGCCTCAGAATTAGGAAAACTTTGGTTTAAGGCTTATCTCACATACTAACCATTTGATTTAGTCAGATTTGCTACTCTTTCTGTGTTCCAGACAACTTGTAAGTTTAGGAAGAGAAGCCTATATACATACATACATATATGTGTTTGTGTGTGTGTGTGTGTGTTTGTATACACATTGGTAAGAAGTTTCCTCACAGAGAGTAGTACTCTCTGCCAATAAAATCACAGGTCTGAGCCAAAAATAAAAATTAACAGATTTAACTTTTACAGAATTTTAAAAGACAAATTTTCAATTCTGCATAGGTATTATAATGACTTGTGTAGAATTTTCTTATGGTATGGAGCCAGTCAAAAACTTAATTAAAGTATAAATAGAAAAAATACAAAAATTTATTTTAATTATATATGTCTTTTATTTTAGACATACCTATATGATATATATTTAAAATCCCTGCTATCATTGGAAAAAGCTTCTCTTGTGATGAATAGAATAGTTCCATGCCCAAAGCAAGGGAAAATATCATTTCAGCCAGGAGTCACAGAGTTGGATTATAAGAGGGCATAGTATAATAAATGACTAATTATGAGATAATGGGGTCATAGAAGAGCATAAGATTAAGAATTAGGAGATGTTATTGATTCAACAAGCATTTATTAATGACTGCTACAACCAGACACTCCTAGGTGCTGGGAATAAGAAAAAAAAGGGGGGGGGGGAAGAAACAGGATATATCCTCAAGGGGCTTAACATTCTTTCGGGTTCTTGAGTTCTTATTTTACCCCTGTTTCTAATTTACTGAGTGTGGTAAGTATTAAAGAAATGCTTTTTTAAACTATTAAGTTGTTAGTCACAATCTACCTCCCATACATCAAGTATTTTATTAGGAAATAAAAATACAAAGAATGAAACTGCATTTCACAAGGATCTTATATTCTAACCAGTGCTTTTAATAGTTTTCTTAAAGAACTGTTTTCATTGAAATAAGAATTATGATGTAATATGACATGATAAAAAGGAGTGGCCAATTATTGGCACATGCACCATTTCAAGATAATAGGAACAAAATATTTCAAAATAAATTTTTCAATAGCTTCATTGTAATATTCTTCTCTAAAATATAATGTTCTCTTACAGCAGCTTTCTTGGGGAGCTTCTGGAGGCAGCCTTTGTTTCAGTTCAAAGTAATAATCACCTCAAATGCAGCCAGGAGCTAAAAGTTCAGATCCTTTATTGTCGCCTTCAAAATAGCCCCGTTAGCTTTCTTAGAGGCCTCTCTCTCTCTCTCCTTAATTCCAAGAGTTCTTGCCACTAGTCCTTTGTCTCTTCCAGCTTCAGCCTCTAGTTCCCTCTGAATCCAAAGCCTCCAGCCAGCACAAAGGTGGAAAATGCAATGAATCTCTCTCTGCCTCAGAGAGTGGGCTTGTGTCTCTCTGACTTGTGAATTTTCTGGCCTCCATCCTGGTTGAGGCTCTTACGTTATATATGGTCTCTTAAAAGTGTAAAAGGTGTGAACCCTAATAAGTACTAAGTTCATTAGTGAACTAGAGAATTGTTAAGTACCATACTAAATTAGATAATTATTGTCTCTATCAATTCCAGTGACTTAGCACCTTGTAAGAATTCTAACACTTCATAATTTTCCTAATGACTATATTAAAAAATATCTTTTTATTTAAGAATCAGTCTTTTTAACTTGTTTATTCACAGCATTGTTTTGTCCGGTTAATTATTTCTCAGTCTGCAAGCTAGTCAGGTTTACTAAACAGAGAATTGATTTTTCTCTCAAAATAATTTTTATTTATAATATATAATGAACTAATAATGGAAATTAGTCACTTAGAAAAAGTTTTAATAAAGTAAATGATCAGGCATCAACTCTTTTGACTTTCTAGTGGCTACTTTGTTATAGTATACTCTTTGTTGCTTTGGAAAGTTTGAAGTAGGCAGTTATAATTTCACAAAGAAAATTAATAGGAAGAATAACTAGTTGACATTTCAACATAAGAGGACAAGATTAAATCTATGGAAAGGAGCATAAAAACAGGTATATATAGATGAAGTCACCAATTCTTTTCTGAAAATGTAGTTTTTGTTTTCCTCTTTTATAAAATTAAGGTAATCATTTTTTCTAGTTAGCATTCTTATTCAACTATACTATAGGGTTGTTCAAATCACAAAACATATTTTTAAGAATAATGATTATTTAATTGTAAGTATTTCTAACTGTTCTTAAAATGCTTTTATAGCTTCTCTTCCCCCCTCCCCCCATATAATTTAAGCTAAGATTTAAACAATTATAATTATGGCATCTTTCCCTCACATTTCACTAAGTCATTGCCCTCTCTTTGTAACCCGTGGTGACAGGGTTTCTTTCTCCTGATTATTCTACCTGTTATGACCACTTTTTGCTTTGTCTTCCTCCACATCAAATTCTTGGATATTCCCCATGGTTCTGCCCTGGATCCTATTTTCTTCCACTCTTATTTCATATGGTGACCACATTAATTCCTGTGGACTCAATTACCCTCTCTAGAGATCATTTTCAGACTTCTTTGTTCAGCCTTATCCTTTCTCCTAAGAAAGAACTCTCTTGTTTGGCACTTCCACCTCTATTATATTTCTAGAAGTATATATCTCATGGATATCTAAAATTCAGAATGTCCAAAACTGAACTAATTGCCTTTCTCCAAAAAACTCTTCCCCACTTCCAAATATTTGTGTCATTGTCAGGGTAATGACCATCCTCCCAGTCACTCAGATTTACAACCCAAGCATTATGCTCCACTCCTCACTTTCACTCTACCCATGTGCAATTAATTGCCAAGTCCTGTCAATTTTTATTTTCACAGAATTTCTCCTATATACTTCTTTCTCTCTTCTGATATTGCTACCACTTAGTTACAGGCTGTCACCTTCTTATACTTAGACTACTGGATTAGCCTGCTTATTGCTGTGCTGGTCACTAACCTTTCCTTATTCTAGTCCATTCTCTGTTCAGGGATGATCTTACTATAGCTCAATTCTAGTCATGTCACTCTCGTATTCAATCAACTCCAGTGCCTTCCTTTTGTCTCTGGAATCATTTATACTATCCTGTCTTCAATTTCTTAAGTCTTTTATAACCTGGCTCCTTACTTCTCTCCTTCTTACATCTTACACTTACATATAATCTGATATAGGGACACTTACGACCTTGCTGTTCCTTTCACATGACATTCTATCTCCTGACTCTGGAGATTTTTCACTGCCTCATGTCCAATACTCTCCCTCATCCTTTCTATTTTCTGGCTTCTTTAAGTCTCAACTAAAGTTCTATCTTCTACAATATGAATTTCCTAGTCTTAAAATTCTCTCCAAATCATATTTAAGTTATTTGTAGGTGATTATTCTCTTTTTCATTAGATTGTGAGTTCTTTGAAAGCAAGGACTGGGGTTTTGGGAGGAGGGGGTTGTTTGTTTTTTGTCTTTGTATTCCTGGGACTAAGTGCCCGGTGCATGCTTGTTAATATTTCTTGACTTCATTTGACTTAAAAATCATTAACTTTACCCTGAGGACCTTAAGGTCCTGCATGGAGTTAGAATGTAAAACTAGGGCTCCAAAATAATTATACTAGTCTTATATTTGTATAGTACTTTTAATTTTTTTCAAAGTCCTTCCATATCTGTTACATATTTTGGCTTTTTTTTACTTAATCATGTGACTAATTGGACTACTGTCTTCTGATTCCAGTTGTGAGTATCCACAAATAAGTTTTCTAAAATGCATTAATTTGTAATTTATCATTTCCAGATTCTAACTACTTTCTTATCTAAATTGTCATATTTAAGAGTAAATTGGTGAAATTATTTTTATATAAGTACATTGATTTAGGTGAGCCTATAAAAGCATTCAAAAATAGATTATTCTTTTGATCTGAATAAAAGAATGTAAACTATAGCGAGTTCATAAGAATTTTTTAAGGTGATAGAAATTTCTCAAGCCTAAACCACTTCAGATTGCTCATGATACAATATGATTAATAAAGTAGAGTGTCTTTGCTTTAAAAAATAAATACTACATGGTAAGCCTTGTGGTTTATCATCATCTGAGAAATTCAGATTCAGACCTTACATAGACAAATTTAACTGAATCGCATATATTTTTCTTCATTTCTTCACTAAATAGTGCTGTTTTAAACTTAGTGGGTTTTTTAAATTATTATTTTAACAGGTATCATTGCAAATTTCAGTATGGAACAAATTTCCCAGATTTGATATATTGTTTTCAGAATCTTTAGTGGTTTTTGATGCATTTCAGAGAGAGACAGAGAAAAGAAATCATAATCTTAAAGTAATTTATTTATTTATTTTTCAGAGGTGGCTGGATCCAAACAAACCAATAAGGAAGCAATTAAAAAGTGAGCACACATATCTATTTGTTGTTTTCCAAGAATCATTTGCAAAAGGTAAAGAATTATGATAACCTAATTAATTAGACATACTTCTGTTAATTCTAGGAGGATCTCCCTACAGTTTGAACTTGAGAGTCAAATTTTTTGTCAGTGATCCCAACAAGCTACAAGAAGAATATACAAGGTGGGTTAAAGATGTTTATTTTCTTAGTTATGTCATCAGAAAACTAGTCAGATGTGAAAAATCAGTGAAGCAAAAAATGAAAAAGACTGGCATTCCTTGTAACGGTTTGAAATATTTAATGATTTTGCTTCTGTCTTAGAAATATGAGCTGCTTATAATCAAATAGAACTTGTCATTTTTTAATAGTGTAATGTTTTCTTATAGCAATGTATGATGATAAAGCATATTCTGCATCCATTTTAGCTTCTCTTTGAAGAACATGAAATGCTTATATGTAAGTTATTTGAGAGTTATTCAATGGCAATTTTTGGTTCTTTACTTTATACTTTCTTAAACACTAATAGTAATAAAAAAAAAAAGGCATTTGAAAAAGTTAATTCAATTGCTTTTACTTCAAAGGTCTTTGATATATCTAGGCGACCTATCCTATCTATCTCCTGATAGAAGTGATGAATTCAAAATGCTAAATGAAACATATTTTAGAATTTGTTTTATTTTGTATTTATGTTGCAAGGATTTTTTTTTTTTTTTTGGTTTTAATTGGAGGGAGAATAGAGGGAAAGAATAAGACACCTAGTAATTGGATTAACAGGCCAAAAGGCATCAGAGAAGGATGACTTTAAAAGTTAAAGTAGAATTTATCATGTTTAATTTTTAAAAAAGCAAAATCCTATATAAATTGGTTTCACAGCTACATGTATATTTTCTTTTGCAAAATATTTAGAAATGTACATTTTATTTAGTGTTTAGGTTCGAAATGAACAAAAATTGTATTAATTACCTTGGCCATACCATAAAGAATTTAATACTTTTTCAGTTACTTAAGACTTATTTTTGTAAAGAATATTTTGTAGTTATTGTCTTGTAAGTTCTTAGTATATTTTGGTAAGAGAACTTTCACATAATTTATATAAGATCAAAGGTAAAGTATTGTCCATTGTGCTCACTGTTAAGAAATGTAGTTCCTGAAATCCTTGATATAGCATTATGATAGGGAAAGAAAACAAGTTAAAGGACACGTAGGCAAGGAAGGAAACAAAATCACCAGATGATTTTATTGTTTACTTAAAGTATCCATCAGATTCAACTAAAAACTAATTGAAATAAATAATACTTTGTTTTAAAATAGTGGGCTACTATTATATTACTATAAAAGTAAATTTATAAACATTATCAGCATTTCCATATATCATTAATGAAATCCAAAGAAATAAAGAAAGAGAAATTGTATTCAAAATTACTAGTTTATCATGGAAATTTTGTACCAAGTACTTTGTTATCTTGTTTGATTCTGCTATTTGTTTTCTTGAAGTTTTCATCTAGTTCAGACTTCTGATGTTGATTCTCCAGTGACTTTCATGTGTTCAAAAGCTATTGCTAGGCTTCTGTGATTACTTAGTGTATCTTGACTTCCAGATTCTGCAGAATAAGAATTGTACCACCATCAATTACATCCCTTATAGCTGAGCCTAATGGCAATAATAGGACTTTTAGCAAGGAAGATAAGCCTCAGGATGGAAAATATATGGCAGCTTCCTATCTTATAACAAAAAGGTTCTGATTAATAACATTAAATTAGGAATTTTTTAGAAAATATAAATTCTAGTTATAGTTTTTTTGTTCTTTTATAATACCTAGACCAGGACTCTGATACAGTAGGGTGCATATTGAACACTAACTGACTAGATCGTCTTACTCTTAAACCTGAAATGTTTTCATTTTGGCCTTGCCATTTTTAGTTTGAACTTTTAAAAAGTATTTTTCAAAAATTGCTTTTTTCCTCCTTGATTCCCTATGTATTAATGACCACTCTAAGACTAGTACCTTTCATTTTGGTAGGTCTAGGCCTGTGATTTTATCAGTAACAAAGACTTTGAATATGAAAACTCCCTGTGCAGTTCCTCAGATAGTCTGTTAAATTAGGCTGATAGTATTGTTTGGGGATGTGAGTATGTTAAGTAACTTGCTTTAGGTCACATGGCTATGTATTCACAGGAAATAGAGTACTAGACTTGGGATCGGGAAGGCTCAATTTCATGAATTTAATTCCAACTGCAGACACTTACTAGTTGTATGACTCTCATCGAGTTAGTTAACCCTGTTTGCTTCAGATCTTCATCTGTAAAATGATCTGGAGAAGGAAATGACAAATCTTTGCCAAGCAAACACCAACTGAAAAACAAGATAGTTATATACCCATGTGGTGTCATTGACTGCACTTGAATTTATGTCTTCCTAAGATTCCATAAGACCCCTAACTAGCCATAGTGACTCTTTGTTTCCAACTCCATCTATAGATAAAACATTTTACCAGGATTTGTCAGTGGTGTAGATGAACATTCAACTCTTTTAACAATTGACTCTCACCAGAAACATCTGTGTTTAGTTCTGGGGACACGTTTAGCTTGATAAAAATGAAATAAAATTATCCTGATTAGAATGAAGAAAAGGATAATTTTTGCATTTTCGTATATTAAGCTTTAATTGAAGAATTAAATAAAATTTAAAATATTGAGAAAATTTTCTCTTCATTTTCCTACAAAGATGTTACATACACAGTAAAACACTATTAGGGTTTACTTTTCTATTATTACTTCCTGAAAATCTACAACATGGTGACATCAGAATTAACGATTTTAGAAATTAGAATGATGTCATAGAGAACCAGCACTTCTCTAGCAGACAACAGAATTGTCAACTCTGTCACCTCTAACCCCTTTTTTTCCATTTACATAGTTTCTTCCCTCTTCATTCAGTCCCTCATCACATCTGTCCTAAGTTTTGGCAATGGCCTCCTAATGAATGTCCCTGTCTTAAGTTATTTACCACTCTAGATAATCCTACACACTGCTACCAAAATAATTTTGCAAATCTGATCATTTGACTCTTTTACTCAACCAAGCTTAGTGGCTTTCTATTACTTATAGGTTAAATATAAACTTCTATGCTTAGCTCTTAAAGTCCTTTTTCTTTTTGCAGAAGGAATGGTGCCACTTTATCAGTAATCTTGTGACTAATATTACCACTTCTGGCACTCTACTTCTCTCTCGCTTAAATATAATATTCCCTAAATTCTGTACCCAGGAGGCCATTAACTCTCTTCTCAGTTTTTCCCACCATTTTACCCTATTGGTAATACTCTTGAAAATTTTTTCAGTTTTATAATGAAAGTTGGAAGGATTTTGTGTTTCAGTTTTACTGTTTAAGGAGCTTTTAAAGAAAAACATTGGTTTTCTTTACATTAAGCTTCGTGGTTATCCAATATATTTTGTTAATTTATATGTGAAAATATCAGTATGTAAGATTAAAAAGTCAGAAAGACTAATTTTTATTTTAATTTTGTTAGAGTAAATGTACTTTTGAGATTAAAAAGTAACCTTTTTCTTTAATTATATATTCTTAGGTTGTCATTTTTTTCTTTTTCTTTTTAAAGATACCAGTATTTTTTGCAAATTAAGCAAGACATTCTTACTGGAAGGTAAGCTCTTTTTGCTGTTTGAATCTTTTGATAAAATTATATTTTATTTTCTAATCAGTTACACAAGTATTCTTCCATCTATAGTTTTATGCTTAAAATTTATCAGAATGCAAAATCTTGAATTTTAATTTCTCTTTTTAATAATGGCTGATATTTATATTGCATTTTAAAGTTTGCAAAGTGAATTATATATAGTATCTCTGTCCAGACTCTCTCTGGTATTTTCTTAGTTTTCTACACTCTTTCTCAATAATGTCACCAGCTCCCATGGTTCTTAATAGTTTTCTCTGTGCAGATGACACATCTTTCCTTACAGCCTTATTCTCTCTATTAAATTCTAATCTGATGCCACCAACTTCTATTTTCCCCTCAAAACCTGTCTCTATCAAACTTTGCTGTATTTTGAAATTACCACCATTCTTCCAGTCTCCTAGCTTTATAATGAAGTTAAATGTCCTCAATTCCTCATTTTCCCTCACCTCAGGTATCCAATCACTTAACAGATTTTAAGTTCTTCCTTTGACTCCTCTTTATTTACATAGCCACCACCTTAATTCTTGCACTCATCGCTCATCTCCTATTTATTTCAATATTCTTCTAATGACATCCTCCCTAAATATATCAAAATGATTTTCCTCAAATCCACATCTGACCATGTTAATCCTCTACTCAATAAACTCTACTTGCTCCCTGAGGTCAACTACAGATTACTCTGTTTAGTTATTATTATCTTTCTAACTCTCCTCAGACTCTATGCTCTAGTCATAATGGCTTCATCTCCCAAGTACTCCATCTCCTATTTCCTTGTCTTTGTGCTGACCATCTCATAAAGTCCTTCTTTACCTCTGCTTCCTGGAAGCCATCTCTTTCAAGAATAATCTACACCAAGGCTTTTCTGATCATTCCCTAACTTCTAATACCATTCTGATTTATATTTATTTATTTTTATATGGCTGGATATGTGTGGATAGATGAATTGATGGATGTTGTCTCTCATGTTAAAATGTAAGCTCTTTGAGAGTAGAAATTGTTTCACTTTTTTTAGATCTTTATCTCTAGCACCTAACACTTCCTAGAACATAATAGGTACTTAATACATTTTATTAATTGATTATTTGATTTTGTTTGACGCTCACAGCAAAATTATCAAGTAGGTTCTATTCATAGGCCCATTTTACTGGCAAGGAGACTGGTAATAAGAGGTGTTACATAACTTGCCCAGGATCATATAACTATTAAGTGTCTGAAATCAAAATCAATCCTAGGCCTTTTTAACTTCAAATCCAACTCTCTTCTCTATGACATATATAAAAATTTTAAGAGAATAAATAATACATATATTGCATGCTTTACTGTGACAGAAAAAGTATTAAAAAGACCAAACTGTGCCATGACTCTTTTTAAAGAGTATCTTCAACTTCTTAAATAAAATTCAAGCCAGACTGGTCTGATGTTAGCCAGTTGACAACCTTACATGCACAGTAGTGTGATTACTGTCTTCATAAGAGTTTTACATTTAAGAAGAAATAAGGAAAGCATAATATGGATTTTACCGGAGAGTCTTAAGAAAATGTTCTTGTTTTGAGGATAAATTGTAAATACCGAGTCAGTAGGAATTTCAAGTCAGTACTTTGAAACTAAATTTTGTGAGCCTTTTTAAAAGATTGCAATACATATCTTCTCTCTCTCTCTCTCTCTCTCTCTCTCTCTCTCTCTCTCTTTTTTTTATCAGATTGCCCTGTCCTTATAATACTGCTGCCCTTTTGGCGTCCTTTGCTATACAATGTAAGTATTATAATCGTACATTTACTTAGTACTTCTCAGTCTCCCAAACTAAAGAATAATAGTTGTTGCGGAAGGTTTTTTGTTTCTGTCTCATCTGTATTAGCATCCCAATGCTTTTTTTAAAGTAATCACTTAAAATTTTTTCATTGATTAATTTTATGTTTTTAGTGTTGTAAAAAACCATCACCCTATAGAAAACCCAATAGACTTTTCAATATGAAAACTGGTAAAGGGTACCTTAAAATTTTGGTAAAATGTAATTTAAATAGTTTTAGACAGAGGTTGAAAAATGACATGGATAGATTCTTGTTAATTTGCTAAAGTGAAATTTTTTTTCCTTTTACAAATTATATATAGCTACGTTGATTAAGAGATTCATGTCTTAAAGTGAGCATTTTTCTTTTCTTAGCTGAATTGGGAGATTACGACCATTCAGAAAACTTGCCAGGCTACCTCTCCGATTATTCTTTCATCCCTGGTCAGCCTCAAGACTTTGAAAAAGAAATCACAAAATTACATCAGCAACATTTGTAAGTTTGGAATTTTTATTTATTTAGGGAAATCAGAATAATTTGAGTCTTTTTATTAATTACAATTATTGTTCATGGCACAGATATTTGCTTTAAAATCTATATAGAGTTTGCATATATTTAAGATACTGTCATTTTTTTAAAAAAATGTGAATAGGCTAAAAGAATCAATTGGTATAAAATTGAAAAAAAAATTCAGTTAAAAGTTAATTGGTTTTTTTAAACTTTCTAACAAATTTCTGAAAGGATTGATATATAAGATATGTAAGTAATTGATTTAAATTCAAGTTGATTTAAAAAAACCATTTCCCATTAGAAAAAGATATGAGTAATCAGTTTCTAAAAAGAAGAAATGCAAGGTATCAATAACTATATGGATCAATTCTGATGAATGTGTCTCTCTTCAACAATAAGATGAACCAAATCAGTTCCATTCGTTCAATAATGAATAGAATCAGCTACATTCAGCGAAAGAACTCTGGGAAATGAGTGTGAACTGCTGCATAGCATTTCCAATCCCTCTGTTTTTGTCTGCCTGCATTTTTTATTTCCTTCTCAGGTTAATTTTACCTTATTTCAAAGTCCAATTCTTTGTGTGCTGCAAAATAACTGTATGGATATATATACATATAATGTATTTAACATATTCTTTAATATATTTAACATGTATTGATCTACCTGCCATCTGGGGGAGGGGATGAGGGGGAAGGAGGGGAAAAGTTGGAACAGAAGGTTTTGCAATTGTCAATGCTGAAAAATTACCCATGCATATATCTTGTAAATAAAAAACTATTTAAAAATATAACCATATGGAAAAGTGGTCCAAATCACTAATAATAAGAGAAGTATAAGTTAAAACAGATTGGCACAGTTGCCCAAAAAGGGTAAAGATAATTACAAGAGAGGCTGTACAAGAGGAGGTTTACCATTGTCCTGTTGCTAAGCCTATGGATTGCCCCAAGCTTCCGTGGAAAGCAATTTAAAACTCAATCTAAAATGTCACTACATGTGTCATGCATACCTTTTAACTGAACAAAAGATTTTTTTTTTTAAGGAGGAAAGATCTGTATGTACACATTTATAATAGCACTTTTGTTTTAGCAAAGAACTGGAAATAAAATGGGGCATCATTTGAAAAGTGATGAAAGAAGTCCAACATATCAGCATTGTTTAAACAAAAATATTCTTTTACCCAATTTTAAGTTGCTAGGCTGTTTTTTTTGTTTGTTTGTTTGTTTTGTTTTTGTTTTTGTTTTTGTTTTTTTTTTTTTTGCTGACACAATTGGGTTGTACTTGCCCAGGGTCACACAGCTAGGAAGTGTTAAGTATCTGAGGCCAGATTTGAACTCAGGTCCTCCTGACTTCAGGAGTGGTGCTCTATCCACTGTGCTACCTAGCTGCCCAAAGTTGCTAGTTTTTAAATAAATGCATCATTTACTCAAGAATTTATATATACCTTTATCTTTCTGTATATTGGGCATTCATATCATTTCTTCTCAGCAATCATTTGCAAGTTTTTAGTTTTCTTTATTTCAGAGCCAAGAAGAAAATAAAGAAGAAAAACTATTAAATGATATTAAATTTATAAGTAACATTAAAAAAAAGTGTTTTCTGATTATACATGTATAACATCTATCAAATTGCTTACTGTCTTGGAGAAGGGAGGCAAAAAAAAGGAGAGAAAATAATTTGGAACTCAAAATCTTACAAAAATGAATCTTGAAAGCTATCATTGCATGTAATTGGAAAAATAAAATAACTATTGACATTTTGCAAAAAAGGTTTTTACTATATAAGACTTATAGATTTTCAAATAAATTTGTGAAACTTAATATTGTTTAATTCATTTTTTTATTAAGCTACAATTCAAAGTCAAAGTGCATACTGTTGATTCACTTTTGTAGTATACAATAGCAAGTGAGCAATGTAAGACTCATGAGGGAGCTAAAAAAAAAACCCTCCATTACTTTGCTTTTTATCCATCTATGTAGTATCTTCTGTGTATACATGGGGTAAAAAAAGATGTGATGGATTGGTTCTTTCTAGATACTTTGTCCCATTCAGAAACTTGTATTTTAAGACAGATCTACTTGGAAGAAAAACTTTTAGTTATATAGCTTGGCAAATACAAGAATGTATAGAATTTTTATTATGCCTGATTTTGAAATTTTCATAAAAATATAAAGTTTCGACAAGATGTATATAGTTGGATAAACACAAGTTTTTTTTAATCATTATTGATTTTTTTAGAAAGATTTTTGAAACAGTTGTCATATATATATATTTCAAGTATTTCAAACATTCATTAAATCTTATGTAAATTAATTTTCTAAGTAATTGAAACTTATATGCCCATTGAAAAACTTTTAATCATTTGAATTGAATCTGATTTTTCTTGATGATTCAAGATTATCTTTATGATCCTTACATTATTATGCAGCACTATAATACAGTATGTTTTTTTTCTCAACTCCTTCTTTGGAAGATACTTGTCATTTGAAATTTATCCTTGTATTTGCCTCTATGCTTTTTCTTTTATAATTTATGTCTTTTAATTTGATGTCATTTGAAACATTAGATAATTAGGGATGCTAAAATTGTGTATGAATGGAAATCAATCACAATGGCATAGTTTTAAGGTATTCTCTGTTCTTCTATTCTAGACACCCTCATTTTAACTTTTTAAATTAACAATTTCTTTGTAAGCCCTCTGTTTTCAGTTGTTACTTTATATGTATGTCTTACTATCCCTACTAAGTGGTTGAAAACACAAACTGTCTTAAGGAAATAACACTGGTGGACTTGAATTCAAATTCTCTCTCTGATATTCATTGCCTAGGTAACCCTGAGCAAGTCATTTAATCTTTCTAGACCTCAGTTTCTTTATCAGTAAAATGAGGGTGTTGGACTAAGGGCTTCTGAGGGCTTTTCTAGCTCCAAATCCATAATACTGTGAGTGCCTAAAACATAGTAAGTCTTACTGTTCTCTCACTTGTATTGAAGCTAGCTATTTTGGTAGCCAGAAGACCAAAAAAAAAAAACAAAAAACCCTTCCTGGTTCTTATTTGTTGCAGTAATTAAGATTGTCATCTTAGGATAATAGTAGTTTTGTACTATACAAGATTAAAATTGTCATTAAATGATGGTCATAGGAAACTCAAATACATGTTAAGTTTCAAGGAATTTTTAAATTTCTTGGAAAATGTCATATATACAAAGTACATCCATATTTGAGACTTAACTGATTTTTAATCTAGTGTTGTTTTTACAGAGGTTTATCTCCTGCAGAAGCAGAATTCAATTATCTCAATACAGCTCGAACCTTAGAACTATATGGAGTTGAATTGCACTATGCAAGGGTAAGGATTAAATATTAATATTCTTAAGTTATGCTTTTTAATTTAGCCTAAAAAATTGCTTTTACATTAGTAAGAAAAAGTAAATTTTTTTGTCAAAGGTAGTATTAAAGTGTTCATAGCGTATTTGCTGCTACACTAAACATTTTCTTTCTATAAATGTATTTTTATTCAGTTCAGCATTGGTTTTTACATGATCTTCAAATTTAATGCCTAAACAGGTGAGAAAGTTAATTTCTTTTACTGATGTTGTTTCAGCCAGTTGAATAGTAAATTAGTCATAAGTGTTTCTCTAAATGAAAGCAATCTGAAAACTTTAGAAAAAAAAAATTCATATAGATTTAATTCTTTCTTTCCTGTATATTTTCCTGAGACGTAAAATAGTGAAAACTTTGCTAATAATTTTTATGTAACAATCTTTAACTGTAAGTTGTGAGATTAGAGATGGTCTTTTGCATCCCTTTGAGCTCTATTATATGATTCTATTCATTAAACTCTTTTCATTTAGCTACATGTGATTCTTCTTCTTCTTTTTTTTTTTTTTTTGCCAAACAGCTAATAAATCAGATCAATACCAAATTATCCACATTTTGCAGAAGAATAAAATTTTTCTTATGACTTGGTCATATCTAATAATTAGATACAACTTCTCTACCACACACATTCTAACTTTTTCTTTTCTTTTTCCTTATGTTAAACTTTTGCTTTTTCCTCAAAGCTGTTATTCTATAGAAAAATTTAGCCTTGAAATCTCTTTATCAGATCAGGTTCTCTTTCCCATATGTCAAAATTTTAAGTTTCTGTAACAGGAGGATATTATGTCAAGGTTTAGATTCTTGATACCTAGAAAAATGTTGTCATTTTTATGGGAAATGTCTTTTATAATGTCCCCATAAAAGAGGAATTTGTGATTTGTAGTAAGATTTTGCAAAATGCTACTGTCTTATTAATAACAATCAAATTTCTTGGAATCCCTATAAAGTTTCCTACTGTCCTTTAGCCATATTCTCTTGTTTTAAACCAAGTCTTGAGAATTGTTAAGTGATGTACATAGTGATTAGTATTTGTGTAACTAGATATTGTTTACTTCTTAATTGGAATAAAACCAAAAGACATACTTTTAAAATGATTTTTCACTTAGGAAATCCTCTGAATTCTAAATAACTGACCTAAATTAAGGCAATTAAGTAATCATATAGACCTCAGCAGTTTTCGTGAAATACTTTTGAATCTTTGTAAGAATGTGAAGTCATGTGTTGGATTTACATTTACATTTATAACTTGAATAATATTTCTAAATCTCTTGCAATAAGAAAGCCATTTTGTCTAATCCATAATATATCTATGAACTAGGCAACTGTGTTTAGTGTTAGAGATTGAATAGAGACAAAAAACAGCCCTTACCCTTAAGGAGTTTATAGTTTAAAGGTATAAATGCTATAGAAGTTAGGTGAGAGCAGATTACAAAGAATTTTAAATGCAAAACAGTAGAGATTATGTATTGATCCTAGAAGTAATGGGGAGTCATTGAAGTTTATTGAGTAAGGAAGTAACGTGGTTAGACCTATGCTTTAGAAAAACGATTAACTTTTTGAAGGGTAGTGTAAAGTAGGGAAAGATTTGTGTCAGGGAGATTAATTAGGATAGTACTGCATTAATCCAAGCAAGAAAAGATGAGGTCCCAAAACTTTAGTAGTAATGTGCAGAAACTTGTAGGAAGTAGAAATCAAAACTGGCTTAGGTTGGAGAGTAAAGCCAAGGGATGAGCCAAGGATAACAACTGCTATTGTGAACCTGAATTCCTAAAAAGGAAGTGACACTACCCTTGACAAAAATGGAGAAGTTTAAGAATTAGGGATATGGGGAAAAGATAAGTCCAATTTAGACATTGATTTTGAAATTCTTCCTTTTATATTCAGTTCCAGATTTCTAATAAGCAGTTGACAATGCATGATTAGAAAACTCTGGAGAGAGAGAGAGAGAAAGTTGGGAGAAAAAAAGGGAGTTGGGAGTCGGATTAGGCTTAGGGTAGACCCACAATTAAGTATCATGATGATGATCTCACAAAGCAAAGTTAGAAGGAACAGATAGGTGGAAGAAATAAGAGGAAGATTTTTTTTTTTAATAAAGCCTTTTATTTTCAGAACATATGCATGGATAATTTGACAACATTGACCCTCGCATAGCCTTGTGTTTCAGATTTTCTCCTCCTTCCCTCCACTCCTTCCCCTACTTGGCAGGCAGTCTAGTATATGTTAAACATGTTAAACTATATGTTAAATCCAGTATGTATAAACATACTTATACAGTTCTCTTGCTGCACAAAAAAAGCTCTGATCAAAAAAAGCAAGTAAATGAATAAGAAAAATTTTGACATTACAACACCAATTCTTTTTAGAAGCACTAGAAAATAAAAGGATAGATGAAACTTCTTTCAGAATGATAAGTATTATTAACTAAAATCAAGAGCAAGCATTATCTATAATGAGGATAAATTAGACATCTTTCCAAATAAGATCAATGGTAAAGCAAGATGGATGTCCATCACCATTGTCATCATTCAGTAGGGTACAATATTATATTCTGTTATAGTGAGCTATAACAATAAGACAAGAAAAAGAAATTAAAGCGTAGATAATGAGAATTTTGTAGATGATAAGATGGTTTATCTAAAGAACCCTAGAGAGACAATTAACAAAGCAATAAACAACTTCAATAAAGTTGCAGAATATTAAATAAATCCAAACATATATATAAAAAAGGGAGAAGGACCCACATGTGCAAAAATGTTTGTAGCAACACTTTTTGTAGTGGCAAGAAATTGGAAACTGAGTGCATGCCCATCATTTGAGAAATTGCTGAAATAGTTATGGTATGAATATAATGAAATATTACTATTCTATGCGAAATGATTAGCATACTGATTTCAGAGAAACTTGAAGAGATGTATATGAACTGATGCTAAGTGAAGTGAGTAGAACCAAGAGAACATTGTACACAGCAACAAGATTATGTGATGAACAACTGTGATGGACTTGGCTCTTTTCAACAATGAGGTGATTCGGACCAATTCTAATAGACCTATAATGAAGAGAGCCATCTGCATCCAGAGAGAAGACTATGGGGACTGAATGTGGAGCACAGCATAGTATTTTCACCTTTTTTGTTGGTGTTTTCTTACTTTTTTTTTTTTTCTCATTTTTTTCCCTTTTGATTTGATTTTTTTCTTGTGCAGCATGATAAATGTGGAAATGTGTTTATTAGAATTGCACATGTTTAACCTGTATTGAATTACTTGCTATCTGGAGGACAAGAGGTGGGGGTAGGGAAGGAGAAAAATATGAAACACAAGGCTTTGCAAGAATGAAAGCTGAAAACTATTTTTGCATGTTATTTTGAAAAATAAAAGGCTCTTATAAAATAAAATAAAATAAAATAAAATAAACCTAAACAGTCATCAGCATTTCTATATATTGCCACAAAATCCAGCAGGAAGACAGAAAAATTCAGATAAATAAATGCAGTCAGTATAACATGCTTAGGAGTCTACAAGCCAAGGCATACACAGAAGTAATATGAAGAGAAGTATAAAACCCTTCACAGAATGAAATTATAAATAATAAGTGTATTAATTGCTCACAAATAGGCTGAAACACTATAAAAGAATATGGTAATACTGGCTCAATCAATTTACTTATTCAGTATCATGTCAAACAAACTGCCAAAGAATTACTTTATTGAGCTAGAAAAAATGATAACAAAATTCATCCAGAGGAACAAAAGGTCAAGAATATCAAGAGAATATATGCGGGGGAGTGAAGGGGGGGGCGGGAAATGAACAGGAAAATGACCTAGTAGTACCATATTTCAAACTATATTGCAAAGTTATAATTTGCTGCTAGTTAAGAAATATGAGAGTCTGGTCAGTAGAACAGATTAGGTATATGATGTACAAAAACAAAGCACTGTAACTTGTATTGTAGTGTTTGATACTCAAAGATCCCAGCTGTTGGGACAAGATTATTTGACAAAAAATATTGGGAAAATTGAAAAGCAGTCTAGCAGAAAAGTCATAGCTCACTATCTCACATATACGAAGATGAGATCAAAATAGATACATCATTTGCACATAAAGGGTAATAACATAAGTAAATTAGGGGGCTATGGAAGAAATTGTCAGATCTATAAATACAAAACAAATTCATGAACCAAGCAAGAGATTTTTATTTTTTATTATATGTATGTTATTTATTATGAATTTTTATTAACTGATAGAAAGTGAATCGAGGGAATAATTTACAAAATAATCCTATATTATAAAGTTAATCAACTCTGAAAGCTTTAGTAACTGGTCATTATAGTAATCCATATCACTCATTTTAAAAAAAATATTCTCCCCTCCAGATAGAGAACTGCTGGACTTAGAATGCAGATTGTAGCTTTTTTTTTCTTTTCCTTTTTTTTTTTTAACTTTGTAAAAGTTTTCTAATGTGTAGGTATATTTTGCTTACATCATTTGGCTAACCAATATTGAATTATAACTTTTGTTTTCATGTCATTCTGTATTTTGGAAGGAGATTTTTTTTTCCTCATCTTCTCAGTTGTACAATTAAGCTAGGTATTTGGGCTGGAAGAGGGAAAATATTGCTGAGGAAATTTCTTGGTTCTGGTGTTATCTCCATTCTCTAGAGGCTATAGTATCAATGAATTCTTTGACTTCTGAGATTCATCTTGCAACATGGAATAATTAGTCCTAGTTAGCCCCCTTTTAGAAACAGTAATTTCCATTAAACATAGCTGTTTATTTTTCTGAAATTGCATTTGTCTTTTTGGTTTCTTCTGTACTAATGGAACAAAATATTTAGAAGCACATCATTAAGTAATTTCTTTTATACTGCTCTTGAAAATAACCCCTTCATGTAAATGAAACTTGATCCTATAATTAAAGCCTACTATTTCCTTTTTGTGATATTTTTTATATTTTTTTAAAGGATCAAAGTAATAATGAAATTATGATTGGCGTAATGTCAGGAGGAATACTAATTTATAAGAACAGGGTACGAATGAACACCTTTCCATGGTAAGAAATTCTATTAATGCCTTTTCTTTTATATTTGTATTTAATGTTTTGTTGGACTTAAAAAAAAAAATCACCTGGATTTTTTTTTTTTTTTGGTTCAGTATTTGGATCTGTCTTGTTAGTTGAAACTTGTATTTAACCACATTTTAAATTTCCAACATGACTAGAAAGTTGAAGTGTCCGCTGAATCTGCCTCTTTTCATCAATCTAAACCATTGTGGGTACCCTTTAATAATTTTTTTCCTTTAAATAGACTAATTTAAAAAAACTATACTTTTATAGATATTTTACCAATATCCTGTGAATACATCCAATTAATTCAGTACACCACCATTAAAAATGACCAATCATAGTCATATATCTTTGCTCCGATCAGTTAGGGCCTAGGAAGATCACATTAAAAAAAATCACCAAGTCAGAAGGGATCTCAGAAATTGTCTATTTCAGCTCATACTTAATTAGGAATCCCCTCTACTGTATCCCTAGTAGGTACTCATCTAAGCTTGAAGAACTATTGAAAAGGAATTCACTACATACCAAAGCAACCCATTCTATTTTTGGGTAGCTCTAATTGTTGAAAATTTTTTCTTGCTTCATGCCTAAATCTTCCTCTCTGCAGCTTCAACCCATTCGTCCTAGTTCTGCCTTCGGGGGTTGGGGTAAGTAGAACAAGTCTAATCCCTCTTTCACATAAATTTTTTAAATACTTGAAGACAACTAACATATCTTTCCCTAAGTCTTCTTTGGGCCTAACATCCCTAATTCTTTATATTCATTCTCATAATATATACTCTAGGCTCCTTAATTGTTGGGGTAATCTCTTTCTGGATAGATTCCAATTTGCCTCTATCCCCTTAAAATGTGGTACCCATAGTTAGAAGACATTCCTAATACAGTTTGACCAGAGTTTTAAAAAAAATGGAACTGTTATAAGCTCCATGAACTTATGGGTAGATCTGTGTATCTGACACTGCCTTCTTAATGTAAATTAAATTGTGGTAACTTCTTTTTGGTTGCAAGTCTTGTGTTGATTCCTGTTGAATTTATAATACACTAAAAGTAGTAGATCTCTTTGTAGTCTATTGTCTAGACACACTTTATGTTTGCATTCCCTTTAAGCTTTAAATTTACAAGATAGTTAGGTAATACATACACATATACGCATACATATTTATGACCTTATATTTGCATAGTTAACCTTTTTAATCCAAATGTAAACTTTGTCTCCCTCCCCTTTTTTCATTTTATTCTATTTAGCTTTTCATCTGATCTTTCAAGATTTCTCAAGATCTGATTGTAATCCAGTATGTTACCTACTAAAATATGTTTTATCTATCCTTAAAATTTGTTTTATCTAACAATTTGATAAGCAAATCACTTGTCTTCAACCAGCTTTTTTTCAATAAATGAAATTGTAGACTGCAACAGATAACCAGTATCTAGAATTAAACACAGTATCACACATATAACACATAGAACAAATTAGTAGGCAAGTGATGCTTTTTTTTTTTAAACCAAGAACCTCTGCTAAACAGATGAAAAGTAGATTTACATCAATATTTCACACCACATTGTAATATATTTCAAGTAGATATCTAATCTAACTATAAATTCTATATCATTTAAAAATTAGAGAATAGAGCATTATATTTCCCAAACAAAAATAAGGGAACAATTCATATTTAGGCAGATGATAAGATAAATAAAAGACTAACTGCAAAATTTGATTGTAGAAAATTGCAAAGTTTTTACACAAATAAAAGCACTGATTTGGAATCAGAAGAAAAGACAGGATAATCTATTATGATTTCAGTAATCCATTTAAGTGAATTAATATTTTATTTGTAAAATTGTAATACATATTATATGTAAAATATTTAGTCTTCCAAAGAAGTTTCCTTATTTAATACACTGAGTCATTTTGCATTTTTTGTTAGTACTATATAATAATAATGCCAGTAGCTGAAGTTTATATAATGTCCTAAGAAAAGTTGGTAAAAACACACCTCCTTGCCCTGAGTAAGTAGGTAGAGTGGGCATTGCTGGGCACAGTAAGTACAGAACATTCCATACTTTGACAAATACCAGTTTTGTACTGTTTGGTTTTGCTTAATTGTTTTTCTTTGTTAGAAGGGAAAGTGGTATAAGGAGATGGTATTGTGAAGTGACTGGCATAAAATAGCATCAATAAAACAAATTAATGTCAGGATATTGAACTAGATTAACTTAAGTTTCCTTCTAGCTCCAAAATAAATCTTGTGTGTCTATTAGTTTTTATTTGGGTTTAGAGGATAGAACTAAAACTATAAACATCTGTGTGAATACATGTATGTGTGTGGACAGGCATAAACTCTGCTATGAGGTATAGCTAATATGAATACATTTATACAAGTATATTATTGTTCAGCCATGTCTGACTCTTTATAGCCCCATGGATCATAGTATACATGATTTTCTTGGCAGAGATACTAGAATGATTTGTCGTTCCTTTTCCAGTTAAGGCAAATAGATTATGACCTTGCCAGAGTCACACAGCCAGTAAGTGTCTGAAGCCAGATTTGAATTCAAATCTTCCTGATTCCAGGCTTTGCATTCTATCACTGAGCTACTTTGCTGTTTCCACATATAAGTATATGCTCTTTGTTTTTCCTAAAGATTCAGGGTTTGTATTTTTCTTCATCTTATTTTATGTCTGGAAACTTATATATATATATGACAAAAGAAATGCCCAAATACATTTTGACTCTCCAACTGTAAATTATAAGTCTATGTATACTTAAAACCTTATCTTTTTAAAGAGTTCATATGTGAAGGAACTAAAGGAATATTTTTCCCCAAAGAACATAGAGAAGAATTCTTTTTATGTAGATTTCACTTCATTTGCTTCTTTCAAAGATACTTAAATTATGTATTAGTGTCCTGCCCTTTGGAAATATAGACATTAACCTATAAATATAAAATTAACAATTATTTTCTGTCTGTTTATGTTGCTGAAAAGCTTTCCAAAACTAGATTTCTGTATCCTGGACCCCTTTCAGTTCTTTATTATAGAGATTGAAGTGTAAAGAAATCTGAGGGATATTTATAGCTGCATGTAATAATACAAGGGAAAGAGTTTTATGTTGTTGGAATTTGTTGATGGAATTTTGTTTCATTTTGTCTTTTTTAGAATTTTTTTTTGCATTAAAGTTGTGCATTAAGGGGAAAATGGCATAAGAAACATAAAAGGATAAATTTAAATCATTTTGAAATGTAATTTTAGAAAGAGATCAAGAATTAGTCTTGTAAATTACTTCTCAGACTTTATATTTTAGTTAACATTTGTGATTTGGAATTTGTTAAAAATCGCTTCATGAGCATTATAGGAAGTCTCTAATATATTGGGAAGTGGTTCAAACTTTACCAAAAATTGCAATATCAAATTCCAATCTTATTCATGATTTTAGTAGCCCATATGCAATTTTGAATTAGTCAAGTAATTATTTTCCTTTACTTTATTGTAACTATATTTTATCTATCATAAGACATTTTCAGCTCAAATTTTTTTTGCATTATCTTTCTAAACAATGGTTATTGTAAAAAATATATATATTCAGTTTGGATAGAAATGAGTCTTTTATGTGGTTATTGTCATGGAATAAATCTATTTTTTAAATCATCTTTGGCATATATGTATCGAATACTCCAGTTTGATCTTATATTTTTTATAGGTTGAAGATTGTAAAAATTTCATTTAAGTGCAAGCAGTTTTTTATTCAACTTAGGAAAGAATTGGTAAGTATTAATCTTATTTTGTCAAATTAACATAGAAATTAAGATAAATTTTTAGAGAAGCAATATAGCCATTTTCATATTATAAGCTTTTCACATTTTGTTGGTGAGAAGAGGCTTATATAACTGCATTGCTATAACTTCTTTTGAAATAAATTTGTGTAAATTTTCAGTAGTGATGAATTTGAAAATCATATGTGACTTCAGATAAATTTCCTTTTAGTTAAGACATGATATTTATTATTGATAGATCCATAAAAATAGTTTATCCTTACTGGGTATATTTTATGCTAATGAAGTTACTGATTGGATAAAAAAAACACAACAAAAAGTCCTTGAAAATGACAGAGCAGGCCAAGATTGACAGTTACTTGACTATCAATAAAGTTTTATTGTTGATAATCTAAACAAGACCAAATAATTGACATACTTTTTTGTGGGGGAGAGAGGGAAGAACCAAACTATACCAATATTGATATTCTTGTGGAAACAGAAACTGGGTGGGGGGGTGGGAGGGGAAATTACACATATATAGTAAATGCAAGAATTACTCACAGATTTTCCTCAGAGATAATAAACCAAGGAATTTGACATTTGGTTTCATTGTATGTCTGGAAGCATTTGTGGAATACTTAGCCATCCTCGAAATAAGTATAAGCCAATGCTAATACTGAGAAGAAAATGGCAGTTGTGTGATGATAAATATCTATTGCACAAAAGGACAAAAAAGACTATATAGAATTTGACAAAATTTTTCAAATTAATTCAAATATACTTCCTATCTTTATATGAAAGTAAACATATGGAAGACAATATGGAATAAAAGAAAAAGACTTGGCTTTAGAATAAGAGGACTTGGGTTCAGATCCTAACATTCCTATTTACTGCATATATGACATTTGGCAAGGTTTTTTCATTTCTAAGCTTTAATCTCTCCATTTGTAAAGTAAAGAGGTTAGTCTAGAGTCTGAGGTCCCTTTTAGCTGTAAATCTATAATCTATGAAAAACTGGAAAGTATGACTCAGATTTGTGAAGTGAAAGAGAACAAATACTTGTAGACTAGTCAGAAGCCTCACATCTATATACCATAAAAAATTCTTTCAGAAATAATTGGAAGGGACTTGCTTGACATAGCAAAAATAGAGTGATATCACATACAAAAAAATGAATTTGTGTATGTGTTAATAGAAAGGAAACAATGAATTATCATAGAAGGATTTTCGAAATCAACTACCTATCGACTGTTGCACTATCGTCATCTAGATAAAGTAAAAGTCAGATTTAAAACAAATTAGAAAAAATGATAAAAGTGAGAAAAGACCATTGATTTAACCTGAACTACTTAAAATAAGCTATGTTGATAGGAAATAGAATAAGTCATATATAGCAGTTTGATTGTCTTATAATCTTATATTTCTTGGTTTATGAGTTGATGGACTAAAGGTATAGAATTAGACATGCATTCTCATGCATGGCATATCTTGCTTTGCTTTTCTTGATTATACATATTATATATTATATATATATGTAATATAGTGTGTGTATGTGTGTGTGTGTTTATATACACACACACACATACACACACACACACACACACACACACACACACACACGCCAGTTATATACACACACTTACAGCTAGGAAGTATTAAGTGTCTGAGGCCAAATTTGAACTCAGATACTCCTGACTTCAGGGCTGGTACTCTATCCACTACACCACCTAGCTGCCCTTAAATAATTTTTTAAATTAAAAATGTCTTGTAAAAGGATTAGACTAGATATCTAACCTACTGTCCTTCTAGCTCTAATGCTATGCTCCTTTCATCCTGTGAGGATGTTTTGATGATCTACATTGACAATGTTTGGAATTTCTGCTGCTTTTAAAGTTTTATATAAATAAAAGCAGATTAATATTATATTCCTGTCTTTTACCACCATCTACTTAATAATTCCTCAGATACATATTAAGTACCTACTAGATTTAGAACACTTCATTTAATACTTGGTGAAAATAGAAAAATTTTAAATTATCACTCTTATGGAATTTACACTTTAATGCCAAAAGCAACTACTTAATTTTCATTTCTTAGAAATCTGTGCGAATTAATGTCAAGTCATGGCTTTTTTTTTTATTAAATATATCAAAAAAGTTATCTCAAGATAACCTGCTTATGCTCTAAAGCACATTAGAATGAATCTGACCAAAAAAAAACATTTATTAATCATGTACCAAAAACTGTGTTAAAGTTGGGATAAAAAAAGAACCAAGAAACAAGTCAGACATTTATATTTTAGCAGAGGAAGACAGGAACTAGAAGAGGCGAGGAATGGTGTGGTTTTTGAAGTGTCTGGGAAATGACATGGAAGCTCATTTCCAATCAAAATAAAGTAAAAATTCATCTATCAAAGTCTAGTATCCTAATTTTATAATCCCAAGATTCTAGTAGAGGAGGAGGAGGAGGAGGAAGAAGAGGGAGGAATGTCTTAGGGAGCAGATATCATCATGTGGAAATGATTGTGTCTGGTTGAATAGGCTGACCTTAGATCCAAGACTGAAGGGAAGAAAGTTAGGTCAAAACATTGATGAAAGACTAGCAGAATAGCAAGGAGTCAAGGAATTGGAAACCATGGTGACAGTAAAGTAAATAGGTAAGTCCAAATGGCAATATGAAAGGATAAGGATAAATCTAGTTCTCCTGCTCACGTATAGCCAGTGCCTGAAAAGAATATCATATAAGACTTGTGATAAAGAAAATTGAAGAAAAATAGAAATGAACTGCATCTAGTGCATATTTGCATAACTGATTGTGTGAAATTGATAGAAGTTAGCAGAGAGTATTCTTATCAACAAAGTCTGTGATCTGGGGAGTTGAAGGTCTTAAGAGAAGGGTATGTGCTAAAGAATTAACCAGTAGAAACAACATAAAATCAGCCTAAAACCTGTGTGTGGGTGATTGGATGGAGATGTGCTAGGGAGGTCAGAAATGAGTCCTGATTGTAGAATGTAGAGAAGATCACTATGGTTGTTAGGCTGAGGCCATTACCCACAGTGGACCACAAGGGAAATGGAAATCAAAGCCAGAGTTGAAGTCAGAGACTAGAGCCTGATACAAATTCCTCCCCTCCCATCCTCAAGGTGGCAGTATCTAAACTACAGAGTAGTAAGTACCAAATAGAAACTCAGCTGACCCAAAAATGATATAGAGGGCAGATTCTTTCCATGATATAATCTCTAATTCAAGGAACCAAAAGGCTGATAATACGAACAAACTAATGTCAAAACATAAACTAATGAAAACCAAATATACTTGATTCTTCATATATTTTATAACCCAGCTCTGTTGTCCTACTTGAAAATTCCTTATGTGGAACACTCTATCTCCTGACATTGTATTACAGGAGCCTGTAATATTCTCCCTCCTCATCTCTCTTTATCAAAAATTCTAGTTTGGAATTATGCAAATAAAAAGACTAAGATGTTTATCCCCTTTCATCCTGAAATTACACTGTTAGGCATTAACTCAAACTGGTTGTTGACAGAGACATAGGTATATAAAAAACAAATCGTCAGTAAAAATCTCTTTTTTAAAAAAGACTTGATTCTAATACCACCTTTTGAAGTAGGCCTTTAACAGACCCATCTTCCTATTCATCAGTACTTTCTCTGAAATTTCCATCTATATATACAGTATTTCTCTTGTATGTATTATTTGAATGTTGTTTCTCTCATTAGAAGATGAGTCCCTTGAGCAAAAGGACTGTAATTTTCCCTTTCTTTATATCCCTAACCCTGAGCACAAAGCCTAGCACATAAAAAGTGCTTAATAAATTCTTGTTGACCTGCTAGAACTTTTTGGATAGTGAGCTTCCTGAAAAATACAATGGAGTAAACAGAACTCAGTGGTTCCATGATACAACAAAAAATACTTGAACTAAGTGAAAGGATATAAGAAATAGAAGAAAATATACAGTCCAAAAAAAAAAAAAAAAAAGACCAAACCTGGAAAAGCAGTTGAGGAAGCATGATTAAAGAATCATGGATTCCATGAAAAAACCATGGCCAAACAAAAATTGAGCACCATCAAGAAATCAAAAAAGATGATTGCTCATAGACTAGTAGAACTAAAGGGCAAAATGAAAATTAAGAAAACAATCCACTGGTAGCCTCTTAACATAAACTCCATGTGGAAAACATAGTTATTTCATAGTCAAATTGCTAAACTTTAAAATCAAAGGAAAAAAATAGACAAGTAAACACAAAGGATTCAAATAACAGAGAACACCACACAGGTTCATATTGTGTTCTGCAACCGTGAGAGAGAGAAAAAAATCTTTGAAAAGGCAGAAGATGAAGGTTTTTTTCAGTCAAAAATAATTTACCCTGTTAGGAGTCTATGTAATCCTGCAGGCTCATAATAGGGTCTTTAATAGAATAGATGGTTTTTCTTGATGAAAAAACCAGAGCTGAGAAGAAATTTTGAAATGCAAATACTTCAGGTAAGAAAAATCTAGAAATGTAAATATATAGGAGCAGTTGGAATTGATTAAATGATGATTAAGGACTTACATTCTTAGAAAGGGAACATAGAAAGGGTCCCTTCAGAATCCCATTGTTTTCAGAGGTCTCAGACATACACAGGACTAATGTGTGCATTGGTTGTGTTTTGTTGACTTTGCTAGAGGAAAGAAAAGTGAAAGGAGGAAAGAAACATACTGAAAAATTTTAGACAATAGTAGAAAAATTTTATTTCTCAAAATTGGGGTACATGAGCAAAAGGAGTAAAAATATGAAGGAGGAAATATCTCATGAATCTTCCTCATTTTGGGTGGGCAAAGGCAGGCTTAAATGTATAAAATAGAAATAGATGATATGGAAATGGAGTGTGGGAGTGTGTGTATGTTTAAGGAAGTAAGTGGAAATACTTAAAGTGTAGTAGTGATACTTTAAAAAAAAAAAAGTGTGCATCAAAAAAATTTTAAATAAAAATAGTGGAAGGAAATTCAGAAAGTAAGAAGCCCAGGCAGGGAGTATTACTCCTACCATGAAATATTTAATTTACACTTTAAAAAATAAACTTTATATATAATAATCTTATTTCTGTCCTTTGTATTTGAAAATGTTCATATTTGTTGATGATTGTCAAGTTTATGATTTTAAAGTGCTACAAATCTTTTTTCTATCTACATGGTTGATGTCTTGGAATGAGAAGAGGCTAAAGGTAGGGATCCTAAACAGGGACTATTACAGTCCTGTAGATAAGAGTTAATAAGAGCCTGAATTTGGTTAGGAGATTTTGTAAGTAGAGATTAGGAAACATATGTAAGAATTGTTATGAACATGGAAACGGACTTACCAAATGTAGGGTGAATAACAAGAGTCAAATGTGATATAAAGGTGTGAATCTTGGTGACTGTGATGCCTTTGACAGAAATAGAGAATTTGCTATTTTGAAACACAAAGAATGTTCTCATTTTAGTTATACAAAGAAGTTTGATGCTTATTGGGTTTCCAGGAGATATAATAACTTCATTTATAAATGTGTATGTATAAATGAAGCATTAAGATAAAACAAAACAAAAGGTAGTCATTTCTAAAATGAGTGAATAACAAAATCATTGATTAAGCACGATTTGTTAAACGCTGTGCTGAGAGCTAGAAATACAAATAGAAAAAAATCAGAAACTTTCTGCTCCTAAGGAATTCACATTTCAATTGAGATGACAGCACATTTAAAAGAGTACAGCTCTGAGGCATATGGAGAAATATATATGATTGTTTTAAGGTTTTAATGGCAAGGATTCAATTAGCAGGTAGCCCGTTAGTCTGGAGTGAATAATAACAAGGCAATATGGTAAGACATATTAGACCTTAGTATACAGTGGCAATACAAATTAAAAGTCCTTGTGGTCCTTCGTGTAAGTGAAAGAATTGTTATTGCTGAATCATCCAAATGTGAAAAACTTTGTTTTTCTACTTGGCCATCCAGATGGTGTGTGGATTGCACAGATCATCAGGAGAGGAGGAAAGTGTGAGGATGGGGAAAGGGAATACTCTTTGGCAATGACTTCACAGTAGTTTGATTGTAAACCCTTCTAAATGATATGATTTTAATGCTAATTGTAGAAAATAATACATTTTATCAAATTGTTTTATGTTTTTTTGTTTTGGGATGGGGGGTTCATTCCTTACAGCATGAATCTAGAGAAACATTACTGGGATTCAATATGGTGAATTATAGAGCTTGTAAAAATTTATGGAAAGCATGTGTAGAACATCACACATTTTTTCGTTTGGATAGACCATTGCCACCTCAGAAGAATTTTTTTGCACATTATTTTACGTTGGGTTCAAAGTTCCGATACTGGTAAGTACCACGTTCATGACTAATGTTGTGATATTGTCATTTTTGGAAGTCACATTCTACTTTACAGTACCATAAAATATTCATGGTGCTTGGTCATGTTAACTATATAAAAATCTAATTTTTCTTATCTAAATTTTGGGCACAGATTTTATCCATTTCAATATGTCTTTATAAAGTATTATATAAGAATATATATAAGCATAAGAAAGGATGCTCATTATCACCACATTACTTAATAGTATAGTTGAAATATTATCTATAGCAATAAGAGAAGAAAAAGAAATTGAAGGCATTAGACTACACAATGAGGAAACAAAGCTATCACTCTTTGAAGATAATATAATGGTATATATACTTGGAAAATCCTAGAAAATTAATTAAAAATTAATTGAAATAATAAACAACTTGCAGGATATTAAAAAACTCACATAAATGAAAACATTTCTATATATTACCAACAAAGTTTAGAAAGAGAAATTCCATTTAAAATAACTGTAGACAATATAAAATACATCCATCTTTAGCTGCCAAGACAAACACAGAAATTATATGAACACAATTCCAAAATACTTTTTACATAAAAATGTTATATCTGAACAATTGGAAAAAATTAATTGCTAATGGGTAGTCTGAGCAATATAATAAAAATGAGTTATATGTATATTAACTTACTTTATTCAGTGCCATACCATCAAATTACCAAAAAATTACTTTATAGATATAGAAAAATAGCAACACAATTTATCTGGAAGATCAAAGATCAATAATATCAAGGGAATCTATGAAAAAATATAAAAGATGGTGGCTTAGCCTCTCAGATTTCAAAGTATATTACAAAGTGGTAATCATCTTGACTTTGCTCTTCTCAACAATATGATGATTTAAGGCAATTCCAGCAGCCATGGAATGAATGAATAATTCCATCCACATGCAGAGAGAGAGAGAATAAACATGGAGTAAAGCATAGAATTTTCACCTGTGTGTGTGTTATTTCTCTTGATTTTTTTTCCTCTTTTGTTTGATTTTTCTTGTACAACATGACAAATATAGAAATATGTTTAAAGAATTGCACATACTTAACCAATATCAAATTGCTTATTGTTTTGCGGAGAAGGGGAGGTAAGGAAGAGAAGGAGAAAAATTTAGAATACAAAGTTTTACAAAAATGAATGTTGATGTATGAGACTGCCTGCCATCTAGGGGAGGAGGTGGAAGGGAGGAAAGGGAAAAGTTGGAACAGAGGTGAGTGCAAGGGACAATGTTGGAAAAATTACTCATGCATAATATGTTCTGTCAATAAAAAGTTATAATAAAAAAAGAATGTTGAAAACTATAAAATATTTGGGAAAATAAAATACCATTAAAAATTAAAAAAAAAAACACAAAGTAATCATCAAAAGAATTTGATACTAAGAAATAGATTGGTAAATCAGAAATAGGTTAGGTACACAATACACAATAATAGGTGACCATAGTAGTGTATTTTATAAATCCAAAGATCCAAGCTTTTGGGATAAGAACTTAGTCTAACAAAGAATGCTAGGAAAACTGGAATGTAATTTTGAAGAAATTAGGTATGGACCAAAATGTCACACCATACACAATGATAAAGTCAAAATGGGAGTATGATTTAGACAAAAAAAAGCGGGGGGGGGGGGGGGGAAGAATACCATAAGCAGATTAAGGGAACATAAAATAGTTTGATTGTGAGATTGCCAGGATATAGACTATGGATAAGGGAAAAATTCATGCTTAAACAAAAGACAGCATTTAAAGATTTAAAATAAGTATTTTTGATTTAATTAAAACTGTTTTACACAGACTAAGTGGAAATTCTTACATCGTTTCTCTGATAAAAGCCCCATTTTTCAAATATACAGAGAATTGAGTCAAATTTACAAAAATGCAAGTCATTCCCCAATTGATAAATGGTCAAAGGATATGAATATGCAGTTTTCAGACAAAGAAATCAAAACTATCTGTATTAATGTGAAAAACTACTTTATATTGAGTAGAGAAATGAAAATTAAAATAATTCTTCAGGTACTACCTTGCACCTTTCAGATTTGCCTAATATGACAGAAAAGGAAAATAACAAATGTTGAAGATGAAACAGGAAAGTAGGATACTCATGTACTGTTGTTAGAGTTGTGAACTAATCCAGTCATCTAGGGAATAAGTAGTTTTGAAAGGCTATCAAACTGTGCATACCCTTTACCCAAGCAATGGTACTACTAATTCTTTATCTCAAAGAGATTTTTTTTTTTAAGGAAAAGGATATAAATGTACAAAAATATATCAGCTTTTTTGTGTTGGCAAAGAATTGGAAAGTGAGAGGCTTGCCCATCAATTGAAGAAAGTCTGAAGTGGGATATGTTTGTGATGAAATATTATTGTACTGTAAGATATGAGGAACAAGATACTTTTGGAAAAACTTGGGAAGACTTAATGTGAACTGATGATGCAAAGGAAAGTGAACAGAATCAGTTGAACATTGTACATAGCAACTGCAATATATTGTAGGATGATCAACTATGAAGGACTTAGCTGTTTTCATCAATTATAGTGATTTAAGACATTTTCTAAGGACTCAGGATTTAAAATGCTATCCATCTCCAGAGAATACTGAAGAAATTCAGTACAGATGAGAACTTTTGTTTTCCTTTTTGTATGCTCTGTATTTTTTTTTAAATATGGCTGATATGGAAATACATTTACATGACTATACATATATAAGTTATATACTTGGCTATCTTAGTGAGTGTAGAGGGGAGAGAAGAAAGGGGAGATTTTGGTACTCAAAATTTAAAAAAGAAATTAAAAAAAAGCTTTACATGTAAATTGAAAAAAAAATTTAGAACTTTTTAAAAAACAGAACTAAAACCCTCAAATTATTTTCTAAAACTTGTGTCAGCCATATATGAAAATAAGATCATGACAAAATTATTTTCTATAATTCAGGAAAAATTTAAGTTGATATCTGCTAGAAAAATACTTTCACTTATTCATTTTTTTAATATCAACAAAAACAAAGCCTAAATTACTGTAAAAATACAATTAATCATCACATTGTGTTTGAGTGACAACCATTTGTCAAATAGTTTGCAAAAAGAAGTTAAATACAGGGAGCCAGGGGGGCGAAAGAGGGAGAGAGAGAATTTGGAACTCAATTTTTCTAAATGATTTTCTTTATATATAACCTGGGGAAAATAAAATATTTTTTAAAAAAGAAGTTAAATATATGGTTAGGTAAAAAAATACAAAATAAAAAACACCACAAACTAGATTTAATCTTATCAATCTGTTGTAAAGCTCTTTCTTCATCTAAAAGATAGAGAAGTATTTTAATATGTTGAATGGGCATATGTGCTGTAGAAAGATCCTAACTAAAATAGAATGATTCTGGAGTTCCTTTGCACCTCTAGTATTTTGCTTGACTGCCTTAAGCTATATAATAGCTTATATATAATTATTGTGTTTTATATAATATAGCATAATAATATGACATTTTTATATAATATGTGTTACAAGTGCACATATTATAAGGTATTACTATATTTATAGAACAGGAAGAAAAAAGTTCTAATTTGGATAAAAACCATCTAGAGACAAATGAGGAAGAACTAACTCATATCCTTAAATGTGAATAGCTCTTACAATCCAATAAAACAGAGAAGTGCCATCGATTAAAAATCCTACGATCTGTTGCTTACCAAAAAATTTTAAAAACAAAGACATAGATGCATTAAAATGAGTAGTAGAGAAAAAAAATTTATTCTCTATCAGGTAAATTTTAAAAAGTAGAATTTGGAATCGTACTATCAGACAAAACAAACATTCAAAGCATGATAAACAAGGAAACTTCATTTTACTAAATTGAACTATAGACAGTAAACCATTATCTTTATAACATAAATTAAATGTACAAATAATTGTAAATAAATGTGTTTAAGTTGCATAAATAAAATAAATCTGTATTACATAAATTTACATGTGCCTAATGTTGTAGTATCTAAATGCATAAAGGAAAAATTAACTGAACTACAAGAAGATAGAAACAGTAACATAGTTGCTGAAAATGTTATTATTCCTCTCTAAATTTTGGTAACTCCGACAGATAAAAAGGGAAATGTAGAACTGAAAAATTATTGCAGAAACTATTTGGGACTATTACAGAAAATATGTATTTCTCAGTACCCACATGAAATTTTTCAAAACCTGATTCTATACAGAAATAGACATTATAAACTCATGTAATAAAAGAGAAATAGTACTTTCTTTTGGCACAAGAAAAATAGTAATCACTCCAGAGAGTACCAAGAAAAGTAACACACACATACTTACAGTGAATTCCTAAATAATGAATGGCTCACAGAACAAATCACAGAAAGAATAATTTTGTGAAAGAAAGTTATAATGATGAAATAAAACAACTGAATTTCTAGGATGCAACTGAAACTATTCTCAGGAGGAAAATTATTTATACCTATAAAGATATATTGATAAAACAGAAAATAAAGAGGATTAATGAACCTGAATTACATTTAAAAAAATTAAAAAGCCAATGGATAAGCCTAAATTAAGAGGCTGTTAAAAAGTAGGAAAGAAATTTAAAAACTGAAATCTATAAAACTATGAAAATGATAAAACTAAAAGCTGGTCCTCTGCAAAGAAATTGTAATAAAATTGTTGAACCTTTAGCCAATATGATTTTAAAGAAGAGTACAAAAAATCAGATCAACAAATTAACAGATGAGCAAGGTGAAATCAAAAGAAAGAAAACAGGAAAAAAAAAACCCAAAATAAAATAACCCATCACTGACTGTTACATGTTAACAAAACTAAGAACCCCAAATAGAGTAATACCTTTAAAAATATTAACTATCCACACTATCAAAAGTCTAATTGAATTTTTAAAAAAATTTACTCTAAACAAAAGCAACAACTAACTGTAAAGAAGTTGCCAGAATTTAGAAAAACAAAACAAAAAACAACCTCTTGTTTCTGATGGTCTACTGGGGAATTCTCTCAAAGTCTTAAAGAGCGATTATTTTCCATGCTTCAGGTTTATTGTCAAAAATTGAGGAAACATCATTCCTTTTGTGAGAGTCCTAATACCTTTTATATACTTAATACCTAGATCAGAGAAGGCAAAAGCACAGAAGGAGAACTATAGGCATGTCTCTCTAATGGTGATTAATTTTAAAATTTTGTAAAATGAACTTTTGCAATTCATCTAAGAAAACCCTTATGCCAAAGTTGGAATCATAGGAAAAATGCAGCATTGTTTAATATTAGGAAAAGTCAATATAATCATGTTAAAAACTCAAAACTTTCAAAACTATGTGATTATCTCTGTAGATACTAGAAAAGCTTTTTAATATCATAAAAATATATCAGAAACCAAAAGCAAATATTACATGCAAAAAAAGTTACACTAGAATCTTTCCAATGCCAAAGTAAAGCAAGGATATTTACTTTGCTATATTGGTCTCTAAAGTTTTTTATGGTTTTTTTAATCTAGGGATAATCCATCTTTCTGGAATAATGGAAAGTATCAAAATCAAATAAACTGTTAATTTTAGATAAAGTTAATATATAACCATAGTTTTTAACTAGCCTCTGATATTCATAGATTCTCAGACCTATCCAAAAGAAATTATGTGCCAAAGATAAAGCAACTTTAATTATCTTCATGATGTAGGACACCCAAAATCCAAAAGAAGTTTTGTGAGTGTTTTTTTTTTTTTCTTAATGAATAGAAAACTCCCTGGAGTTTTTGCTTTGCTTTCTCAATGGATGAACAAAGTGATAATATAGTACTTACATATGGTTGATGGATAAAGGGGAATTCCAAATTTTATTTGTAAAGAAATGTTTACATAAAAATTTTCAGTGGCCAATTTTCTTCCACTGACCCTTGTGTGTTAATTGTCATTTTAAAAGAATAGCATGAGTATATCCAATAACCAAATTCTTTGTCACTATTTATACTTCTCCATAAAATTAAAATGGTGGAAGAATTTACAATTAAAGACATTACTGCAATAGTCTTGAATGTAAGTTTGGTTTTTTTCTCAGCCAGCTCCTGTTTGTGATTGATTCTGACCTTGTCACTACATATTTTATAAGAAAACTAATTGGTTAACTATATTTGGGTTTCTTAGTATGTGACAATTTTTTTATTATATACATTTTTAAAAATTTCATTAGTATTTTATTTTTCCAATTAAATGTAAAGATAGTTTTCAACTTTAATTTATGTAAGATTTTGACTTGAAAATTTTTTTCTTCTTCCTTTCTTTACCTCCCCTCTTCTCAGGACAATAAACAATCCAATATAGGTTATAAATGCAAAATCATTCCAAGTATGTTTTCATATTAGTTCTTTTGGAAAAGGAAAAATCAGAACAAAAAGGAAAAACAACAAGAAAGAAAAGGCAAACCCAAAAAAGGTGAAAATAGTACATTTTAATCTGCATTCAATCTCCATGGTTGTATTTCTAAATGCAGATGGTATTTTATATCCCAAGTCTATTGGGATGGTCTTGGATCAATGTACTGTTAAGAAGAACTAAGTCTGTCATAGTTGATCGTCATATAATTTTGCTGTTATTATGTACAGTGTTCTCCTGGTTCTGTTCGCTCTACTTAGCATCAGTTCATGTAAGTCTTTTCAGGTTTTTCTAAAAATCCACCTGCTCCTCATTTCTTACAGCACAGTAATACTCCATCATGATCATGATTTCATTCAGCCATTCTCCATTTGATGGTCATCCACTCAGTTTCCAATCCTTGCCACTACAAAAAGAGTTGCTACAGTTTTGCACATGTGAATCTTTTCCCCTCTTTTATGATCTCTTTGGGATCCAGACCCAGTAATGACACTGCTGCATCAAAAGATATGTACAATTTTATGGCCCTTTAGGCATAATTCCAAATTGCTTTCCAGAATGCAGATCGTTTCACAACTCCCAACAATGCATTAGTGTTTCAGTTTTCCCACATTTACTCCAACATTTATCATTATTTTTCCTGTCATTGTAGCCAATGTGATAGATGTAAGTTGGTACCTCAGAGTTGTTTTAATTAGTGTTTCTCTAATCAATAGTAATTTAGAGAATTTTTTCATAAGATTGTAGATGTCTTTAACTTCTTCATCTGAAAATTTTCCTTTCATATCCTTTGACTATTAATTTGGGAATCACATGTATTCTTATAAATTTGATTCAGTTCTTTATATAGTTAGAAATTAGACTTTTATGAAAAACACTGTAAAAAAATTGTTTCCTAGCTTTCTACTTCCTTTCAATCTTGACTGCACTGGTTTTGTTTGTACAAAACCTTTTTAAGTAATCAAAATTATCCATTTTTATAATGTTCTGTAGTTCTTCTTTGTTCATAAATTCCTACTTTCTTCAAAGATCTGTCAGATAAATTATCCTTTGCTCTCCTAATTTGCTTATATAATCACCTCTTATTTCTAAATTATATGCCCATTTTGACCTTACCTTGGTGAAGCATATTAGAGGTGCCTAATTTCTGACATACTGTTTTCCAGCATTCCCAGAAATGTTTGCCAAATTGTGAGTTGTTGTCCCTGAAGGTGAAGATTTAGGATTTATCAAACAGTAGATTACTGTAATCCTTGTGTCTTGTGTGCCTAACCCATTACACTGATACACAACTCTATTTCTTAGCCAGTACCAAATGGTTTTGATGTCAACCTCTTTTATAAAGTTTTAGGTCTGGTGTGGCTAGACTACCTTCCTTTGTAGGGTGTTTTTTTTTTTTTTTCATTAATTCCCCTGATATTCTCGTCCTTTTGTTCTAAAAGATGAATTTTGTTATTTTTTTAAGCTCTATAAAATAATTTTTTGGCAGTTTGATCAATAGGGTACTGAATAAGTAGATTAACAAAAAGAATTGTCATTTTTGTTATATTTGCTTGGTCTACCCATTAGCAATCGATATTTTTCCCATTATTTATATCTATTTGTGTGCAAATTGTTTTGTAATTGTGTTCCTGGGTTTCTCTTGGCAGATAGACATCCAAATATTTTATATTGTTGACATTTTTAAAAAATCGAATTTCTCTTTCTGTCTTTTGTTGTTGGACTTTGTTAGTAATATATAGAAATTACTGTGCATTTATTTTATGTCTTGCAACTTTGTTAAAATTGTTCATTGTTTCAAGTAGTTATTTAGTTGATTCTCTAGGTTTCTCCTAAGTATACCATTATACCATCTGCAGAGGAGTGATAATTTTGTTTCTTCATTGTGTACTGGAATTCCTTCAATTTTTTTTTCTTCTCTTATTGCTAAAGATAAAATTTCTAGTACAATATTGAATAATAGTATTGATAATGGATTTCACTCTTGTTTGTTTCACTCTTGATCTTATTGAAACAAACTTGTTTGTTTCACTCTTGATCTTATTGGGAATGCTTCTAACTTATCTGTATACATTGATTGCTGATGGTTTTTTTAGATAGATGCCACTTATGATTTTAAGAAAAACTCCATTTGTTTCTGTGTTCTGTAATGTTTTTATTAGGAATAAGTGCTATATTTTGTCAATTGAAATAATCTGTATTTTCTGTCTGTTTTGTTATTAATATGATCAGTTATTCTCATAGTTTTCCTGATACTGAACTAGCCTTGTATTTATGATATAGATCTCACTTAGTCATTATCTTGGTGATAAATTGCTGTAATCTCTTTGCTAACATTTTGTTTAAGATTTGTATATTAGTATTCATTAGACACATTGGTCTAAAATTTTTTCATTTTTTTTATTTCCTAAAATAACACCAACAACACACATAATTCCCCCCTCCCCAACTTTTGAGGTGATAGAATTTTCAACAAAATGGTATTGGGCATAGTCATTTTTTTACTTTTTTTTCATCATTGTGTAAATCTGTTCCTTTTAGTGGGAGAACAGAAGTCCAGTCAGTACAATATGGCAAAGAAAAGGCAAACAAAGACAGAGTATTCGCAAGGTAAGATACTGCAATTTTAGCACTTGAATGGATTATACTTATATGACTAATCATTTCTTTCAGTCAATCCAGAAATCTACAAATTAGTAAATATTTATTTGAACACCTGCAACTTAGAAGGCATTATGAGAGACTCGAAGAAATATCTCCTACCTTCAAAGAGTTTTTAACCTAATTGAAAAACAGAGATATGTGGGAAAACTGCTTGGGAAATTAAGTAGTCAGTGATTTAGATAAAACTACCAGTTATAGAGGTCATATTTCAAGATAATATGTGATTGTGAAATGAATTTTATAGGTAATAATGCTATGAGAATCAAAAGAAAAGAGATCACTTCAGGCTGGTTAATCATGGGAGAGAGAAAAAGTAAAATTTGAGTTTATTATCAAAAAGACAGATTTTCATTCATTTACACAAGGGAAGAGACCATTAAGGTAAAGGAAATGGCATTTGCAAAAATATGGGATAAAAAAGAACAGCATATATTGTCTGCAAACTTTATAGCACTGTATAAATGTACACTCAGATTAATCTCATAGTATTACATCTAAAATTGTTTGAATAAAGAAGTAAGTCTGCTTCAGCATTCAAGGTATGAGATGATAGTCCACTGACAATAAAAACAGAAAATAAAAGAAAGTTCAGGTTAAAAAAGGTAATATGAAGGAAGAAGTAAAAAGACGTGGTTATTGAGTTTGGAGGACAAAAAAATCTCAGTTCAAACTATCTATAAGCATTTAAATGCCTGTTACGTTTTGGGCACTATGATTAGTCTCAATGATGCAATGATGCAAAAAAAAATTGAAATCAGAAGTCAGAAGGGCCTGAATTCAAATGTGGCCTCAGACATTTAATATTTACTACTGAGTGGCCCTAGGCAAATCATTTAAACCCCAATTGCCTCAACAATAAAAAAGAAAGTAGCCTTGGAATGTTTGCTAATGTTTCAAAGACCTATGGAAGCAGCAGAAGACATGTTTGGGAGTTTATGGGAGAGGAAGTAGAAAAGAAGTAAAAATAGAGTATAGACTTTACATTTGAAAAGTTTGCCAATGGAACTAAGAAAGAAGACAGAGTATATTAACTATTTAAAGGAAGACAGATACCTCTTCTGTACTCAAGGGGAAAGAGAAAACAAGACAAATATTAGCGCTTACCTTTAGTGGTAGAAGCTCAGTAGGAAATGGCTATCTTCTTAGAAAAGTGAGAGGTGTGATCATTTACCAAGAGATGTGTACTATGACTTCCAACTCATAGGATTATAAGATCATATTTAGTATATTTAGAACTTAGAAGTCATAAAATCCAACCACCTTATTTACAGAACCAGAGATAAGTGTCTTATTGTCTTATGGATGTTAAGTGTTTAAAGCTCCATTCACATTTAAGTCTTACTGAATAAAATATTTATCAGTTGGGCCCAGGTAGCTTTCTTAGAGGCCTATCCCTCTGCTTGGTTTCAAGAGCTCCCTCCGAATGTCTCCAAATCCAAAGCTTTGTCCTTCAGCCTTCAGCCAGCACCAAGGTGAAAAATGGAATGAATCTCTCTTGCCTCTGGGAGAGGGTTTCTGGCTCTCAATCTCCCAGAGTGCTCCTTCCAATTCTTGTCTCTTTGCCTGGGGCTGGGCAGCTTTCTGAAGAGCCTTTCAGACCAGCCTTCCTCTCAGTGGGGGAAGTGCAGGAGGCTAGCCACCATGGTGGGATGAATGAATCTGGTCTCCTGAACTCCCTTGACTGGCTCACTGAAGCTCTATTTATGCTCCTTCTCCGAGAGTGGGATTATGGGTTTCCTCCCAGAGTGCTCTCTGGCCCTAAGAGCTTGCTTATATGAGCTCTCTAAAGGTGTGTACATAGGCATTGTTTCTATCAGTTCTACTTAGTACTTTGTTTCAAGTTCTGGCCCATAACATCTCCTGGTAGGATCAGATCAATCATACTGAACCATGCTAAATTAGATAATTATTGTCTCTATCAACTCTAATGACTTAACATTTTGTAAGGATTCCAATAGTCTGTAATCTTTTCATCATCTCATATGGAGTTTTCTTGGGAAAAAATAGTAGAATACTTTGCCTTTCTTTTTTCTCGCTCATTTTACAGATAAGAAAATTGAGGCACACAAGGTTAAGTGACTTGCCCAAGGTTCACACAACTAGAAAATCTCTCGCTGAATTTGAAGTTAGATCTCCCTTTCTTCAGGCTCAGTACTCTATAAATGGTGCCATTTAGCTTCTCTGCCTTCCATTTTACACTATACTATTTATATATAAAAGGCTGTAGCTTTTTTGCCTTTCTTTGTTTGCCCATAATTTTGCACATTAGCACATAACAAGAACTTAACAAGTGCTTTTTGACTGATTGAATTCCTGACAGGAAGATATAGGTGCTGAAAGATATGTAATAGGTGGCATTTAAGTAGAGCTTTGAAAGAAGTTAGGGATTCTCTGGAGAAGAAGAAAGACAGAAGTGTATTGCAACCTTAGGAGATAGTTTATGTAAAGGCATAAGGATATTAAATGGAATGTTCATGTGTGAGAAAAAACAATCAATTTAATCAGGCTGGACTAAAAAGTGTAAAAAAGATTGCTTTAGCATAGGGCTAAAAAGTCACAACTTTCTTGTGAAGAACTTTAAAAGCCAAATGAAATATTTTATTCCGAATGTCATGAGGAGCCATTGGAGTTTATTGAGCAATAGGGTGACATGATAGGAATTAGGCCTTAGGAATATCATTTTGATTGTGCATATCCTCAGATGCAGCATTGTGTAGTGTTCTGGTTAGTTTTCTGAAGCTCTTTGGACCAGCCTTCTTTTCAGCAGAATAATCACCATGAGAATAGCCAGGGATAAAGTCCAAATTCTTTATTATTTCCCTCACAGTCTAGTTTCCTTGCCTGGGGCCTGGGCCAGCTTTCTGGAGGTCCTCTGGAATTGTCCTGGTTTTTGTGAGGGAGGCAGGAAGACCACTAAGATGGGTCTCTGTCTTGAAGTCTCCCTGAGTCTGAGGGCTTGTGCTCCAGCCTCCAGCCACCGCAAAGGTGGTAGATGGAATGAATCTCTCTCGCTGAGTATGTCACAGCTTATGTACTTGTATTATAAATACATCATTATATGTGTGAATCTTGTTGAACTATATTAAGTAAAAAGTACATGTACTGAACTAGAGAACTATTAGTCACAATGTTAAACTAGATAACTATTGTCTTATCAATTCCACTGAGTTAACACCTTGTTGTAAGAATTTCTCCAGAATTCTGGCCCATTACAGCATTGTCACCATGTATCTGTACCCCAAAGAGTTCATAAAAGAGGGAAAAGGGCCCATGCATGCAAAAATGTAGCGGTTCTTTTTGTAATGGCAGGGAAGTAAAATTGAGTGGATGTCCATCAGTTGGAGAGTAGCTAAATAAGTTATGGTAAATATATGAATGTCATGGAATATCATTGTGCTATAAGAAATAATGAGCAAGCTTGAGTTCAGAAAAGTCTAGAAAAACTTACATGAACTGATGATTAATTAAGAAGAATCAAAAGTACATTGTATATACAATAACAAGATTATGTGAAATCAACTATGATAGACACTGCTCTTCTCAGCAGTACATTGCTCTAGGACAATTCCAATAGACTTGATATGTAAAGTACCATCTACATTCAGGGAGACTGAATGAAGATAAAAGTATATTATTTTCACTTTTTTTTTTTTTTTTGGTTTGTTTTTTCTTGTGGTTTCCTCCTTTTGTTCTGATTTTTCTTTCCCAATGACTAATAAGGAAATATATTTGGAATGATTGTGCATATATAATCTGTATTGGATTGCTTGCTGTCTTGGGAAGGGAGTGTAAGGAAGAAAAGGAGAAAATTTTGCAGCTCAAAATCTTGCAGAAATGAATGTTGAAAACTATCTTTACATGTAATTGGAAAAATAAAATATTATTGAGAAAAAAATAAAGGTATTGGAGTAGAGGGAAAAGTCTTTTTTTTTTAAAGTATCATTTTGACAAATGTAGAGAAGGTTTAGAGAGACAAGGAGAAGGGAGACCAATTAGATTTCCTGCCAAGTTGAGGTGAGACAGTAATGAGATAGTAGAAGGGAACAGTATGCATGGGTAATGTGGAGGTAGAAATAACAGGATCAATTGTGGTACTTGATTAGTAGTACAAGAGTCGATTACACATATAGCAAGATTATAATTCTTGATGTAGTACTTATAGAGAGTGTGTACTTTAAATGTATAACAGCAGTGATGTCACATGTTTTTAAGACCAATATATGTGCTTTGCATTATGCTCCTTTGTAGTTTTGATTATGATTAGTTATATGTAGCATGGAACCTTCTTCCACTATTCCTGAAGTATCACAAGTCAACTTAATCAATGGAAAAATAGTTTTGTTCTTTGATAAACCTCTCCTATGACTTATGTCTTCTCAGACCTGGAATTCCCTATCCTCAATTCTAATTAAAAAGAAGTCCATTTTAAAGAAATTGTTTCTATCTCTCATTGTCTAACTTGGATGTCAAGATGGTCTTCTCTGATCTTCCATACACCCAAGCAAGAACAATCTCTTGCCTCTCAACTATTGCATTTAATTTTTTTTTTCACTTACCACATTGTATTTTGTACTAGTGTCATTTGTATGCATGTCATATTTCTTTCTACTAAATTAAAAGTTTCTGAGGACAGGGACTATAGTTTTTCATTTGTATAAACCCTAAAATGCCTAGTATACTATGTTATCCATAGTAGATACTCATTAAATATTGACAAAACTATACCAAACATGAGATTAGATAAGTTTACCATGTCAGGGCTTGCTTTTGAATTCTTTAGAACCCAAACTGTATCTAGTTAATGATATTTTGAGGTTAATATTGCCTACAAATTACCTGGCATTCTTTTCTTGTAAATGAAGTCATTCAAAGTCACAAGTATTCAGAAATGTACAAATATTTTTATCCGATTTGAAACCTAATGGCCACTTCTATGTTTGTAGTCACTAAATAAAATATTTCATCTTTAATTTGGCAAATAAAATATTTCATTTTTAATTTGGCATTATCTTTTTATAATTAAACTGAATCACATTCATTGTATGACCAGTATAGATCAAATCTCATTAGAGTAAGTTCCAAGGGACTGTCCTGATTATTTAATTGTGCTATAATATATTTGCCCTGAGTCCTGCTGGAAATACTAGGCCATTAGCTAAAGGTTGGAAATCTTTTTAGACAGATATTTTTGTTGCAATATAGGACTCAACTTGGCTTAATTAGCACCATTATTTTAGACAGTGACATTTGGCCCTTAGCTTTTCATCTTGTAAACTTTCGATGAAATATGTTAATCTTATTCTAATGACATGATTGTGTCTTCAAGAATACACCATAACTTTAATAGTTGGTTATATAAATAATTTATTTCACTAAAGTATTAACAAGATATAGAACTCTTATTTTAGTGACATTATCTACTGAAATTCTGAAAAAAAAAAGAATAAATTTCTGCTTAACATTTTCTATAAAATAGTGTTTTCAACAGTAATTGGGCAAATTATTTTTCTTGAATATATATTTTTTGGCTTTATAACTTCCTAAAAGTATATTTTACTCTCTATAAAGAAAGAGAATAAGAATGTATCCACACAGCAGAAAAAGAGTGCCATGATCAGAAAATAGATCTTATCACACTGCAAAGTCACAGATACAATGTGGTATTTTTTTCTCTGAAATTTCCACACACAACAGGAAATATAGACAGCAAACTTGAGTGGGTGGATCCCTGAGGTTAAAACTGTTAATAAAATAAATACCTGAAATTTACTTTAGATACAAAAGAGTTCAAATCATAATAGTAACAGAGCCATAAAGAATCTCGAATCCCCACCACATGTAAGGTGAGTGTTTTTCAAATGAATCTTTATACCCCCAAGGGAAACAAAAACTAACTGTTTTTAATCCCTGCCCGATAATTGAATATTCTTATGTAGTACAATTATTGGGTTGCTTAACATTTATTATCAAGTTCAAATAAGGAATTGATTTTATGCATTTAAGACATTTACCTTCCATTTTATTTAAGAGTGTAAGATAGTATTTTTTTCCTTTTCACTGTGACAAATTTAACATAATTATGAATGGAGAGAAGGAGACATAAGTGAAAAGTTGTAAGGATAGAAACAAGATTGGACAATAGTTTGGATATATAAGAAATGTATCATTGATTAAGAATGACACTGAGGTTATGAGCTTGGATGACTAGGAGGATGATGGTGTCTTGTACAAGAAAACCATTAAATTTAGAAGTTGTAGAATGATTTTGGCTGGATCCAATGAATTTTGTTGTGAATATTTTCAGTTTGAAATGTCTGTATAACATTTAATTCAAGAGGTCTGAGAAATAGTTGATGTTTTGAGAACTAGAGCTCAGGAAAGACATCATTTATGTAGAGTGATAATTGAATTTGTTGGATTTGACGAGATTATTAATTAAGAGGTTCTTACCCTTTTTGTTTTTATATAATTTGGTGCAGTCCTTAAGCAATCTAGTCCTATTTCCTCTGAATAATCATTTCAAATGCATAATACAAACTATGTTGGATTACAAGAAAAACCAATTATATTGAAATGAGATAAATTTTTTTTTAAGTTCATGGAATGCAGTTTAAGTAAGGAGAATAAGGTCCAGGACAAAGTCTTTTAGCCTTTGATTAGAGGAAAACAGCTAGATGAAGATCCAACAAAAGAGACTGAGAATGTACAGGCACTTTAGAAGAACCAGGACAAAGAAGTGTCACAGGAAACTAGAGGGGAAGGAATCCAGCAGGCATAGTGTTAGATAAGGTCAGACTCTGAAGAGAGGTCAAGATAGATAGGGACTGTGAAAATACCATTATAGTTCATAGTTACGAGGTCATGATAACTTTCATAGTAAATATTTTTCAGTTAAATGGAATCAGAAGTAGAATTTAGTGAGAAGGAAGGATATGGAAACCAAGTACAGAAATTGCTTTCTAAAGCAGCTTAACCAAACATGAGAGGAGAAATGTAAAATATAGCTGTTGGAAATGGTCAGACTGAAAGTTGTTTTTTTTTAAAGATTTGTGAAAACCTGGCTATTTTTGTAGATGGAGAGAGACTGGATTAGTGAGAGAATGGGGAAAGTAGAATATGTTGGAATAGATGGAATGGAATGAGATTAATCATGTATATAGAGGTGTTTGATTAATATTATATATTGATTTAAGTTAAATTAAGCATGGGGAGAGGCAGGAGAAATAAGAGATTATGAAATATGTATGAGAATTTTATTTTTATTGATTAAGGAAATAAAACACTTTGAGAGATAAAAGATCAAGGATATGATTGTCCCATTTTATATCTGGGTGAAGTAGACGAGTAGGTAATGGAAGTTGAATAGATTAAAAAGCTTTGGGTTATAAGGGAAAATATTTGGAGCCCAAGAAATAAAAGTGGCTTGGATCTTCAATAAATAACAAATGTATATAAGGGTAACTTAAAAAAGAGGAGAGCTTAATAATTGAGAACCTGAAGGTCCCCAGTGGGGACCAGAATATTCTGATTCCCACATAGGAGCCAGAGAGTTGGGGTATGAAAGAAGGTATAACCAATACTGGAAAGGATGGCTAGGGAAATATTTTCTAGGAGAATAGAATTTCTTTGAATTCCAGAAGGTGAAAGGAACATGGGAGGATGAGGCATAAAATTAAAGGAACTTTAATTTTTAACATACTGGAAACAGTAAGCAAATGTGGAATGAGTTAAAGGATTTTTAAAAGTTTGCTAGGGAAAGAGAGGGAAGTTATATTTATCATGAAGAGTTGATGTAATTGGTATTAAGAAGATAAAGATAGAATGAAATTTTGCTAAACATTGGAGAATGAGTCCAGGCAAAGTGTAGCTGATGAAGGCAAGGTGAAGTGAATGTTCTAAATCAGATTATAATTTGAAAATTTTAGTATTCCTCTTAACTTCAAAATTTACTGAGAAGTTTCTCTTTTAAGCACTCTTTTCATTTAGTCAACTTAATTTCACATTTACAGTTAGGTATAAATTGACAGTACAGGTGTTAATTTTTTTTTTTATCAGTGCTTTTTTTGATGATAATCATTTATCAAAAGAAAAACATTAGTGGTGACTAATCTGTTCCTGATTTTTTTTTTTTATTCCTATGAAATCATATCCTATGAGAAAAATATTTTTCTTTTTGTTTTTAATTTTTTAATGGTACTTTATTTTTTCAAATACATGTAAAAAAAGATTTCAACATTCACCTTTGTAAGCCTTGTGGTCCAAATGTTTCTCCCTCCTCTCTTCTCTTCCTCCTTCCCAAGATATCAAACAATCTGAAAAAGGTTAAACACATGTAATTCTTTTAAACATATTTCCCTGTTCATCTTTCTAAGCAAAAAAAAACAAAAAAACAAGCAGACAACAACAGCAGCAAAAGGTGAAATTTATGCTTTGATCCACATTCAGTCTTCATAGTTCTCTCTTTGGATATGAATGGCACTTTCAATCCAACTCTATTGAAATTCCTTTTAATTACCTTATTGTTGAAAAGAGCCAAATCCCTCATATTCGATCATATAACCTTGTTTTACTATATATAATGTTCTCTTGGTTTTGCTCATTTCATAACAGGCTTTTCTGAAATCAGCCTGCTGAGGGGCATTCATTCAATTTCCAGTTCTTTGCCACAATGGATAGGACTACTACAAATATTTTTGCACATGTGAGTCCTTTTCCCTCCTTTATGATCTCTTTAGGAAACACCCAGTAGAGACATTGCTGGATCAAAGGATATACACAGTTTGATAATCCTTTGGACATAGTTCCAAATTGCTCTCAGAACTCCACCAAAAATGCATTTTTCCCCTCCAACATTCTTATCAAGTATATTATATTTCAGCATATTTCAAGAAGCAAAAAAGATGATTGATTTTGGCCTTAAGAATCAGATATGTCATATTTATTTAGCAGACATAATCTTGTTTTAAATTATAGCTTTTTATTTTCAAAATATATACATGTATCATTTTTGATATTCACCCCTACAAAACCCTGTGTTCTGATTTTTTCCCCCTTCTTTTTCCCTGTTCCCTACCCCGTTGGCAACTGATATGTTAAACACTTGCAATTCCTCATTACATATTTCCAAAATATCATGCTGCTCAAGAAAAATCAGATTAAAAAGGGAAAAATTGAGAAAGCACAAGCAACAACAAAAAGAGTGAAATTACTTATGGTTCACATTCAGTTCTCACTGTCCTCTCTGAGTGTAGATGGCTATCTTCATCACAAGACCATTGGAAGTGGTCTGATTCACCTTATTGTTGATGAGAGCCAGGTCCATCAAAATTGATAATCATAATCTTGTTGTTGCCATGTATAATGATCTCCTGATTCTGCTCATTTCACTTAGCCTCAGTTCATATAAGTCTCTTCAGGCCTTTCTGAAATCATCCTGTTGGTCATTTCTTACAGAACAATAATATTCCATAGCATTCATATACCATAATTTATTAAGCCAGTCTCCAATTGATGGGCATCCATTCAGTTTCCAGTTGCTAGCCATTACAAAAAGGGTTACCACAAACATTTTTGCACATGTGAGTCCCTTTCCCTCCTTTAAGATCTCTGGGATATAAGCCCAGCAGAAATACTGCTGGGTCAAAGGGTATGCATAGTTTGATAACATTTTGAGTATAGTTCCAAATTGCTCTCTAGAATGGTTGGATCTATTCACAGTTCCACCAACATTGTATCAGTGTCCCAGTTTTCCCACATCCCTTCCAACATTCATCATTATCTTTCCCTGTCATCTTGACCAATCTGAGAGGTGTATAGTGGTATCTCAAAGTTGTCTTAATTTGCATTTCTCTGATTAATAATGATTTGGAGCACCTTTTCATATGACTAGAAAGTTTAAATTTTATCTGAAAATTGTCTGTTCATATCCTTTGACCATTTATCAATTGGAGAATGGTTTGATTACTTATAAATTTGAGTCAATTTTCCATATATTTTGGAAATGAGGCTTTTATCAGAACCTTTGAATGTAAAAAATGTTTTCCTAGTTTATTGCTTTCCATCTAATCTTGTCTGCATTAGTTTTGTTTGTACAAAATCTTTTTAACTTAATGTAATCAAAATTATCTATTTTGTGATCAATAATGATAGTTCTTCTTTGGTCACAAATTTCTTCCTCCTTCACAGGTCTGAGAGGTAAACTATCCTATGTTCTTCTAATTTAAAATTACAGTATGTTATTAAAATATTTTTTAAACCCAAATTTACAGGCCCAGATTAAGATTGTTCAACATGTATTCTATTATATGAAAGGATGGCACAAAATTGTCAAAACAAATCAACAAAATTAAAAGGAGTACTGGTAAAAGCTTTAGGCAGAAAGTGGAATTTAGTTGAGACACTACTGGGAGATAGCAGTGAGGAGGAAAAGAATTCAAGGAACTGAGGGCAACAAGTGAAAATATATACATTAGGGAGATGTTTTCCTTCATGAATAATAAAGAGGCTGGTGTCACTCAATCAGTAAGTATATGAAGGGGAATAGGACATATGAAGACAAGAAAGATAGGAAAAATTCTGATTATGGAGGACTTTAAAAGCTAAACAGTTTTTTTTTTTAAACAATAGTTTTTTATTTTCAAAATACATGCAAAGGTAGTTTTCAACATTCATCCTTGCAAAACCTAATGTGCCAAATTTTTCTTCCTCCCTTCCCTTCATCCCCCTCCTCTACCACAAGCAAGTAATCCTAGACAATGAATAATTTAATAAAGTTAAATGTGTGTAGTTCTTCTATACATATTTCCACATTTATCATGCTGCACAAGAAAAGTGAAAAGTGAAATTTTTTTAAAAGCCACTGATCACAATCTCAAAGAAATCCTTTTGAAAAAAAATTGGAGTATTATTGCCAGATTTTGAAACCCCCCCATGTCAAAGAGAAAAATTTATAAGAAACAAGAAAAAAAAACAATTCAAATATGCTGGAAATTAAATTAAAATTGTGTTGTGTTTAATATAAGCAGCTATAATAAAAGACCACTGGTTCTAGAACCATATCTACCAGCAACCAAAAGAACTAGGTCAGTGGACAAAAGTATATCCAACAAAATTATGCATAATATTGAATGGGGGAAAAAATGGACATTTAACAAACTTGCAGATTTTCAAGAATTTCAGCCAAATTTGAACTCAATAGAAAATTTAACATATAAGAGCTAACACCAAAGAACAAATTTCAAGAAACTTAACATGGACAAATTGCTTTATGGTTTTTTTGCAAGAAAATATTTGCCATTTATCTAAGATTGACATCAGCAATTAGGTAACGCAAAAGAAAGATTAGGGCAGAGTTAATGTAAAAAAAATAACGATTATGTTATATAAATGAGGTGCTGAGGAAGCAAAGAGGCATTAGAAGGGAAAGGAGGGCTTTTAGTTCAGAGTTAAATAGGCAGTATTACATATATGCCATAATGGGTATAACACACAAATCTATAAAGATATAAGGTGAGAAAGATGGCTGAAATGGGAAGGAAAGGGTGGGGGAAGAATACAAGGGAGGGACCCATGAGTGAAGGGAGGTTAAATAATAGCAAGGTAAGTTAAGGAGTACAAAAGTCAGGAATAGAAGTTATTAGGGAAAAGTATGACTAGTAATCAAAGATCTTAGACAAAGTTAAACTTAATGATTCAATCAAGAGAGAAATCCACATTATATGTCAGCCATAGTAATATTATTTTTAGATGCACGTTTATAAATACGTGTGTATTATGTGTGGTTAAGCATATGTATTTGTTATGCTATGAGTGTATGGGGGGATGCATGTGTGTGTGTGTATCTCTAGATACATGGTGGGGGGATATACTTAACTATAGCCTGCTTGAGAGGACTGGGGAGAGTGGAAAATGAAAGGGGAAAAAATAAAGTTAAAAAAGGGCACAGCAGTTAACAAAAGAACAACCTACAAGGAAGCAAAGACACTTGTGAATATAATTTCTTCTTCTATTATATATCATTTCTTGAACTGGTAATTTATTGTTATATATTTTGAATTCTCCCTCATGTTTTCCTGTGCACATGACAGTGTTCTATTTTGTTTTCCTTTCCTGCTTTTTTCTGTTTTTTTTTTTTAATAATTAGAATAACAATTTAAAAACCTAGAGAGAAAAAAGTATCAGACAGAAGAGGGTGATTTGAAAGTGTCAAAAGAGGTTGGAGAGAGGTCCAGACAGATCAAGACTGAGAAAAGGCCATTAGGTTTGCCATAAAAGATGTTTCTCTTGAATTATGATTTTAGAAGATAGGCTAAAGAGACTTGAGTGAAAGGAAAGGACGTGAAAACACCAATTGTATGTAGGCAGACTTCTCTAATAGTTTAACCATGAAAGGGAAAAGAAGAGAAAACAATCACTTATTTGGATTTGGTTTTTTATCTTTATTTATTTATATTTGAGAATGAGTGAATGCAGCAAGGAAGTAGCCAGTGAACAAGGAATTATGAAATGAAAATATCTTATTCAGATAGAAAAGTTATCTTTCCAAGTAGAAGGGCCATTTCTTCATTGAAATGAGTGAAAGAGGAGAGAGTGGGAAAAGATATCTGAGTAAAATGAGGAAGGTGGGAAAAGAGATCTTACAGAATGGTCTAAACTTGTGAAGCAAATTTCTTAGCTGAGAGGGTGAAGGGAAAGGGAAAGTTAGAGGAAGGATGAAAAAGTTTGGAAAAGCCTTTGTAGTGAAAAGGAATAGAGAATCAATTATGGAAGATTGCCATAGCTAGTGAGTGTAAAGTTGGAATTAGGTGACTTAAATTTGTAGTGTACTACATGTTTTCCTTTTCTCTAGTTTGGTTCACCATGTGAATAGGAATAAAGGCACAAGATGTTGAGAGTAATCTAAAGTGAAGGTTTGGCAAGGCAAGATTGTTGATAGAAGGAGCAAGGAACTCAAAAAAAGAGGAAGATATAGAGTTGAATTGGTTTATCAACAGTTCAAAATGAAAATGGAGGAGAATATAACCAGTGCAAAGGGATGGTCTAGGAAAGAACTAGGGCTGAGGATGGGGTGGGAGGGAATATAATAAGATGTCATATGAGTTACAGAGAACACTGTAAAATATTGAAACACTCATTTCTTGCATATAATTACTTAAGAGATTTCATTTACCTGAAAGAAATAACTATGATTTCATTTATGATTTGATTAGGTAAACCAGGTCCTGTGTTATAATTTTAGCCATTTCCTATTATTTCTACAGATCTCCCAGTAAACCTTTGGCACGGAAATTGATGGATTGGGAAGTAGTGAGTAGGAATTCATTGTCTGATGAAAGATTAGAAACACAAAGTTTACCATCACGCTCTCCACCTGGAACACCAAATCAGTAAGTAAAATATGACCTCAGGTTTGCATTAGTATGAGCCTCTTAAATAATAGTTGTCAATGTTTTCCAACTCCCAAATTTACATTGTATGCACGACTATAAGCTAATCATACAGTATGCATAAGTCATCTGTTCTGACTATATAGTTCCCATTCTGTTATCTTACCCTTTCCAATAAAATTGAGTTAACACAATGGATTACCAATTATCTACCACTGGATCCCAAGGCTTTACTTGATATAATTGCAAGTTCGTGCTGTTGTCATGCCCTGGCTCTCCTAGAGAAAGGGTCAACTGTAAGTAGCTCTTTTTATAAGTAATCTACTGCCCCTTCTCAAAAGTGATTTTATTGCTTTAAAATAATTAAAAATCTCTTTTTAAAACCTTGGGAAATCTGACTTACACTCATCAAATTAACCCAGTTCCTCACTTGTCTGCATTATTATAAATTTTCTAAGATGAGTTTCTGCCCAGTGAAAACTTTAGTCTTTGTTATCTTTTGTACACACACACACACACACACACACACACACACACACGCACACACATCACATCTGGATGAAGACCAAACCATTGAAACTTCCTATAAAAACAACATTAAACAAATGTTTGAGCCACCTTAAAAGAAAATGCTTACATTTCTTCTAAAGAGAGGGTCACATATTCATATGTTGGATTCACTCAAATAAATGAAGAATAGGAATAGAGAGAGGGAAGTTGAGCAAATAATTTTGAAACTATATATGTACATACACATATACATCTTGATTATGTAGAATCTTTTAACAGAAAAGCTTTTAGTCTACACAGTTTGGAAAAAATGTGCAAAAGTTTTAATTTAAAAGTTTAAAAAATTTAATACAATTTTTATTTAGTCGCAACTCTGCATTTACACAAGAAGGAAGCCGACTACGACCATCTTCAGTTGGACACTTGGTAGACCATATAGTCCACACATCTCCAAGTGAAGTTTTTGTGAATCAGAGATCTCCATCATCAACACAGGCTAATAGCATCATTCTGGAATCATCACCGTAAGCTTTTAATTGATTTAGTTTTTATAAGTGTTTTCTTATAAGTAATTTCTTTAGCGTTTAAAATTAAATATATCCAAATGAATGTCTTAATTTATATATATTGATATTTATAGAGACTATACCTCATATGAATTTATTTGTTTATCAAAGTTCCCATTATACGGAATTTGTAATTTTCTTGTCATTTCATTGACTCAAATTATTGATGCAACACTCTTGCATATTTATTGGTCTAAAACATCAGTAAGAGAAGAGTTTTGGGAGAAATATCCAGAGTAGAGGCAGTTCTCCTTTTTTTAATAAGCATTGAAGAGCGAACAGTTATATGAGAAAAAGTATTCTAGAGCCAAAGAAATATGAGAAACTTGTCTTCTCACTACAACTTCAGAAGAACCAGTGAAGCAAAGTACTTAAACTATATCTAGACTTTTCTATATGATGATAAAACCTTATATAGGCGGATTCGTTACAAGTACCTATTCAACTTAAGGTGTAATGTAGTCACACCTATATATCACAAAATTTAAATACTAATTTACTGACATATATCATCAAAATAGACTAATCATATTCTGGAATTACCATAAATTCTTAATCCATGTCAGTGAAAAAAAGTACAGAAAAGCCCTTGAGGAAGAGAATAGAAAAGCTTGATTTGTGACTTAGGGATACATGTAGCAGGAATACTGTAATAGAATCAAGTTGGACAATAAGGGCAGGGAGACCAAATAGAAGATTTTTGTAACTATCCAAGAAATATGAGTATTAACTTGGGGTGGAAGCCAAAGTAAAACAATAGGGCAGTTATGTGTAAGTTTTGTATCAAGACTTCTTTTCTTTTCTTTTCTCTCTATACTTCTGATCTTATCAGCTCCCTTGGTTCAACTATGGCTCTATGCAGATAATGCAAGATTGGTATATCTAGTCTTGAATTTTTGTCATAAACTAAGGCCCAGCTGTATTTATCAGTTTATCTGGTTGTTCTGTGGGTATCTTCAACTTAGTGTTTCCAAATCAGAACTCATAATTCTTTTGCTTTTACTTCCAAACCCTCCCTTCTCTGCCTGATTTTCTCATTTCCATTAAGTACATCACTGTCCTTTAAGAAATCTCAGTTTGTAGAAAATGAATGAATGGCTGGGTAAATTGTGGTATATGAACATTATGGAATATTATTGTTCTGTAAGAAAGGACCAGCAGGATGAATACAGAGAGGACTGGCGAGACTTACATGAACTGATGCTAAGTGAAATGAGCAGAACCAGGAGATCATTATACACTTTGACAACGATATTGTATGAAGACATATTTTGATGGAAGTGGATTTCTTTGACAAAGAGACCTGAGTTTCCATTGATAAATGACGGACAAAAGCAGCTACATCCAAAGAAAGAACACTGGGAAACGAATGTGAACTATCTGCATTTTTGTTTTTCTTCCCGGGTTATTTATACCTTCTGAATCCAATTCTCTCTATGCAACAAGAGAACTGTTCGGTTCTGCAAACATATATTGTATCTAGGATATACTGCAACATATCCAACATATAAAGGACTGCTTGCCATCTAGGGGAGGGGGTGGAGGGAGGGAGGGAAAAAAAATTGGAACAGAAACGAGTGCAAAGGATAATGTTGTAAAAAAAAAAAAAAATTACCCTGGCATGGATTCTGTCAATATAAAGTAATTATTAAATAAAAATTAAAAAAAAAAAAAAGAAAAAGAAATCTCAGTTTGCAACACAGGAATCATATTCAGTTCTTCCCTTTCTTATAATTCTCATAACCTCTAAAGGCACCAAATAGTATAATGCTGAAATAATTGAAGAATATGTTAATCAAATTTCAGGGAGAATTAGAAAGCAAAATTATTATAATTGGAGATCTCAATGTTCACTTCCTCAGACCTAAACAAATTATCAAAAAGTTCAACAATCGAGGTCAGAACCCAAAATAAATTTGATTATATGCTACATATAATCAGAAATGCAGAAATAGTAAAGACATCATTTTAATTACTGTAATGAAGTAAAAATTATAATCAGCAAAGATCATTTGAAGAAAGCATTCAAATTTAAATGGAAAGTAAAGAATTTAATCTTAAAACATTAGCAAAATGTCTGTAAATTAATTCAACAAAATTTGTCACATTCTTATGATTTTCAAAATATTTTCTTTAGAACCTGATGCTTTCCCTCAATCTGAATGCTATTATAAGACTGATTTGAGTTTTGTTTATTCAATTTTTAATCTAAAAATCAATTTTAATTTCAAATGAGAAGCATAATAATATAATGGAAAGAATTCTAGACTTAGTCAAACCCCTACTCTGACATTCACTAGGTGACAGTGAGAAAGTTATTTTGACTCTCGGTTTCCTTAGCTATAAAGTGGGGATAATAGTGCTCCACAGTAGTATTGTAATGATCAAATTAAATAATAAATGTAAAAGCTAAAAGTGTTATATAATAAATTTTTATTACTGATTACTTTATTCCCTCAAAGAAAAGCAATATCTTTGGGGGAAGGAATGGAAGTAATGACTTGTCCAGGATCACAGAGATAGTAAGTATTTGAGACAGGATTTGACTCAGATCCTCCTGTCTCCACTGCTGTAGCCACTGTACCTTCTAGGTGCCCCAAGGTATTTCAAACATAACTAACCTTAGTATTAACTTAATACTCCCAGATTGTATGCCACAGATTGATTTTCTGTAGTATTCTTCACATATTATTGTGAAGAACTCAAATATAAGATAAGAAACATGTAAATATCATAGCGTTGTAAATTTTCTGGAGAACAAAGTGTTTTTTAGTTTTCGTCTTTAGTTTCGTGCTAGGTGACACCTAACATGACATTCCATGTAAATCCTTGTTGAGTTGAGTTTAATTCCTTAAGATTTATCCTTTTGCTAAATCTGAAATGAATGCGAATGAATTATTACAAAAGGATAGAGTAATAAGCCAAACGGAGAATATCTAAATCACCTAGGGCAGGCCTGATGAAGCCAGAGGCTAGTTTCTTTATGTGTCACCTAGTTTAACTTTAGGAAAGGCTGACTTTACCTGTAACTCCAACACAACTCCCTTTAACATTTTCTCAGATCAGGAGCTAGAAAGCAGATGTAGATAAATTCATTTACTTTACTAACATTTATTAATGCTTATGTTATGAAAATACCCAATTCAGTTAAATTTCAGTTCGTTTAGAAATTTTTAATTTTTTAAAAGGTATTTTAGATTTATGTGTAGTATCTTCAAAGGAATTCTAAATTGCCTTATAATAGCCATATTTACACAGTTTACAAAGTACTTTCTGCACAACCAAGAAAAAAGTAAGCAATAGTAATATCTGATATTTCGATTTATAATTTACAAAGTTTTTTTTTACCAACAACTTTCTGTTCTAGGTAGTGCAAGCACTAACCTTGTTTTACAGATAAAGAAACTGAGACTGATAAAGTTTGAATGTTTTGCTTGGTTTCATAGCTTATAAGTACCAAAACTGAGACTTCTGACTTTAAGTCTAGTTAGCTCAATCCATCATACCAGACTTCTTTATTGTTTTTGTGTGTAATTTCAATCTTATAGTGTCTTCAGAAATAAGGAAGTAGTTCTGCTTTTGCAGATGAAAAAAGTAAAGCTTTTAAGTATTATGATTTAAGATCCCATGGCACACAAAGGATATGAACAGACAATTTTCAGACAAAGATATTAAAGCTATTTCTAGTCTTATGAAAAAATGCTCTAAGTAACTATTGATAGTTAATTCTAAGGTACAACTTCACAACTGTTAGATTGACTAAGATGACAGGAAAAGATAATAGTAAATATTAGAGAGAATGTGGGAAAACTAGAACACTGTTGCATTGTTGGGCAGCTATTCTGGAGAGCAATTTTAGATTATGCCCAATGGGCTGTACAACTCTGCATACCCTTTGATCGAGCAGTGTCTCTACTGGATCTATATTCCAAAGTCATTTTAAAAAAAAAAAGGGAAAAGGACCCATATATACAAAAATGTTTATGGCAGCCCTTTTTGGAGAAGCAAGAAACTAGAAACCAAGTGGATGCCCATCAATTGGGGAATGGTTAAATAAGTTATGGAATGTGATGTTATGAAATATTACTGTTCTATGGGAAATGATGAGCAGGCTGATTTTTTTTAAAAAAATAACTTTTTATTGACAGAACCCATGCCAGGGTAATTTTTTACAGCATTATCTCTTGCACTCAACTTCTGTTCCGATTTTTCCCTTCCCTCCCTCCACCCCCTCCCCCAGATGGCAAGCAGTCCTTTACATGTTGAATAGGTTACAGTATATCCTAGATACAATATATGTTTGCAGAATCGAACAGTTTTCTTGTTGCACAGGGAGAATTGGATTCAGAAGGTATAAATAACCTGGGAAGAAAAACAAAAATGCAAGCAGTTTATATTCATTTCCCAGTGTTCTTTCTTTGGGTGTAGCTGCTTCTGTCCATCCTTGATCAGTTGGAACTGAATTAGCTCTCTTTATCGAAGAGATCCACTTCCATCAGAATACATCCTCAAATAGTATTGTTGTTGAGGTATATAATGATCTCCTGGTTCTGTTCATTTCACTTAGCATCAGTTCAGTAAGTCTCGCCAGTCCTCTCTGTATTCATCCTGCTGGTCATTCCTTACAGAACAATAATATTCCATCACATTCATATACCACGATTTACTCAACCATTCTCCAATTAATGGGCATCCAAGCAGGCTGATTTTTTTAAAAGCCTGTAAAGACTTACATGAACTGATGTTAAAGTGAATTGCGTAGAACCAAGAGAAAGTTGTACTTGGCAACAAGAAGATTATGTGATGATCAAGTGTGATGAACTTAGCTCTTTTCAACAATTAGTCAATTTAAGGGAGTTATAATAGACTTGTGATAGAATGCCATCTGCATCGAGAGAGAGAACTATGAAGACTGGGGATCAAAGCATAGTATTTTCACATTTTGTTATTGTTACTGTTTATTTTCTTGTTTTTTTTCTTTCAGTTTTCCCTTTTGATCTGATTTTTTTTTTTTTTGTACAGTATGATGAATGTGGAAATAATTTTAAAAGAATTCCACATAGTTAATCTGTATCAGATTGCTTGCTGTCTTGGGGGGAGGGGCAGAATTTGGAACACAAGGGTGTGCTAAGGTAAATGTTGAAAATTATCTTTGCATGTATTTGGGAAAGTAAAATATTACTGAAAATCATATAACACAAAGGTAGTAAAAATAAAAGGAGGACACAGGTCTTTGATTCCAGATTTAGTATTCTTTTCACTAGCTTACCTCCCTTTGCAAACTTTGCAAGTGATGGAAAAGGGAAATGGATGAAAAGGAAAATTCAACATTCACTTTTTTTGTTAACCAAAGAATCAAATATGTGATTTTTTTTTTTGGTTTTGCTTAAAGATATCTATAGTAAATAGGTTTGATGAAACATTGCAATTGTTATGGTTGTCATATTCAATAGTTAATTCTAAATATTACTGAGATCCCAAGTTGTCTTTTCCTTTCTTGTGTCTGGCTGCTTGAACAACAATTTTAGAATGTTTGTTTATAAATCTACCATACGAATTAATGTGAAAATAATTGATAAAAGTTTGTTTCAATAAAATCACAGTAAAAATATTAACATACTCATATCACTGAGTAAAAAGGATGCTTACAAAGTCAAGTTATAGCTAAAATTCCACCTTTTTTGGAAATTTCCATCTTTCTTTATTCTAGTGCTTTTTCTGATTGATCTTGCCTTTAGCTCTTTTGTACATGGTAGTTTACATGCTGTCTCCCTCTTTAGACCAAATGGTCTTTTATTTTTCTTTGTATCCCCAGGGACTTATCACAATGCCTGGGGCTTTTAATAAATGTTTCTTGACTGTGATGCAAATCGTTTAAAACCATAACCCTTAGAACTGCTTTGACTGCAGACTAAGCTGCTTCAACTGCTGTTATTTAAGCATTCATAATGAAATTCAAGGCTAAATAGGCATCTGTCTATAAAGGAGGATGAGTTTTTCCCATTAATAGATTGTCAGCTATCATAGTTCATTATGCTAATATATTATGGTACATTACAGTTTTGCATGTATTTTTATAGAGAGAAAACCCAAATATTAAAGTCTTGAACAACTTGAACCATTTTAGAATTTTTTCTCTTCTTTTATATCTCAATCTTTCTTAAAAGCAAAAGTTATTGGATAATAAGGTACATAATACCTCCTTGTCTATAATCTTTATAGTATAGGTAAATATTGTATAACATCTTTAGAGTCCTATTTAACTCCAAATAATTACTATTTCATCTTAACCCTAGAAATGCACTAGCTACATATTAATTAACTAGCATATAGATGAATGCTTGTTGGAAATTTCATTTCACATCAGAATGTTTAAAAATATAGGATATAGTCCTCATAGTATACCAACAAATAAAATTTAGTGATTTAATTTATGATGAAGGGAATCAAATCTGGGAAAACTTTAGGATATGAGAAGAACAGTTTATGCAACAACAGCATTATAGTTAAACCCGACTGAAAGACTTATTTGTAATTGTTATAAAGACTTGATTAGTGGTTATTTTCAAAAAATAAAACTCTGAATTTAATGAACACCAATTAAAGAATATTTCCATCACTTTAAGAATTTTACTGCTTGTCTGTTTTCCCCTCAACTTTCTATTCTGGCTTGTAGGGTTTTTTTAGTGATTTAATTTTTTGAATTTTTTTTCCCCTTTCCATCCTTGAGGATGGAGAGAGTGGGTATAACACTTTTAACCCCACCCTCTTTCTCCACAAATTCCCTATCAATAAGAAGAGAAAAACACAAATTATTTTCCAAGAACTATTTTATTAATGAATTCCCAAAATGTGAATTCTTTTGCTTAAATTGAAATTAATTTCAAATCTTTACCTACAGGGAGCCTAACTAAAGCACTGTTCTTTAAAATATATTTAAGAAAAAAACCCCATAAAATAAAACTGAATGTTGTATAATTAAAGTAATCGTTCTTAACCCAGAGAAGCAATGTGGAAATTTACTTCCTTCTTTTCATTAAGAAAGGAGTACTCTGGGTGTGAAATGTAATGCCAATCAGTTGGGAAATGGCCAGATTATATTATATGAATGAAACGGCATATCATTAAGCTATAAGGAGTCAGGTCAAGTATATTAAGGGAAATTTTAGAAATCTTAGAAAGAAGACATTAACATAAAGGGGAACTGAGAAGAACTTCTTTCAGAGAGTGGTATTTTAGCTGAAATATGAAGGCAGATAGGAAAGCCAGGAGGCAGAAGTGAGCAGGGGAGAGATTCCAGGCATTAAGTGACTACTGTATGCCAGGCATTGTGGTGAGTCCTTCAGATACAAAGTAACTCCAGAGACAGTCCCTGTTCTCAGGAACTCACAATTAAAGTGGGGAAGACAACATGTAAAAAGAAGCTGAAAAGTGGTGAGGAAAAGGTAAGAGTACTTGGTCCTGGGGAGTGATAGAGTCCTGCAGTCAGGGCAAGAAATAATCTAAGGATTAAACTAAACTGAATTCAATCTTGTAGAATTATGCATTTCTGGAGATCATTAAATTCAGGTGAGAGGTTTTTGAGGAACTCCTTAAAGCCCACCAACCAGAAGGAGAGAAGGGCCACAGAGGCAGAGGAGGAGAATAAAGAATAAGAAGACTGGAAACTAGGAAGGAACCAGAGTGTGAAGAAAGGGCTTTAAAATCCAACAGGGTTGTCTGTTTGGTCCTGGTTGTAATAGTGCACCACTGGAGTTTATTTAATGTGAGCCTGATGTAATCATACCTGTACTTTGGGAAAATCATTTTGATAGCTGAATGGAAGATGGACTGGAGTGAGGAGAGAGTTGAGATAAGGAGAATATCTAAAAATCGATTGCAGCACTTCCAGGCTTGAGGTGATAAAGATAATGGTGATGTCAGAAGATAGGAGGCATATATGAGAAATATAAAGGTGAAATCCTCAGAATTTGGCAAAATATTATGGTTTTTTCAGTGAGAGAGAGGAGTGAAGGAAACAAGTAATTTCAGAGAAACCTGGGAATGTTTGAATGAATTTTTATGAATAAAGACAAAACAACTTTGAAAGAACTCTGGTCAATCCAGTGATCTATCATGATTCTTAAGAACTGATTTTGAACTCTGTTGTATCCTTTCTGACAGAAAGATGACAGTTTAAAGATGGACATTTGTGGCTTGCTTTGGTCTTCCCTTCTTCCCCCATGCCCACTGCCTACAGGATAACTATAAATACATCGACCAGTTACCAGGTCCTTACAATGCCCTCCCTTTCCAAATTGTACAAATCAGAGATTTCTTCTTTCTACTGGCCAACTTGTCCCTTTGCTCTTCAAAATGGAGTAGAGGGAACCCCCAAACTCCATCTTCTGAAATAAGAACTCACTGTTTGACAAAAATTGCTGGGAAAACTGGAAAACAATATTTCAGAAACTCAGCATAAATCTGTATCTCACACCCTATACTAAAATAAGATTAAAATGGATAGATGATTTGGGTATAAAGGATGATATCATACACAGATTAGGAGAACAAGGGATAATTTATCTATCAGATCTTTGAAGAAGGGAGGAATTTATGACCAAAGAAGAATTAGAAATTATGAAAGGCAAAATGGACAACTTGGATTACATTGAATTAAAAAGATTTTACAGAAACAAAACCAAAAGAAACAAGATTAAAAAGGAAATATAGGAGCAGTTAAGTGGTGCAGTGGAAAGAGCAACAGCTCTAAAGTTGGGAGGACCTGAGTTCAAATATGGCCTTACCACTTCCTAGCTGTGTGACTCTGGGCAAGTCACTTAACCCCAATCCCCCTCTCCCCCAAATAAAAGGGAAATACAAAGAGAAATCTTTATAGCCAGTATTTCTAATAAAGGTCTTATTTCTAAAATATATTAAAAACTATGTCACATTTATAAGAATAAACCTCTTTCCCCAATTGATAAATTGATAACTATAAAAATGCTCTGAATCACTATTGATTAGAAAAATGCACATTAATTCTGATGGAAGTGGATCTCTTCAATAAAGAGAGCTAATTCAGTTTCAATTGATCAAAGATGGACAGAAGCAGCTATACCCAAAGAAAGAACACTGGGAAATGAATATAAACTGCTTGCATTTTTGTTTTTCTTCCCGGGTTATTTATACCTTCTGAATTCAGTTCTCCCTGTGCAACAAGAAAACTGTTCAGTTCTGCACACATACATTGTACCTAGGATATACTGTAACCTATTCAACATGTAAAGGACTGCTAGCCATCTGGGGGAGGGGGTGGAAGGAGGGAGGGGAAAAATCGGAACAGAAGTGAATGCAAGGGATAATGCTGTAAAAAATTACCCTAGCATGGGTTCTGTCAATAAAAAGTTATTAAAAAAAAAAAAGAAAGAAAAGAAAAATGCACATTACAACAACTTTGAGGTACCACCTTATACTTTTCAGATTGGCTAAGATGACAGGAAAGGATAATGATAAATGTTGGAGGGGAGATGGGAAAATTGGGACACTAATGCATTGTTGATGGAGTTGTGAAACAATCCAACCATTCTGGAGAGCAATTTGAAACTATGTCCCCAAAGACTATCAAATTATGCATACCTTTTGACCCAGCAGTGTCACTACTGGGACTGAATCCCAAGAAAATCATAAAGGAGGGAAAAGGATCCACATGTGCAAAAATGTTTGTAGTAGCTCTTTTTGTGGCAAACGAAGGATTAGAAAAGGAATGGATGCCCATCAATTGGGGAATGGCTGAGCAAGCTGTGGTATATGAAGGTAAATAAAAAATGATGAACAAGCTGATTGTAGTGCATGGTACTTATACAAAAATTGATCATGTGTTATGGCATAAAAACCTCAAAATCAAATGCAGAAAGGCAAAAATAGTAAATGCATTTTTTTCTGATCATGATGCAATAAAAATCATATGCAATATAAGACCAGGAGAAAATAGATCAAAAGTTAATTGGAAATTAAATAATCTAATCCTAAAGAATGAATGGATGAAACAGCAAATCATAGACACAATCAATTAGTAATATCATTCAAAAAAATGACAATAATGAGACCAGAATTATAATAACGATACCAGAATTTGTGGGATAGAGCCAAAGAGGTTTTAAGGGGAAATTTTATATTTCTAGATGCTTACTTGCATAAAATAGAGAAAGAGATCAATGAATTGGGCTTACAAGTAATAAAGCTAGAAAAAGAACAAATTAAAAACTCTCAAATACAAAATTTGAAATTCTGAAACTAAAAGGGGAGATTAATAAAATTGAAAAAGCCCTGTTGAATTAATAAATAAAACTAAGAGTTGGTTTTATGAAAAAAAACCACAAAATAGATAAACCTTTAGTTAATTTGAGGAAAGAAGAAAATCAAATTGTTAGTCTCAAAAATGAAAAGGGAGAACTTTCCACCAATGAAGAGGAAATTAGAGCAATAATTAGGAGTTACTTTGCCCAACTATATGCCAGTATTTTATTATTTAATTTAAATTAAATTAATTTAATGCCAATAATGATATAAATGAAATGGAGGAATATCTAGAAAAATATAGATTGCCCAGGTTAACAAAAGAGGAAATAAATTAAATAGTCCCATTTTTAGAAAAAGAAATAGAACAAGCTATTAATTTACTCCCTAAGAAAAAATCCCCAGGGCCAGATGGATTTGCATGTGGATTCTACCAAACATTCAAAGTACAATTAATTCCAATAATATATAAGCTATTTGAAAAAATAAGGAAAGAAGGAGTCCTACCAAATTCCTTTTGTGACACAGATATGATGCTGATAGCTAAACCAGGTAGGTGAAAACAGAGAAAGAAAATTATATATTAATGAATATTGATGTAAAAATCTTAAATAAAATATTAGCAATGGGATTACAGAAAGTCATCCCCAAGATAATACACTATGACCAAGTAGATTTTACACCAGCAATGCAGAGCTTAGTTTTTTATTAGGAAAACTATCAGCATAATCAATTATATGATTATTTGATTATTGAATCAAACTAACAAAAATCATATGATTATCTGAATAGAAAAAGTATTTGATAAAACCCAATATCTATTCCTTTTAAAAAGACTAGAATATAGGAATAAATGGACTTTTCCTTAAGATGAACAAGCCAATTTTAGAAAGGTCTGGAAAGATTTACATGAACTGATACTGAGCGAAACAAGTAGAATCAGGAATACACAGTTGGTCTACATAATACAGTATACATAATAACGGCAAGAATGCTCAATGATCAACTATTAAAGGCTTAATTTTTCTCAGTCTTTCAGTGATCCTAAGGAATTCAAATAGAATTTGGACAGAAAATGACATCTGTATCCCCCCCCAAAAAAAAAAAAAACAAAAAACAAAAAAAAAAAACTAAGGAGACTGAATATAAATCAACACATGCTATATTCTCTTCTTTTTTGTTTTTTTTATCTCTTCCATGATTTTTCCCTTTTGCTCTGATTTTTCTCTCCCAACATAATTTATAAAACAATGTATATTTAAAATAAATAAACTAAAATAAATTGGGTAGAACGGGACTCACTTCTTTTCCCCTCTTAGTATCTTTATTCCCTGTCAGCAGGTAGCCAAAGCATTTGCCTCATGCCTTTCTTCCTAGGGTCAGAACCCTCGTGTTCTCCCCCACACCTTCTTTTGCACCCCAGACCTCTTCTTAGAATTTAGGCTCTGTTACCCCAGAGTGATACAGTAACTTCAGTTCAGGTCATCAAGGTTACCTTAGAAATTGTACTCTCTACTTTCCTCCTTCGCTGCCCATGCTCCTCCCTCTAAGGCTCCAGAGGCCAAGCTCAAGGCCAGGGTGAGGACACAAGCTGGTGTGTAACAAAACAAACCATACAAACAGTCCCATTTCCTGAGTTTGAAGTAGGTTCTCCTGGAGGGGAGAAGGAAATCCAGGCCACATTTTCTGTAACTTGAGCAAGAATTGAGCCATGACAGTCTGCTTCCCAACAATTCTCCCGCCTTCCCTCACATGTCCTGCTTGCTGCTCTGAAATAGGTTAATGAAACAAGCCAAGTGCTTCCCCAAACTGAGTAGATTCCCATCCCTGAACCCCGTCTCAGGTCTTCCCCTCTAGACCAGAACGGCAAGAAGGCCTGCCTCATTCAGGACATATACCATCCTTTGCCTCCAGTTAAAAAGTGTTTGGAAAGAATTTTAGAGAGATTTACAGAATGAACAGATTCCTCTGTAAATATTATTTTTATACTTTCTGCACTGTAAGGAAATTACTATAATATTTGTACAATGTCTGAATGAAGATGTACATTTGTATCTGGGATATGCTCAAGATGACATATGGTTTTTTAAAAGAAGTTCTGTTTTGGCTGACTATGCGTATTTGTTACAGGCATTTTGTTTTTCTTTTAAATTGGAAACTAAAATGAAAAGAAGAGAAAATAAATGCTTGTAATTGAAAAATAAAAATGAGAAAAGAAACTATTGGAATTGGGATTTAACAGTTGTTTTGAGGAATTAGAGTTTTAATTGTGATTCAGGAGAGAATTTTCACTGATAGCTAAAGAAAAGACAACTTAACAAGAAAACCTAGTTTATATTGCAAAGAAACATGAATTCTTGGAAAGAGGTTTTACTTGGTATCCTAATAGAACTAAATATTAAGACTCTTTTTCCAGAATTAAGAAGTTGGCCATTTTGATGGTTAAAGTTGACTTTGTAATCTTTATTACAGCTGAGTAAATTATTATTTTTATCTTTTTTCTTATTGTTGTACTGCTGAAAGTATAACAAGAAAAGAAGAAAAGTGATCAATGTACTGGTTTTGCTGAAATCCTTTTTCCCCTTGATAATGGGCAAGGAAGAGGGAGAAATGGTTCATAAATGAATGTAATAGACATATAAAAGAAATTTCAAAAACTTGAAAATAGACAGCTTTTTAAATTGAAAATACTTTACTTCCTTTTTTTAAATGAATAATATAGATCTATTTAGGTAGTCAGGTATGCATCAAAGAAATTCCTTCTTTAAGGCTGTTTCTTGGTCCTACTGTTGAGGTCTAGGTTTGGGGTACCTAAATGAAATTAGGGTTAAGGTCTAGTGGCAGGTTTGGGGTACAGATTCGACGCAAGGGGGTCTAGTAGCGGCGCGAGTTCCCAATAAAAGCATTTATTGGCCCAGAGAGCTAGATTGATAAAAGAGGTTTATTATTATATAAGCAAAGTTAAAGTATAGGAGAAGGTAGAGATAAGGAGGGCACTGGACAGAGGGTCCAGTGGACAGAGGGTCCTCACATGGTAGCCATGTTTGGAATCTCTGCAAAGAGGGGTTCCCAGCGTGGCCTTTTTATAATAGGAGACTTAGCTCGAGGGGCTTTCGGGTGTAGCCCCAAAGTTGGCTCATATACGGGTGGGGCTGGGAACAGGCCAAATCTTCTATTGGAATTCAAAAGGACCAGGATGTGTGAGTTAAAGAGCAATTTACATTATTAACTAGGAGAGGGTGGGAATCTAGAAAGCAAGCTTTCCCGCATCATTCCCCCCTCAAGCAGTTGGAACTTAAATTCATTTAAGGAAAAAGAAATAGGGCAAAGTCTCTTAGTGAGACAGAATTGAAGATTTTCTCCTTCCAGGAATTTCCAAGTTCAGGGGTCCCCTCTTCATCCCCCCCCTCAAGCAGTCACCTCCAAAGGCATGTGGGAAAAGGGGCGCCGATCTCCTCTTAACTGCTTCGAGCTGGCAAGGGTCGTAGAGATTTGGGGGTTCATGCCAGGAGGTGAGGCATGAGGTGTGGGGTTTGGGGATGACAGGTGTGCATCTAAGGGGTGTGTGTCCCGGTCAGTCATTCCCAGTCAGTTGTCCCATGTTCTCCAGGCTGAAGGGCCTTTGAAGAGTCCAAAGGTTGAAGCCCAGATCTCCGGAGCAGGTTAAAACCGGGGTGTCATCCACGGTGGAGATGGAGACAGCAGGAGATGCATCAGATCCCTCCTGTGGGCTGCCTGTAAAATGCTGATGGCCCATCTAACAAGGAGAAATAGGAGAAAATGCTGGGAGCAAAAGATTATTTGTCTATAGTAAAAAGTGTTAAGTAGCCTCGAATTTAACCCTTTCACTCTTAATTTCCAGGAAAGCTAATTTCTCCCGGTGTTGGTCCAGGGTGTAGACTAAGAAGTCAGGGGAAAACTGGAGGACTATATGTCTAATTAAGATAAGAATGCAATTTAAGCTCTTAGAAATATTTTAACTGTGCTGCCTTTCTTTAAAAAGAGTTGGTTCCTCAATAAGCAAAGATCCTAAGCCTTCCCCCCACTTTCCCCACTCTTATGGGGGAGGGGTGGAAGGGGTCAGAGGGAGTACAAAGTATCTCAGCACTGCCGACCCAGCTTACCGGCCCCTGAGGTGTTGGGACTGTCCTGGGATAAAAAGGGAAACAGGGCCAGACCCCAATTCCCTACCGGGGAGCAGGACCGGGGGCCAATTCAGCCCCTGTGGTGTGACACAGTTTCTCCGTTGTTCCTCCTGCTCGAACTCAGGACAGAGACTAGGGTCTCCTCGGACAGTTCCCAGGGCACCTACAGGCCTAAGTCTGGGAGAGATTTGTATTAAACGGCGCTTCCGCTCCAAATGTTTTTACAGGAGGCAGAAGTTGCTCCGAGAAGAAAAGAGCTCAGTGTCTCAGGTTAGAGTTAAAGGGAAACCAACAGCTGTTAGCAGCAGAGTGGAAGAAACATTGAGGTTTGGACCCCGAAAAAGTTGAGGTGGTGGGTGGGTCCTAGGTTTCACTAGGCTGAGTCTTTCAGCTTTAAAAGAGGCAAGAGTGCTGGGTGTGTTTTGGCTCACAGCTTTTGCCTGAGGGCATGTGTCAATCAGTCCCAGGATTAGAAAGAAAAAAGCTAAAGGATGGACTTGTCCAGAGAGATTGGGAATTCAGCTAATCTATTCAGATCTGAGTTCAGGTGTTGAGAATGAGGCATTTTTCTCAAGCCCAGTGTTTGTCTCTGCATTAAGAGAAAGCTTAAAATCTCCATAGGGATGGGGTGTGGACAGGTAAAAAACTTTTATTCTTCCAAATCCTTGCAGCCTCCCTCGTATCTCTTAGAGATAGAGCCGACAAAAGAAGGCCTTTTGTCAATCCGCAGCAATTCTTAAAGAATTGTGCCAGAGCTTAGAGCTCCCAACGACGACCCAAGCCCGACCGAGGGCTTTGGGTGTCCACTGCAAGATAAGGAAGGAAAAAAAGTCTTTTACCTTGTCCAGAGTTAAGAAAGCTAATTCATGGCAAAACCCAAAAACTTTCGCATTCTATAACGTAACCTTCCTAGACGTCTCTAGAAGGTGTCACAAAGGGCCCTCCCAGAGGACCGTTTGCCAAAACAAAACAGGATTTCGACCTCACAGCGTCCTATGAGCGACAAATCCCCCAAGACTGCCAAGAGTCTCCCAGCGAGCTCAAATTAGCCCGGGCATTTGAGCCGCCCCCGCACTATTGATTAGAAAAATGCACATTAATTCTGATGGAAGTGGATCTCTTCAATAAAGAGAGCTAATTCAGTTTCAATTGATCAAAGATGGACAGAAGCAGCTATACCCAAAGAAAGAACACTGGGAAATGAATATAAACTGCTTGCATTTTTGTTTTTCTTCCCGGGTTATTTATACCTTCTGAATTCAGTTCTCCCTGTGCAACAAGAAAACTGTTCAGTTCTGCACACATACATTGTACCTAGGATATACTGTAACCTATTCAACATGTAAAGGACTGCTAGCCATCTGGGGGAGGGGGTGGAAGGAGGGAGGGGAAAAATCGGAACAGAAGTGAATGCAAGGGATAATGCTGTAAAAAATTACCCTGGCATGGGTTCTGTCAATAAAAAGTTATTAAAAAAAAAAAAAGAAAGAAAAGAAAAATGCACATTACAACAACTTTGAGGTACCACCTTATACTTTTCAGATTGGCTAAGATGACAGGAAAGGATAATGATAAATGTTGGAGGGGAGATGGGAAAATTGGGACACTAATGCATTGTTGATGGAGTTGTGAAACAATCCAACCATTCTGGAGAGCAATTTGAAACTATGTCCCCAAAGACTATCAAATTATGCATACCTTTTGACCCAGCAGTGTCACTACTGGGACTGAATCCCAAGAAAATCATAAAGGAGGGAAAAGGATCCACATGTGCAAAAATGTTTGTAGTAGCTCTTTTTGTGGCAAACGAAGGATTAGAAAAGGAATGGATGCCCATCAATTGGGGAATGGCTGAGCAAGCTGTGGTATATGAAGGTAAATAAAAAATGATGAACAAGCTGATTGTAGTGCATGGTACTTATACAAAAATTGATCATGTGTTATGGCATAAAAACCTCAAAATCAAATGCAGAAAGGCAAAAATAGTAAATGCATTTTTTTCTGATCATGATGCAATAAAAATCATATGCAATATAAGACCAGGAGAAAATAGATCAAAAGTTAATTGGAAATTAAATAATCTAATCCTAAAGAATGAATGGATGAAACAGCAAATCATAGACACAATCAATTAGTAATATCATTCAAAAAAATGACAATAATGAGACCAGAATTATAATAACGATACCAGAATTTGTGGGATAGAGCCAAAGAGGTTTTAAGGGGAAATTTTATATTTCTAGATGCTTACTTGCATAAAATAGAGAAAGAGATCAATGAATTGGGCTTACAAGTAATAAAGCTAGAAAAAGAACAAATTAAAAACTCTCAAATACAAAATTTGAAATTCTGAAACTAAAAGGGGAGATTAATAAAATTGAAAAAGCCCTGTTGAATTAATAAATAAAACTAAGAGTTGGTTTTATGAAAAAAAAACCACAAAATAGATAAACCTTTAGTTAATTTGAGGAAAGAAGAAAATCAAATTGTTAGTCTCAAAAATGAAAAGGGAGAACTTTCCACCAATGAAGAGGAAATTAGAGCAATAATTAGGAGTTACTTTGCCCAACTATATGCCAGTATTTTATTATTTAATTTAAATTAAATTAATTTAATGCCAATAATGATATAAATGAAATGGAGGAATATCTAGAAAAATATAGATTGCCCAGGTTAACAAAAGAGGAAATAAATTAAATAGTCCCATTTTTAGAAAAAGAAATAGAACAAGCTATTAATTTACTCCCTAAGAAAAAATCCCCAGGGCCAGATGGATTTGCATGTGGATTCTACCAAACATTCAAAGTACAATTAATTCCAATAATATATAAGCTATTTGAAAAAATAAGGAAAGAAGGAGTCCTACCAAATTCCTTTTGTGACACAGATATGATGCTGATAGCTAAACCAGGTAGGTGAAAACAGAGAAAGAAAATTATATATTAATGAATATTGATGTAAAAATCTTAAATAAAATATTAGCAATGGGATTACAGAAAGTCATCCCCAAGATAATACACTATGACCAAGTAGATTTTACACCAGCAATGCAGAGCTTAGTTTTTTATTAGGAAAACTATCAGCATAATCAATTATATGATTATTTGATTATTGAATCAAACTAACAAAAATCATATGATTATCTGAATAGAAAAAGTATTTGATAAAACCCAATATCTATTCCTTTTAAAAAGACTAGAATATAGGAATAAGTGGACTTTTCCTTAAGATGAACAAGCCAATTTTAGAAAGGTCTGGAAAGATTTACATGAACTGATACTGAGCGAAACAAGTAGAATCAGGAATACACAGTTGGTCTACATAATACAGTATACATAATAACGGCAAGAATGCTCAATGATCAACTATTAAAGGCTTAATTTTTCTCAGTCTTTCAGTGATCCTAAGGAATTCAAATAGAATTTGGACAGAAAATGACATCTGTATCCCCCCCCCCCAAAAAAAAAAAAAAAAAAAAAAAAAAAAAAAAAAAACTAAGGAGACTGAATATAAATCAACACATGCTATATTCTCTTCTTTTTGTTTTTTTTATCTCTTCCATGATTTTTCCCTTTTGCTCTGATTTTTCTCTCCCAACATAATTTATAAAACAATGTATATTTAAAATAAATAAACTAAAATAAATTGGGTAGAACGGGACTCACTTCTTTTCCCCTCTTAGTATCTTTATTCCCTGTCAGCAGGTAGCCAAAGCATTTGCCTCATGCCTTTCTTCCTAGGGTCAGAACCCTCGTGTTCTCCCCCATACCTTCTTTTGCACCCCAGACCTCTTCTTAGAATTTAGGCTCTGTTACCCCAGAGTGATACAGTAACTTCAGTTCAGGTCATCAAGGTTACCTTAGAAATTGTACTCTCTACTTTCCTCCTTCGCTGCCCATGCTCCTCCCTCTAAGGCTCCAGAGGCCAAGCTCAAGGCCAGGGTGAGGACACAAGCTGGTGTGTAACAAAACAAACCATACAAACAGTCCCATTTCCTGAGTTTGAAGTAGGTTCTCCTGGAGGGGAGAAGGAAATCCAGGCCACATTTTCTGTAACTTGAGCAAGAATTGAGCCATGACAGTCTGCTTCCCAACAATTCTCCCGCCTTCCCTCAAAGGTCTTTCTTGAAGCTGCAACCTGGCCAGGGTTGGAGCCCAGGAAAACACCCTTTGTTGGCAGGGACATAGAATGCCAATCCAGAAAAGAATAGAACCGGGTGTGCTAAGAGCAAAAGGTCTTAGGACTGAGAAAACTAGGAGCAAAAGAGTTCCCACCTGTAGGGGTAGGTAGGAAAGTGTGAGACAGACAGACCTAGCCTGCATTACCTAGGTTATCTCTCCACAAGCAGCTAAGAAATAGTTTTAAGTAGTGCCCTGAGGCTAAGAAAAAAACCGAGAGCAGTTTAAAGTCCCGTCTTTGTAGACAGCCTAGTGAGCATGCGAAAGCGTAATTCTGAGGCTTCTACAGACGCAGGATGACCAAATCAGGGAACTGAGTCCCGTTTAAAATGTATGGGACGAGCACACGTCCTGAGGGCTGGAAGCTGTGGCTTTAAGAGCCAGGTAAAGGTCTGGAAGGGGCACGGCTCACTTGTCCAAATTGCTAGCAAAGTTCTGTTTTAAAAGTTGGTGACAACCTTTCCAGAGATTTGAGAAGATTAAGATTGAGTCCCCAATCTCCCCACTGTACAGTAACCCCGAGAAGGGGACAGGATAGGAGCATTTAAACGGCAGGTTGCCAAGCCACATGGGAGAGGTCCGAACCAGGCCTCAAGTTCTACACTCCCCACTCCATGGAAGAAGGGGAGGAAAGGCCAGAACAAGGGTGGGGGAGAAAGAGATGCCATCTTACCCAGCGCAGTGCATTTTGAATGGCGAGGGCTCCTCTGGCGATTCCACGCTGGAACTTGAAGGCGGGGCAGCTCATCTAAGCCCTCAAATCTTGCTGGGAGAGCAAAACCTGAAGGGAAGACCGCTTACCCCTGTCCAGGGAGTAGCTGCCGTGGGCAGAGACATTCTCTAAACTCACCCCAATTCAGTGACCTTTCTCCTCGTGGCTACAGCCTGACCATTAGAGACTCCATTGCTCTTAACAGTGGCGTGGGAGAAGGGCTCAAACACAGCTCCTCTTACGTTTCTCCGGCTATCTCCCCAGAACAGAGCAAAGAGAGCGCTGGCCTGGGACCCCCGAGAGGGGTGGGGTCCCCAGAACAGCCACATGACCACTCTTTGGTCTGGGGTGGTGTTAAAGAGACACTTCCTCTCGTGTCTCAACAGTTCCTGCTGGAGAGCAGGACTATCTGGTGACGGAAAAAAAAAGATTAGAAATGCATTGAGATGCAAAGGAAGGGCCTTTCTCTCTCCAAAGGATTTAGTCAAAGGGAGTTTCTTCAAGCAAAGCATCTGCTCCAGGAAAAGACTTTAGAGGCAGGGGAGTGTCTAGATCAAAGAAGCCTTTTCACCTGAAATGGAAGTAGGGTGAGACAGAACACAGATATTCTCCCCACTACCTTTAGAGATAGAGTGAGACCAAAGAAAGAATGCAGATTCTTCCCGGAATAATACTGCCTGAACAGCTCAAAACCCAGATTGGTTCTGAGTGCGCCCCGAAAAGGTTGGGGTCCAGTTTGATCGCCAAATTATCTAGCTTCCAGTGTTCCCGGTCAGGGAACCAAATGTTGAGGTCTAGGTTTGGGGTACCTAAATGAAATTAGGGTTAAGGTCTAGTGGCAGGTTTGGGGTACAGATTCGACGCAAGGGGGTCTAGTAGCGGCGCGAGTTCCCAATAAAAGCATTTATTGGCCCAGAGAGCTAGATTGATAAAAGAGGTTTATTATTATATAAGCAAAGTTAAAGTATAGGAGAAGGTAGAGATAAGGAGGGCACTGGACAGAGGGTCCAGTGGACAGAGGGTCCTCACATGGTAGCCATGTTTGGAATCTCTGCAAAGAGGGGTTCCCAGCGTGGCCTTTTTATAATAGGAGACTTAGCTCGAGGGGCTTTCGGGTGTAGCCCCAAAGTTGGCTCATATACGGGTGGGGCTGGGAACAGGCCAAATCTTCTATTGGAATTCAAAAGGACCAGGATGTGTGAGTTAAAGAGCAATTTACATTATTAACTAGGAGAGGGTGGGAATCTAGAAAGCAAGCTTTCCCGCATCACTACCTTCACTTTTTTAGTAGTCTTTAACCTCCTTTTTTTCATTAGAGTTCCCCCTCCCCCTTCTAACTCCCTTCACTAACTTGCTCTTCCCAAGTACACAATGTCTCCTTACCCTATTACACTTGACAGATTTTTTTACATTGACCCCAAAATAGGAACTACTATTAGAATTGGCCTATTTAGTGATACTATTTTAAATCTATTATAATTCCCCATTATAATTTTTAGTTTGCCTTTAAAACTCATCACTGGCTAAAGCAGACACAGATCTTTTATTTAAAGTAAGCAACAGAATGACTACATGTTAAATGGAGAGACATAGCTTCTGTACAGATTATGCTGGTTTGTGAGTACCCTTTTAATATATCTCTTAGAAACATAACTGATAACAACTGCTTGGGGAAAAAAAGTGTCATTTATTGCGGGGAGGGGGGGGAGAGGCATCAATATAACTGCTTAGGAATTTAAGGCATGAAAATATTTGAATTTAATTGCTTTGTTGTGTTAATACTGCAAGTCAGTCAGGGGTTTGTTCTTAGAATTCAGGGTAACTAATTGGTCATTATATGTTTCTCTCTCTCTCTCTCTCTCTCTCTCTCTCTCTCTCTCTCTGTCTCTGTCTCTGTCTCTGTCTCTGTCTCTGTCTCTGTCTCTGTCTCTGTCTCTGTCTTTCTCTCTTTTGGTCAGTACCTGTAATTTCATTAGAGTGAGAAATTTGTTGTAATTCCTGTGGCTTAAAGTTATGCTCTCTCAATGTCTCAGACAGCTCCGGAAGCAACTTCCCAATTGGTCATCATACTGTTAGTATGTGTCGAATGCAGAACTTAAACCCAGGTCATTGTGACTCCAAAGTCATCCCTCTGTCCACTGTATAATATGATTATCTCGTTACTTTCTTTTTGTGATTTTAATAAAAGAAAAATGGCATTACAATCATAAACTAGTCAAGGGTGCCTTTGTTAGCTTTATGGAGGTTGTCCTAAAGACTTTGTCCCCTATTTTAGTTCCCAACACTTAGATAAATACTCTGAGTACTGTAATTCTGACTTGCTAGCCTTTACCTAAACAAATCAGGAATACTGTCTAAGGTCAGAGGACAGAAGGCACAGTTCTCTTTGTGTTCTGCTATATTGATTTATCCACCTATTCCATTTCTTGAGACCTTTTTCCATGTCAAAGCCTGAACTGTTTATTTCCTTCTTTCTTATACCTGTTTGAATCATAATTTGTGCTTTATACTTGGATATCAGTATCCTCCTCCCTGAATGTTAATTCCCATCCTGACTACCTGTGCCCCTCAGATTAGTGGTATCAAACTTAAAATAGAAACAAGGGTCACTAAATCATATATTAAGATCCCTCTGGGGGAAGCATATTGACTTAGAAATCACATACTAACATTATCTATGTTATATTTTTACTTACTGTATTGTATTTATTTTTATTTAATAGTTATTAATTACATTTTAGTCTGTTTTGTTTATGCTTGAGAGTGTTTTGTGCCATGTGGAGCCTCTTGGCTATGTGTTTGACACTTCTGTAACTTACTGTTATTCTCAGTATTATCTTCCAAATTAGCTTAATTCCCTTAGATTCTTACTTGGTTCTAACCCTTAAGGTAAACAGTACCGTAATAATAGCAAGATCATATGATGATCAATTCTGATGGACATGGCTCTTTTTAATAGTGAGATAATTCAGGCCAGTTCCAATGGACTTGTGATGGAAAGAGCCATCTGTACCCAGAGAGAAGATTGTGGGCACTGAGTATGAATCACAACATAGTATTTTTACTGTTTTGGTATTGTTTGCATGCAAGTTGTTTTCTTTCTCATTTTTTTTTCCCTTTTTGATTTGCATCTTTCTTGTGCAGCATGATAATTGTGGAAATATGTGTAGAAGAATTACACATGTTTAACATATTGGATTACTTCCAGGAAGTAAGGAGAGGAAAAAAATCTGTTTCACAAGGTTTTGCAAGGGTGACAGTTGAAAATTATCTATGCATGTTTTGAAAATAAAAAGCTTTAATAAAAAATTTAAAAAAAAATAAACCGTACCCACATGCTCAGTTTCTAAACTAATTGTTCTTCCACTTTTCTCCTGCCTGTCACTTTAAATTGGGGTGGGGCTCATGGGCTCATGGGCCATATAAGGTCCACAGAATAGCTTGAAGGTCTGGCCCTCCTAAGGCAACTGCAGGTGACAACAACCTCCCATTGTTTGATTTCTTTTAAGATGATAATTTTATTTGGCCCATGAATAGGTTATAAATTTTCAAATGGCCCTTGGCAGAAAAAAAGTTCCCTACTTCTGCTTTAAATGATCTCACCAGCCCAGCCTCATTTTCTGGTCTGGACCCTTTAAACTGCCCTGATCTGTAGTCTCCCATTACTTAGTGCTGACTACATTTCAGGAATATTTCCACAGGTTCCAACTGGAATTGAGTTAATCATGCTAGCATATCATGATCTTACAGTCCAATCAGTAGTGAGGTTTAACCTAATGATATCCACAGAAAAATTAAGTGGATGAAGAATGCCTAATTGTCTATAGTTTAATATGCTTTTGGATAGATATTTCCAAATGTATGGATACTTCAGCTTATGAAATTGGTCCTGCTTAGGTAGACATTGCAGATGGATTAGAAATGGATAAAATGAAAAACTGAATTCTATTTGGAAAATTATACAGTGCTTTCAACCATTCTACACAAACACCTAACTTTTTTTTTAAAGCATCTTTATTCTTTTAGTCATTTTTTATAACTTATCATATATGCCACAGTTTGAAGAATTAACATCATGGATGACTCAGAGGATAATAAAAACTTATGGTAGGTTCAAATAGGTTGTAGCCTATTTTTAAAACAAGTAAGTTAAGACGTTCCATAAAAGATTATATCCAAGAAATTATGATCAGGATTTAGAGCAAGAACAAAGTCTGATAAATGGATAGCCTGAGTGAAGCATTAGTACTTATATTTTTAATTTAATTTTTTTTTCAACTAATAAGCAATCTTTTATCTCATAGTTTTCTTGTTGCTATATAAATTGTTCTGATTCTGTTCCCTTCACTTTCCTTCATTTCCCTTCATTTCAAAGAAGTTTTCCAGAGTTTCTCTTAACCCATCCCTGCTATAAGAAATGATAGCATAATAATATAATAAATTCATTCATTGTAATTTGTTCAGCCATTTCTCAGTTGTTAGGCGCCCTCTTAGTTTTCAGTTTTTGTGCTACAACAAAAATAACTGCTATAATTATATTTATACATTTGGACCTTTTTTTTTTTTCTTTTTAGGCAGCTAAGTGGCACAGTAGATTAGATATTGTGCCTACAGATTCAAACCCAGTTTTGGACACTTAAGAGATGAATGAGATGGACAGGTCGCTGAATCTGTTTGCCTCAGTTACCTCAACTGTAAAATGAAAATCATGATAGCACCTACCTCACAGGATTGTTGTGAGGCTTAAATAAGCTATTTGTAAAGTACTTAAAATTATGTCTGGCACATAGTATGTGCATAGTAAATGTTTATTCTTTTCTCCTCCCTGCTCTTTCTCTTCCTTGGTAATTTTGGAGTAGTGGAGTATTAAAACATACAGAGAAAGGTTTCCATGTGGGCCACCTGTGATGGAATGATAAAGATCTGTGAATAAGTGAAGGATTGATGAGAATACTTGAATAAAAATCACCCAGAATGAGAGGATGTGGGTTGTTTAAAGGCTGTACCTTAGGAGAGAGAATATCTATTAGAGTGACTTTATGCTTCCATTGAAGCATAAGAGTTCGTGCCCACCTCTACTTCCACAAAGGCTTACCTTGGGAGTGGGCACCATCGTAGAGAGCCTCCATGTCCAGTGGCTGATGAATTGGAGAAAGTGCAGAGAGTCTTTATATGCCAGGCTTGGTGGAGCTGTGTTTAAAACTATGGCGAAGTGTCGTGTTCTTTTTTCTTCTTTAAAATAATATAATAGGCTTATATCCCAAAGAAATACTAAAGAAGGGAAAGGGACCTGTATGTGCCAAAATGTTTGTAGCAGCCCTGTTTGTAGTGGCTAGAAACTGGAAAATGAATGGATGCCCATCAATTGGAGAATGGCTGGGTAAATTGTGGTATATGAATGTTATGGAATATTATTGTTCTGTAAGAAATGACCAGCAGGATGAATACAGAGAGGACTGGCGAGACTTACATGAACTGATGCTAAATGAAATGAGCAGAACCAGGAGATCATTATACACTTCGACAACGATATTGTATGAGGACGTATTTTGATGGAAGTGAATTTCTTTGACAAAGAGACCTAACTGAATTTCAATTGATAAATGATGGACAGAAGCAGCTACATCCAAAGAAAGATCACTGGGAAACGAATGTGAACTATCTGCATTTTTGTTTTTCTTCCCGGGTTATTTATACTTTCTGAATCCAATTCTCCCTGTGCAACAAGAGAACTGTTCGGTTCTGCAAACATATATTGTATCTAGGATGTACTGCAACATATCCAACATATATAGGACTGCTTGCCATCTAGGGGAGGGGGTGGAGGGAGGGAGGGGAAAAATCGGAACAGAAATGAGTGCAAGGGATAATGTTGTAAAAAAATTATCCTGGCATGGATTCTGTCAATATAAAGTAATTATTAAATAAAAATTAAAAAAAATAATATAATAATGGTTCTTTCTGGGAGCGAGTTCAAGTCCTTGTTTGGGCACCAAAATGTGGTGATTTTCTTCTTTTAAATATAATATATACATATAGTTCTCTTTGGGAGAAAGCAGGTTTCTCAGGGAGGTTTTCTGGAGGCAGCCTTAGTTGCAGGTGAAAGTAATAATTACCCAAATGCAGCCAGGTGATAAAAGTTCAGATCTTTTATTGTCTCCAATATAGCCCGGTTAACTTAGAGGCCTATTTCTCTGCTTGGTTCCAAGAGCTCTTGCAGCTTTGTCCTTTGCTTCTGCCTCTGCTTTCTTCAGCCTCCAATTCAGCTCCACTCTCCATGTAATTCCAATGAATTCTCTCGACTGGGCTTATATATGACTTTTCTGAGAGAATGGGATTATGGGTTTTCTCCCATAGTGCTCTCTGGCCCTAAGAGCTTCAAAGGAGGTGTGAATTCAGATATCTCATACTAAACCCTGAAATCCCCCAAACGTGTGAATTCCAATGAGTAAAGGTGTGAACACAAGCATTGTATCAATTACATTGAGTTAACATTAGGATTCTAACATCTCCCTTGAGTTATCACCTTGTTTCAAGTTGAGTTAACACTAAGATTCCAACAGCAAAGAGCAGAAATAGGTTTACTTGGGATGAGTAGTCATATGCAGTTTATGATACAAGACAAGAGATAGAGACAAAAAATTGGTTTTAAGTCCTGTTTTATCCAGTTACTAGCCATTTGATTGTGGAAAAGTCACTTAACTAGTCTGAGTCTGTTTCTTTATTCTTAAAATCAGAAATGGGGCAGCTGGGTGGCTCAGTGGATAGAGCACCGGCTCTGGAGTCAGGAGGACTTGAATTCAAATTGGACTTCAGACACTTAACACTTCATAGCTGTGGGACCCTGAGCAAATTACTTAACCCCTATTGCCTCAGCAATAAACAAACAAACAAATAAATAAATCATGGTTTCCACTATCTACCTCATTATTGTCAGGATTGTCCTTTTAAAGGATCCAGGTACTTCCAAATGTTAGCTTTAAATTTTTTTTAATGAATGTACTGCTGTTTCAGATCTTAAGATAACTATTTCCCTTTCTCCCTATTCAGCCTCCTTTTCCCCACCCTTTTTCTCATACCCATCCTGAATTCTTGATCCCTCAAATACACTCCTACTTAAGCTTTCTTGTTACTTATTTCTCTTCCCTACATATCTTGATCTTTGAACCTAGCCTTTTTTTTTATTTTAGCTTTTTATTTACAAGTTATATGAATGGGTAATTTTTCAGCATTGACAAATGCAAATCCTTTTGTTCCAATTTTTCCCCTCCTTCCCCCTACCCCCTCACCCCAGATGGCAGGTTGACCAATACATATTAAATATGTTAAAGTATAAGTTAAATACAATATATGTATACATGTCCATACAGTTATATTGCTGTACAAAAAGATTCGGACTTTGAAGTAGTGTATAATTAACCTGTGAAGGAAATCAAAAATGCAGGCAGTCAAAAATAGAGGGATTTGGAATTCTATGTAGTGGTTCATAGTCACCTTCCAGAGTTCTTTCACTGGGTGTAGCTGGTTCAATTCATTAATGCTCTATTGGAACTGATTTGTGAACCTATCTATTCTTGACAAGTCTTCTTCCAGTATTCCTTGTTTAGATTCAGTTTCTGAAATCCCTGAATCTACATACACGTCTCTAAACTTCGCCTGTGTCTTCTAGCTTGATCTGGCATTCTAGACCCTGATCTTGACTCTGACCTCAGAATTCTTGGTTGCTGTCTTTCTCACTTTGTACAAACTGGTTCCCCCCAAAATACTAATACTCTTCTGCTTAAGCAGAAGAAAATATGAGCAGCTACATGGCACAATGGATAGAGCACCAGATCTGGAGTCAGGAGGACCTGAATTCAAATTAGGTCTCAGACATTTAACACTTCCTAGCTATGTGATCCTGGGGAAGTCACTTAACCACAGTTGCTTCTTCCCCCGCTCTCCACTCCCACCCCCCCAAAAAAAGTGAAGAAAAAATTAAAGAAGACATCATTGGAAAGAAAAAAGCACTCTCAAAATTGTTCCAGATTCCATTCAAGACTCAGCTCAATTAGATTTGCAAAAGGCAATTCTCAATCTTTCTTACTGCTACCTTCTGTTTCACTATACATATGATATATGTATATAATTATCTTGCCTATTTGACAATGAAATATTTTACCTTACTCAAGATTTTTTTCCCCTTAAAATATATATTTTATGCGGATTTACTTTGTATTAAACTAATATGTAGAAGCCAGAATTTGACAGCAGTGGATTTGATTAGATAAGGCAAAAAGTTAAAGAATTTTCATTTAGATAGTGCTGAATTATTCTGAAATCATCGCTAATAAATATTAGAAATATGTAAGATTTCTTGTATGTTTTTGACCTTAAAAAAAAAAAAAACTTAATGCTTCTACTAAAAAAATTTTTCAGGGAACTGTCTTCTCTCTCCCATTTTTTCCTTCTATATTCTAGATCTCAAGAGACTTCAGAAGATGGGCAGCCTCCTGCATTACCACCTAAACAATCTAAGAAAAATAGTTGGAACCAGATTCATTTCTCACATTCCCAGCAAGATCTGGACAACCATATTAATGAAACATTTGATGTTCCTGCTTCACCTGAAAAATCTACAGTCAGTTATTACTTGACATGTATTAATTTTATATTTTTTACTGTGTAACATGTTATTTGTATGTTAAAAACATATGGTATATCTTAAAAATGGATCTAACTATACAGCACTGCCGTTTCCTAACCATTTTATGATACAGCCAAATTTTGGAAACTCTTATTTACAGGTCTTATTCTTCCTATTAGATTTCAGGGTCTTTGAGGTTAGGATTATTATGTTTTGATACCTATTGTATAAAATATTCCTAGCACATTGTGAGTGCTTTATAAATCATTCAACAAACATTAAGCACTTTCTATGTTTTAGATACTATGATGACCACTGGAAATACAAAAGAAAAAAAAAAAGATAGAACAAGAAAAAACATAATCCTGATCATCAAGGAGCTCAAAATCAAATAAATAGGACAACATACAATAATTATGTACATAGATATATTTATAAAGAAATAGAAGAAACAGTAAGGAAGACTGAGAAAGGCTTTTTGTGATGATCGTGTATTTATAATCAGCCGGAGTCAGGAATTCAGGTTAAGGGGAAAATCTTCAATCTTTATTGAAGTGAAGAGGTAAGGAAGGATTGCGATAGCAATATGGGCAGACAGGAAGCCAGCTAGCAGAGGGGGATTGGAGGTGAAGGAGTGGTTGCAATAGCAATGCGAGTAGCTGTGACAAGCCCCGCCAGCCAGCAGTCTCTCTTTCCTCTTCACTTACCACTCCCCTGCCTCCACCCACCAAAGTCGTCATTTCCTATACAACACATCAGGACTTGCACAAAGAGTGGGCAGGGGCCATTCTTTCTCCAAGCATATGGTCCAATTACTATTTAGCCTCACGTGCTTGGGTCCTCAGTGCATCAACTCGAGCCTCAGCCCATTACAGCTTTTCACAAATCAAATTTGAGCTGAGTTTTGAATAGAACCATAGAAATCAAGAGGTAAATTGAATGTAAACGCTGATTTCATTCCAAAATAAAACTATAGCTTTTCAATGGAATATAAATTTTTTAAATTAAGATACTTTAATAAAATTAACTTATAATTTTAATCAAGAAATTGATAAAAAAAAAAAAACTCACTGGCAGGCCTAGATAAGTTTATATTGTAAAATTTACATAAAATTATGTAAAATTTTCCAAATGCCTGAATCACAATATTTTTGGGACTTGCTTTTTTATCTCAGAGCCTTTGGTGATTGTTAACCTTGGAATTTTAACAAGTAGCATTTTGTTGAGTTCTTTAGACAGTTTTGTCTCATTATACATTAATAAAGAGGGAAGCATATACTTGAGTTTAAAGTTTCACTCTAATATCAGGGATCAGGAAAGATGGAAAGACAAGATGATGGAAATCATGATCAAAAGGAGAGAATAGTGAAAGGATAACAGGGCACAAGAAAAGGATCAAGAATATCAAAGATAGCATTTTCACTCAATTCAATAAAAATGTAAACCCCTGCTGTGTATAAGGGAACCAGTTAGGTGCTTTTAACAGCTTATATTCTAATAATACAACATATTATAATGCACAAATAGCAGATATTTTGAGAAAGGAAAGAAAATGGTTTCTTCTAAGAGGAAGGAGCATAGTTATATTAGCTGAACTCTGGAGTAACTTAAGTATTTTAAGATGGCAGAGTAAGAATAAAGTACCCTAGATCTGAAGGATAGCCTGTATAAAATTACACAGAGAGGAAAACATTTTATTCATGCCAATTTGGTGAGTAAATTTTGTGGTATAAATTGGAACTAGACTGTGAAGGATTTTCAGTGTCACTTTTTATTTTCTCTTAAGCCAATAAGGAACTACTGAACATATTGAGTAGGACAATTCAATGACTGTTTTAAATTTTCTTTGGCAGCAATGTAGAGAATGAATTGAGAACAGGAGAGACATTAAGCAGATAGACTAGATGAAGAGTTATTATCATAGTCTTTGGGAGATGTAAGATTCTAGTTATCCAAGAATAGGAAAGAGGACAAAGGGAAAAGTTGGAGAGATTAAATCTACAAGGCTTTATTCTTGATTGGGATTAGGAAATGAATAAGAGAAGAGTCATGGATGACTGTGAAATTGGGAAGGTGAAAGACTAGAAATATGGTGAGTTCTTTAGCAAAACGGAGAAGGAAATGGCAAACCATGCCATTATCTTTGCCAAGAAAACCCCAAAATGAAGCCATGAAGGGTTAGAAAACTAAAATGACTGAAGACCAACACCTTTATTAGAAAAATTTACTTTTTGAGAAGATATGGTTTTATCTGAAAAGAAAATAAGTTCATTATAGACTGCTGCTGTATTTAAAATGTGCATCTTAAAACATGTGATACATCCATTGGAGATAAATAGCAAATGGTTATCAGGAATTCTTAAGAGAACTTAGAGTTAAATATATACATTTAGGATTAATTTATGTGTTTGAATTTGTAGAACTTCAGATCATAAAGAGAGGAAATAGGAGAAGTCTGCTTGGGTTAGAACCTTCAGACGTCTATGCTGACTAGGTAGAATAGTAATGATCTGGCATAGGAACCTGGAAAAGGAATGCTGAAATAGGTGGAAAGAAAATCAAGAAAATATTATTTCAGAAGCCCAGGAGGAGAAATACCTAATACACTGCTTGGCACATATTATGCCCTTAATATATATTTGTTGATTCACAGGATATATTGGTACATACACGTAATCCTATTAAGGGAGATCACCTCAGTTTGCTTGTTGATCAGACGTTCTAAGCTACACTGAGTTTTACCTGTTGAGTGTATGTCTACACTAATTTTGACATTAATTTCAGAATCTTTTGAGAGCAAGGGGTACCATGTTTCCTAAGTAGGGTTGATCCAGCCTAAGTCCAGAACTAGCCCTTTCCACCCTAGATAAGAAAGGAAATTCAGCCCTTTAAAAACAACAGTCCTCTTCACTATCCCTCTACCCACTTACTACCTCCCTCCCCTCCCAGCCAAAAAAAGGGGGAGAACAAAAATCTTGTTGATTAATTGAATGATGGGATCTCTGGGCCAAAGAAATATAGTCACTTTTTTTGTAAATTCAAAGGAAATTACATAATTTCTTTTCTTTTCTTTTTTTAATTAGCCCAATGGTGGTATTCCTCAGGATAATCTTGTTCTGATAAAAATGAAACCTGATGAGAATGGAAGGTTTGGATTCAATGTAAAGGTAATTGAATTAGCTTATCTTTATGTTAAGAAATTTTTCTCTCTCATAAATTTGACACTAACTTTAATACATTTTCTAAGGGTGGATATGATCAGAAGATGCCTGTGATAGTTTCTCGTGTAGCTCCAGGAACACCAGTAAGTTCTCTAAATTTTTCAGGTTCATGGGGGTTGTTTAAAAGTAATATTCTTTATCTGGATATCTGATTATTTGGTTCTTTAGGTAAAGGAAATTAACCATTGTTTTCCCTTTAAATTCATCATTTAAAAATAGAAATGTTAATTTAATCTGTAACTGAAAAACATTGTTTAATTCTCCTCGGTGTAAGTTTATTTTTAATTCATGTTGAATTTTGTCTCAATTTTCTGGCCACATCTTGGGTAAAATGAGTGTGTTATAACCCTTGAAGTAACAAAAAAATAAGTCAGCTATATTGATTATCTCAAGACAGATTGTACTCACTATAATTTATATTCACCAGGTCTTTTCAAATTCCTATCTACATTGTTATCTATTCTCCTTTAGTTTCTGATAAAGGTGTGGCCTTCTTGTCAAGACCAACTCTTCTCCATGTACCACTGGTCTCATCTCTTCCATCAAATTGCCCTCAGTATCATCCCTTCTTTTTTTCTAACCTTCAATTTTTCCTTATCTATTTGTTTCTTTTCTGCTGCCCATAAACCCATCCAAGTGTTGTCTTTTCCTAAAAAAACCTCTCTAGATCTTGCCATCTCTGCTTTTCTTAGCTAATGTTTGAAAAAAAAAAATATATATTCAGTGCTTCTACTTCCCCTTGTGCTCATAATCACTGCAATATGAGTTCTAGACCTTATCATCATCTGAAATTGCCTTCTCCAAACTTACTAATTCTCTTAATTAGCAAATCTAACATCCCTTTTTTAAAAATTTTATGTTCTTTTATAAATTTCATAGATAGCAGAAGACAACAAAAGGATTGTATATAAAATTGTATTCATTTTGTATCACTTTTAAAAGGTGTATAGAATAGATTCCATACATTGCTATTAAAACTTATCCTGATTATGATTCATTCTTTTTGTTCTCTGCTGTGCATTTTTTTAATGGTTTAGTAAGGGCAGAGAGACCCCACAGATTGTCAGGAATTCAGAGCAAAAATAATAATAACACTTATAAAATAATATAAAATTTAATGTACTTTTCTCAGTTTTCTCTGGAAGCATTTGGTACTATTGGTCATTCTCCTCTCTCAGGTTTCATGACATTAAACTATCATCTTAAATGTGGAAATATATATAGAAGAATTGTACATGTTTAACATGTTGGATTACATGATGTGTAGGGAGAAGTTGGGAGGAAGGGAGGGAGAAAAATTTGGAATACAAAATTTTGCAAGAGTGAATATTGAAAACTATCTTTGAATATATATTTTGAAAATAAAAGGCTATTATTAAAAATAAACAGATAAATTAGTTTCTTATCTTTATGCAGATGTCTCCCAGATCTACATGTCCAGCCCTCATCTTACTTTTGAATGTCAGCCTTATATCAACAACTGCCTTTGGAACACTTAGAACTAATTGTCACATAAATATTCAAAACCAATATATTCAAAAGAGAAATTATTAGCTTTTCCCCAAAATCCACCCCATTCCAAAGTTCCCTATTGAAGCCATTGTCATTTTCCCAGTCATCGAGATTTGTAAGCCCAATGTCTTCTTTGACTTCTCACTCTTCTGTACCATATATCACTTGCCAAGTTTTATTGTTTCTTTTACTTTATGCAGCGAGGTGGCACAGTGTATAGAGTGTTTGACTTGAGTCAGAAAGATCTGAGTTCAAATATGGCTTCAAACATTTGATTTTCTCTATGACCTTGGACAAGTCACTTATTTATGTTTCCCTTAGTTTTCTCATCTATAAAATGGGAGTATTGATAGCACCTATCACTGAGAGTTGTAGTGAGAATTAAATGAAATATTTGTAAAGCATTTAGTACAATGCCTGGCACTAAGTAGGTATTATATAAATATTATCTTTTAAAATTATCATTATTGTTATTTATAACACTTCTCACAAAAATCCCCTTCTCTCCACTCACTCAATGATCATAGTCACGTTAGTTTATATCCTTGTTACTTCTCACCTAAGACTTGGAGTAGTTTGTTTTTTGATTTCCCTGCCTCATATTTCTTCTCACATAAATCTGCCTTTTACTCTAATGCCAAAGTGATTTTCCAGGAATACGATTACTACTATGTCGTCGTCCCACAATTCCATAGACGCCGTGACTAGCACCCTTTTACCTCTACAAGTATAAACTCTTCTGTTTGGCATGTGAAACTTTTCAAAACTTGATCCATTCCTACCTTTCTAGTTGGCTTATGCATCATTTTATTACTTTTATTCTACCATAAACAGGATTTTTTCCTTCTTAATGAACTTTTAAAATTACAGTATTTTAGTATTAGTTAAATTTAGCATAATTTAGGAAAGAGAGTTCACCAAGCAGCAGTCTGACAGAGAGGAGCTCATTTGCTTTAGGATAGTGCAATTTGTGCAACATCTGAGATATGAATTAGCTGTTTGTAGTATTAAATAAGGATCACAGGGGGAATTTAATGTATATGGCAAGATAGAGAAACTGAAATATTTCCCAGATGGATGCTTCCTCTATCATATCTTCACTGTGATATGACTTTGATTATTTAGTTTTGAAATATTATGACTTTCTTAAACATATGTATGTATTCCATTTAAAATAGAAAATCACATTTAAAAGCCAAATACAAATTATATTTGGGGGTTATCTATGTTACCAGTCTTTTGCCTTAGTTCAGTAAGTAAAGCCTAATTTTATTTAATTACTCTGTGCTTTTAATCATTTCTATAATTTCATCTTATTATTTCTTGGATGTCTTCTCTGTGCCTAGCACTATCTCTAGGTTTTTGTGGCTAATACAAAGGAAATGTATAATGCATTTACCTACTTAAAATAGGTTTATAGCATATAATTACACGAAAAAGAATAGGAATACAAAATGAAATATAATATAGCACCAAAATTATTGTAATTAAGTGCTCCTATGATGTGTGACCTAGAAAATAAGTTTTGATGAAATCAAGCTCCATTATTATGAGCTATTAGGGAATATTGTAGCTATTTGTAGCCTTACTAGTCAGTTAAAATCTCAAAAATATGATTAAATATGATTGTAAAGCAAATGTTCTTAAGGAAATGATTAGATATGAAGTAATTTTATTTTTAACCTATTTTAAAATCATAAAAAATCTTCCCTTTTTATCCAAAATATAAGTATAATCTGTACAGTGTTGCTAGGATTTAGACTATCAGAATAAAATGAATCATTCATTGCCATTTCTTAAATTAAGTAAGTACTTCCAGTATCTTCAGATTAGGAACCATATTTTGGCAGTTGATTACTAAAGAATATGTCCTAGTTTTCAATGTTTTTTATACTTTATAAATATATGTGTGTGTGTGTGTGTGTGTGTGTGTGTGTGTGTGTGTGTGTGTATACAACAGAAATATTGTCTTTTCAATTTTGTTATAAATATTGTCATCATGATTGAGTGCTAGTTCAGGTCAATATCTTACTGTTGAAGGACTACTGAGAATGATATACTCAGTCTTTGTTTTTAAAACACAATACCTTTTTTGGTGGCAGGGAGGGGAAACTTTTACCCCCCCAAAAAATATATATATATATATGTATATATATACATATATATATATGTATTTCAAAAATAAAGTTAGAATAGACATAAAAACATTTCCCCCATTACCCAGATAGAAGACTAAGGACTTAGCTTATTTCCTGCATAGCAAAAGTCCTACCAAGTTCCAGTCCAAAATATAGTGCTGGATGATTCCTTCTACAGGTTTGGGGTTCTTAAGTTGGCTCTCAAAGATTCTTTTTGAACTTTATGGGTGAGCACTGTGCCTGTTGCATAACCTAACCTGGCTTTCAACTCATGGATTCCTATGACTCTCTTCCAACCTTTTGCAACTTCTGAGGTCTGAGACTCCATTCCCTTCACCTAGAATAAAAAACAACAACAAAAGGCCGCCAAGTACAGAAGGGGTCTAAATGTCCTCAAAAGGGAAGAAAGCCTTGTGTTCCATTTTTCCTTAACCACATGATTCTTCAAAAAGGCACTGAGCTCCTTTTAGATACAAATAAAAGCAAATCACTTCATTTGACAAAGCAGGAAAGCTTTTATAATTCTTTAAAAATAATATATCAAGAATGTTCTCTTGGGGGCAGCTAGATGGCGCAGTGGATAGAGTGCCAGCTCAAGAGGACCTGAGTTCAAATTTGGCCTCAGACACTTAATACTTCCTAGCTGTATGACCCTGAGCAAGTCACTTAATCCCAATTGCTTCAGAAAAAAAAAAATGTACATTTTGTTAGGTAAACAATAGTATAAGAAAGCTTGAATACTATAAAAAAAATGTATAAAAAAAGTTTTCAAAGTGATATCCTAAGAGTTTTCAGTTTAGTGTTTTATATGTTTTAATAAAATGTTTAGATCTTTGTGAGTTTAATTTTTAATGATAGCATTCTGTCATTGAAAGAAAGTAGCATATCTGGAAAAGGGCATATTAAGCATGAAAAGTGTTATCTCCATTGACAAAAAAAAAATCTTTACTTGAGGTACCTAATTAATTTTTTTTATACTATCATGAGTCTAATCCTCTAATCTATTGGCCAGGAAGAACAGGCTTAAAGAAGTTCTTTGTAGTCTATTTAAGGCACTGTGAGAAATCATCATATATACCCCTGAAGTAGTACCACTTTTCAAATTATATGGAAAGTATGTATCCTTTAGCTTTTTCCTGAATAGAGACAAAATCACCTAAAATTTAAAAAAAAGAGAGAGAGAGATATAGACCTGTATCAGATGATTATTACATGTAAACAGTTTCTGGTCAGCAATTTTCTATATAATCTAGACAAGTAGCACAGAATCCCTGTCATGACTAGAGAATGAACTCTGGCAGTCAAGGGGAAATTAAGCTGTAGTTTTCATCTCAATATAAGATGCATGTAAATTAATTTGTAGTTAGAATTTGGATCGCTGCATCTAATGTTCTTCTGATATGTTATCATCCAAAAAAAAAAAAAAAAGTAATTCTTTGATCTAAGGAAGAATTAAGAATTTGAAAACTATTTCCATCATATTTTAGGCTGACCTCTGTGTCCCTCGATTGAATGAAGGGGATCAAGTTGTGCTGATTAATGGCAGAGACATCACAGAACATACTCATGATCAAGTTGTCATGTTTATAAAAGCTAGCTGTGAGAGACACTCAGGGGAACTTGTACTCCTAGTTCGACCCAATGGTGAGTGATCTTTTTCCTTTTTCTTTTTTTTTTTTTCTATGTATAATCTAGGAATTTCATCTTCCTTTTAGCTCTACCTATATAGTGTTCTTGAACCTCGATCCATATTCTGGAAAATCCTTTTAACAAGATTTTCTTTTTATAGGGATTTTTTTTTTTAATGTCATATAGGATTTCTAATTGTCCCTTATTCTTTCAAGGTAATCAGTATCATAAAAAGTTTCAGAAAGGGTCAAGTTATTTAATATGGCACAATGAATCAAAAAATGGCCTTAGAGTCAAGAAAAACCCTAGTTCAAATCCTGCCTCTGACATAAACTTATTTTGTAATCATGAAGACACTTAGTTCCCAGACAGCTCTCAGAAGCTATAATTCTCTAAAGCTATCTTTTGCAAATGAATTACCTTTTTTCATCATTGAAGAAAATTTCCAAGCATTCCTTTAACCATTGAAGTCCCCCATCCAGATTTCCCTTTCTCCCAAAGGACCATTATCACTCTTGCTTCTCTTCTATTTCAGCAACATAATGGTATGTAAAAATTTAAAATGAAAGATTCTCTTATCACCTTATTCCCTTTTTGCTCTTCGTCTTTTCCAAAGAGTCATCTGACCAGTGGTTCCTATGTCTGGTCAGGAGGTAACCAAGAGCTCAGTATAATGCCTGTAATCTCTTACTGCCCTTCCCCAGTCACAATTTATAATTTGAAATGATCCTTTTATCCATTTGAATGAGTTAGGACCAAAATCTACCATTTCTTTCCTTTAAATCTCAGTTTTGTTGATAACTTTTTTTTTTATCACCTTCATCTTCAAATATATCTTTCTACTTCTTCTACTCAGGGATTTATCCAAGGAAGGAAGCAATCATTTTAGCAAACTCAGTCATTTTCTCAGCTATATCTGACAATATGTGCCACATTTCAGACCTTTATTTCTCTTCTATCCAAAGAAAGAAAGGAAGTGAATTTTCTCAGATTGCTTCATGGACCAAGCTTAATACATGTCATTTCTGAAGGTCCACATTAAATTAAATTGGTAAGAAACTTTAAAACAGAAATTTAGGGTACCTAGATGAAGTCAGAAGGACCTGAGTTCAAATGTGGTCTCAGACAGTTAACGCTTCCTAGCTGTGTGATCATGGGTAAGTCTCTTAACCCCAGTTACCTCAGCAAAAACAAAACAAAACAAGACCAAAAAAGAAAAGTTAAACAGAAATTTGAGCAAACAAAAAGCAAATTTAAAAATTAAAACCTTTTTGCAGCCTTTCTTTGCCCTACACTAACTGTATTTGTAAAATCAGCTTAGTATATAATATACCTTGTTATGCTCCTGATATTTGTGATCCCAATTAATATAGGAACTAAGTTTAAAGTCTTACAACATGGTGATTCATCTCATAAAAATTTCTTTTTTTTTAAGTTTATAATAAAGCAAGAAAAAAATTCAGTGAAAATTCATTCTTTTATTTACATAGACTTAATTCCTGAATTGCTTTTCTTTGTTAAAAGGGAGTTTTTTCCCCAAAAATCTGTCCAGAGGTGATTAATATAAAAATGAAAGGCATCAGTAAAGCTTGTTTTTAAATTTTTATTCTTTCAGTTTTCCATTATTCCTAGGCCTACTTCTCCTTATAGTGTTTTTTAGTCTATGGGATTCTATACTTTATCTGAATCTTTAAATAAGTTCCTATAAAATCTAGTAGGCATGTCAAACCATTCCCAGTTTTCTTCTCTTTAACCTTTTGTATGTTTTACAATGACTTCTTAAAAAATTATTATGAATTTAACAAATAACTAAATTGAGCACTTTGTATACACAGTAGAATGGAGGGGGGAAGATTGTAATGAAATAAAAAATTTTATTACAAAGATTCGTAACAGATCATTATATAGATTTCAAAGGGGCTATGAGCTTGGATGTGAAAAGAAATTACATTTTTATTTTCACTAATCTCTAATGAAAACTTAGTGTTTCCTTAATGTAGACAATAAACCTCAGTAGTAACCAGACTTTGCCAGATTGTCTTCTCCCAGTCATTGACCCTGTCCAGGATTAAACCAGTTTCTAGCCTAGTCCCCTTTATCAAGACTGCTATTAGGCTGATTCTTTCTTCTGAAAGCAGATTAGTCAGCATGCTTGTTATTCTACATTACCTTGAAACTTGCAACATCTTGTGGAAACTTGAGTATTTCTCATAATTTGAAACCAGAATGCACCTTAACAATATCTAATCCAATCTTTTTATTTGGTTTAAAAAGAGCTTAAGTGATTTGTCATGATTATACAGGTTAAAGTAGGACATCTAAGTTTTGAACACAAATCCTTTGACTTCAAATTCAATATTCTTCTCATTATACTATGCTTACTGTCAACCATACACCCTTATTCATATTGCTGATGCTTCTGAAGATACTATTACAAAGTATTTGGTCAGTATTATCTTTAATCATTTGATATTATAAGACAGGGAACTAAAGAACAAAGATCTGGAACTAGATCAGATCCCTGATGGCAGTTCACTAAAGTAAAATAAATCCAGCAGTTCAAGTGTCCTAGTCTGCTATTCTGCCTTTGTATATGGAGGTGACTAAATATGCAAGAGAAGACAAAAGAGCTGATATAAAACCAAAGATAACTTTAAAAAAAAAAAATCTGGGGCATATTGAACACAAATTGGTTGTTATTTTTTGTCCTTAATAGGCTTCATTTAAATCTGAGAAAAGTAAGAACCAATATAACATTAGGGCTTTAGACCCCCATTTAGCAGAACTTGGGTAATTTATAGCATTTTCAGGTTTTATACAGAAAGATTTTCTAGCTGTCAGACTGGATACTTCTCTGACCTGATACACTGCAATGTTAATTCTGCTTCTTTCCCTTGTCCCTATGTTCTGTGCTTTGCATCCTCTTCTCTATGGCGCTAGTTTTATATAGTCTTAGTAACTAGTTTTGGTCCTAGTAGGAAAATTCTGTTCTGTAACTAAATGTTGCATTTGGTTAATTGGTATAAAGTCATCATAACATAATAGATACAGTAGTGGTTTCAGGACCAGGAAGCAACAGATTTAAATTGCATCTTCTACATACATTGACTTAATGATTGGGTACTCACTTAATTCCTCAATATTCTAGGCAATTCTCTTAAGATTATGGATTTCAGAGAAGGTTCTACCTGCATTGCCAGAATTTCCTATAGGGAATTCTCTGTATCAGTGAAATCACAGATGCAGATTTTATCTATTTCCTTCTGTTTTGTCAGTCTAGTTCTAATCTTACTTTCTTCAAATTCTCAGAGTCTGCCAAAATTCCTATACTAATAACTACTCATTTGCGAATATGGCAGCTTCTTCAGAAAAAATTGATTTTGTCTTTGATGTGTCCTTTGAGCACAATAGTCTGTGGGTGAGGAGTCTTGAGACCTTTTCAGAGAGTAGCCTCACTCAGCCATTCATGCTCAAAGACTACCCTCCCATCAGAAGTTCTTCTGTTTAGTGTAATGTGCTGATTACTAATCAGGCTGTTGGTCTGAAGCTAAAGAAATGCTGAATCTTTACTCCTTTGAGATATATTATATTAGAGAAGGCTTTAATTTGGTAATGATTTTATGCCGAAGGTAGGAATTTTACTTGGCATAATAGGGGTATTCCTCCTGTATTTGTAATGGATGCCAAATTTTATATATTCTTAAATTAATTTTTCTTTAATTTGTTTGTCCTAGGAACATGTCCAGCAAGTGAAAGACACTAATAATTTTCCATGTTCCTTTTCAGCTGTATATGATGTAGTAGAAGAAAAATTTGAGAATGAACCAGATTTCCAATATATCCCTGAAAAATCCCCATTAGATGGTGTTCATCAGAATGATAATGCTTTGAGGGAATCAATGATCCAGCTCGCCGAGGGTCTTGACAGTGGAACAATCCTTACACAGTTTGATGTGAGTGTTTTTAGGTACTTGAGTTTATGGAAAATATTTTTCCTTTCATTTCATAAAATCTTAAGTAGTTTTCCAGTCTTGATTCCATGTTTTTTGAATAAGTAACTTTAAAATCCATAAACTATTAATATGCCTCTAAAATCTTTAAGGAACCACTGTCTCAATATTGAAAAACAATGAATGAATTGGAATATCGTTGTGGTTTAGGGAATGATGAGTTGATAAATTTAGAAAAATATGAAAAGACTTACACTTAAGAAGCATGATGTTTTCCACCTTCAGAAAAAGAAGACAAATAAGCATAGTATAGTTTTATATAGATATATATAAATGTATATATTTGTATCATTATAAGTATATGTGTATGTGTATATGTATGTGTGCTGACATAAATAAACAGTTGTATTTAACTGTAGCATGTTTGGGTAAGGTGGGAGGGAGGAAAAAGGCAGAAAAGAATAAAAAATACACAGTAGAAAAATAAAAGAACCTACAATGAAGCAAAAAAAAAAAAATGGACAGTTCTGAATATAATGTACTATAATATTACATATGTTTTTGTAAAATGGAAACTTATTGTTACATATTTTGAATCTTCTTTTATGTTCTGTTATGCATATGACAAAGTTTTCTTTCTCTGTTTTTTTTTTTCTATTTTATGTTTAAGGGGTTAGGGGGGTTGACTGCTTCCCTTATTTTAAATTTAGTATTTCACTTTCCCCCAGTTATATGTAAAAAACAGTTTTTAACATTGATTTTTAAAACTTTGAATTCCAGATTCTCTTCCCTTTCCTCTCTCCCCCATTGAGAATGTGATCAAATTGATATAAGTTATACATGTGCAATCAGGCAAAATGTTTGCAGAATATTCATGTTGTGAAGGAAATCATAAAACCCCCCCAAAAAAAAAAACCTCAAGAAAAATAAAAAAGGATTAAAAACATATGCTTCAATCAGTAATTTAGACATCATCAAATTCTTTCTGTGGCTATGGATGTCATTTCTCATCATAAGTCTTTCAGAGTTGCCTTGCATCATTGTATTGCCAAAAATAGCTATATCATTCACAGCTAATCATCTTGCAATATTACTGTTATTTTGTTCACAGTACATTTCGCTCAGGGAAATCCATTTTCCAACTGATAAACATCCCCTCAGTTTCCAATTCTTTGTCCCCAGAAAAGAGCTACTATAAATATTTTTTGTATATACAGGTCCTTTTCCTTTTTATTTTTTGTCTCTTTTTGGGATACAGTGATAGTAGTGGTATTGCTTTACTGTCTTATTAGACATTCTAATTGGTATGTGGTAGTACTTCAAAACTTTTATTTTGCATTCTCCAATCAATAATAAGTTAGAGCATTTTTCATGTGGTTATAGGTAGCTATGATTACTTCATCTGAAAACTATATCTTTTGTTCATTTGTCAATTGGGAAATGACTCTTATTTTTATAAATTTAACTTAGTTTTCTTTTTGTTTGAGAAAGGAGACCTTTATCAGAAAAACTTGCTTCACATTTTTTTTCACAATTACTCTTGCTAACTATTTCTACCATCGTCTTCCTACTTGCTCCCCTATTTATTTCACTTCCTTTTCACTTTGTCCTTCCTTAAAAAGACCTTGTTTATGATTGCCTTCTTCCCCAATATGCCCTCCCCTCTCTTATTCCCTTTCTCATCTACTTTGCTGTAGGGTAGATATTACCCAGTATGGTAAGATAGAGTTTTATACCCAATTGAATATGTATCTTATTTCCTCTTTGAGGTAATAATCCCTTCTATGAGAATAAGATTCACTCACTCTCCTTTATTTCCCCTCCTCTTCTTCACTGTACTAACTTTTTCTTGTGATTTGTCATAGTTTACCCCATTCTATTTCCTCCCTCCCTTTCTCCTAGTGTATTTCTCTCTCACTCCTTAACTTTACTGTGTCCTCTGTCTACATAATACTTCCTCTAACTCTTCTAATAAAAAGAAAACTCTTTTGAGTTATAAGGGTCATTTTCCCATAAAAGACTGTTTGCAGTCTAACCTCATTAAGTCCCTTATGATTTCCCTTTCCTATTCAGCTTTTTTTTGTTTCTCTAAGAAGCTCGTGTTTGAAAGTCAAATTTTCTATTTATCTCTAGTCTTTTCATCAAGAAGGCTTTGAAAGTCCTTTATTTCATTGAATATTCCTTTATTTCATTGAATATCCATTTATATTCATTATATTAAGTTTTGAAATATTATACTCAGTTTTGCTGGATATGTGATTCTTGGTTGTAATTCTAGCTCATTTGCCATGTGGAATATCATATTCCAGGGACTCTGATCCTTTAATGTAGAAGCTGCCAAATCTTGTGTTACGCTGATTGTGGTTCCACAGAACTTGAATTGTTTATCTCTAGCTGCTTGGTATGTTTCCTTCTTGACTTGGGACCTCTGGAATTTGTCTATTATATTCCTGAGAGTTTTCATTTTGGGATCTTTTTTAGGAGGTGATTGATGGATTCTTTAAATTTCTATTTTATTCCCTGGTTCTAGGATACCAGGGCAATTTTCCTTGACAATTTCTTGAAAGATGATATCTAAATTCTTTTTTTTCAGTCATGGCTTTCAGGAAGTCCAATATTATTTTTCCTGGACCTATTTTCCTGGTCAGTTGTTTTTCCAATGAGATATTTCATATTGTCTTCTATTTTTCATTATTTTGGTTTGGTTTTATTGTTTCTTGATTTCTCATAAAATTATCATCTTCCATTTGCTCAATTCTAATTTTTAAGAAACTTATTTTCTTCAGTGAGCTTTTGTCCCTTCTTTCTCATTTAACCAATTCTACTTTTAAAGAGTTGTTTTCTTCAGTGCATTTTTTTTTATTTGTCCAGTTCTTCCTTTTTTAAGGCATTCTTCTTGGTTTTTTGTACTTTTTTTCCCCTTCCTTTATCATTTGGCCTAATCTGTTTTTCAAGGTGTTATTTTCTTCAGTATTTTTTTGTTGTCTCCTTTACAGCCTATTAACTTGTTTTTTATGTTTTTTGTGTGTGTCATTCTTATTTCTCTTCCCAATTTTCTTCTGTTTTGCTTACTTGATTTTTAAAATCCCTTTTGAGCTGTTTCATGACCCAAGACTTGTTTCATATTTTCTTGGAGACTTTAGATGTAGGAGCTTTGACTTTATCATCTTCTTCTGAAAATGTATTTTAGTCTTCCTTGTCACCATAGTAACTTTCTGTGATAAGAATCTTTTTTCTTGTTTGCTTATTTTCTCAGTGTATTACTTGATTTTTAACTCTTTGTTAAAGTAGGGCTCTACTTTTAGGGTTTTTATGCAACTGTTTTCAGAGATCCTTCTAAGGACCTGTAAGTTTTCAGTTCTTCCAAGATGGTATGCTCTAAGGAGAGCTATCTTTACTGCTCTCCTGGTCTGTGAGTGACCACAAGTACTCTTTTCCATTCTGGAACTGTGAGAAAGGTCCCCATTCCACTATGGCTACAAGCTCTAGTATACTGGTGCCTGTCACTCAGGACTGTGAACCTAATTGAGGTATGGGCAAAGCAACAGTGACTTGCTTTGTGAAATGCTAGCAAAGAAACCCGTTTTTTGACTTTTTTTTGTTTTTTGTTATTTGTGACTTTTTTGTTAGATTCTCTTCCCATTGGGGGACTGAGTCCTCTGGAATTACATTTTAAGTTTTAATTGATTTTTTTTTTTAAAGATCGCTTTTCCCAAGTGAAAATATAACTAAAATATAACTAAAAATCTTCCACTTAGCTCCAACTAAAACTCTTTATGTGTTTATCCCTTTCAAAAATAAAGAAGGCAAACCAGGAAGAGTTTTAAATGAACTATTTTAATGCTAAACTTATCTTAATGAGAAATAAGAATAGACCTCATGTTTGCAAATTAAATCCTGTTTCTTCAGCTGGCAGTAACTAGTGGAGATTGCTTGTTGAAGAGTTTGAAATGAGAAATAAACAGTAACATATAACTACTTAAAGGGAAAATTCTTTATCCTTGTAGCTTAGAACTCAACCCTAATAAAAAATATATATTCAGAAATTAAAATAAGTTAAATTTAAGGGATTTCTATTTTAACTAATTATTATACCTTTTTTCATTATTTTCTTAAGACTCCATATTAATAAGGCAGTACCAGCATCATCCATGGTATTTACCTGTGAACTTTTGTTATTATTTAATGTTATTTTCATTTATGTCGCTGTAGTTGGTACATATTTTTCTTTTGAATCTGCTTCATTTTTCATCACTAGAGAAGCAGCATGACAAAGATATACTTCTGGATTTGGAAAAACCTAGGTTCAAGCCCCATCTCTGATACTTTTGTGACCATGAACAAATTAATTCCTTTCTGAGTCTTACATCCCTTATCTATAAAATCATATAATCCCTCTAGAATCTATCTCAATCTCACTGAGCTACTATGAGACTCAAATTATAACATATTTAAAAATCTTTGGAAATTTTAAAATTCTGTGTAATTGGCAGTTAGTATAATTATTATTGTAAATGTCTTCCCATATTCTAATTTTTTCCTACTCTTGATGGTATAATTATATTCCATTACATTCATATACTGTAATTTATTTGGCCTATCTCTGATAATTGGGTAGATAATTTGTTTCTCATTTTGTTACTGTTACAATTAGTGCAACTGTGAATATTATTTTCTTACTCTCTAATGAGATTTGAAAAGTCAACTCTTTTAATTTGTCAAATTTCTTATTCTTTTCCAAAGAAGTTGGGCCATTTCACAGATTTCCTACAGAGTAAATATTAACTTATTTCTCCCACAGCCCCATCAGTATTTAATTTTTGCACATTTTATCATGTTTGCCAATTTGATAGATAAATTTGGTTTTGTTTGCATTTTTAGGATTTTTCTTAATATTCACTTTCACTTCCAGGTTAAAGTTTTTTCTTTTTTTATGTAGTAACAATAATCACTTACATTTATGTAATACTTTGTCATTTACAAAGCACTTTTGTCCCTATAACTCTTATAACCCTATAACCTTAGATTATTTATCCAAGTACTTTTACAAAATGTAAAGTTGGCAAATAAGGGTTAGGAAAATGGAAATACCAAATTAGTAAATGTGCTAATGGCAAACCCAAACCCAAATATAGTGCAACAGTTTTATGACAAAGAACATTGTTGAAATTCTTCCATTTTATTTGTAGTGTTTTTAGCAAGTTACAAAGAAGAGTATCAGATTTTCACATGGACTATGTTAAAAAGAATTGAGTTCATTGCTTCTTGTTATAGTGATGGTCTTGAAGTTTTCTATGTACATTTATTGGTGTTGTCTGTGTGCTAATGTGGATCTTATACTATAACTAAAACTTGTGACTTATTCCCTTATAGCAACTCTATAGGAAAAAGCCTGGAATGACAATGTCTTGTGCCAAATTACCTCAAAATATTTCCAAAAATAGATACAGAGATATTTCGCCTTGTAAGTATATTTTAAAATTAATTTTTAATATTTTGATCTTTCTGATTTATAAATACCAAATAATATTGTTTTAATACTTTTTTTTTAGATGATGCTACACGGGTTATTTTAAAGGATAATGATGACTATATCAATGCAAATTACATAAATGTAAGTTTAATTTTCTATATATAGTGATATTTAGAATGGTAGGGCATTTTAAAGTTTCTTATCCCAAAATCTTTTTGTTAGAGCTATCACTTAGCATGTTTTTTTTTCAATCACAGATCTTTAAATATTCTTTATTTCATTGTACGTAATGGAGGCTTAAAATAGTATTTTTACATGACTCTAAACCTATCTTATGAATATGTAAATAAAAAACAGGTGACAAGAGTTCTTGAATCTTACAGCATATTTTCCCAATAATTTACACCATCTATATTTAGCATATAATAAAATTATTTATTATATTCTAGTCATAAATGATTGCTAATCTCAAAAAAGTAAGCAGTTGGCTTTCTATTAAACTGTTCTAAAGCCATAAGTTTTACATATAACTAGAACAATAAATAACTGTCCTGGAGCAACTGCCTTTGTCTTTTAGACACATTGAATCTATATATAAAACAGGTCTTCCAAACTTCCTCATTTCTATGAAAGATACCACTCTAATCACTAAGGTGCAAAACCTTTACATTATGCTTCCTCCCACAAACTTCATCTGTATTTGTTGCTAAATCAAATCTACCTTCACATCTCTCACATCAGTCTTCTTCTCTTCCATGTGACCACACCTTATTTCAAATCAAAAAGCATTTATTATGGGGCACCTTGATGCAATGGATAAAGAAGGTCCTGAAGTCAGGAGGATCTGAGTTCAAATCTGGCCTCAGACACATAACACTTCCTGGCTGTGTGACCCTGGGCAAGTCACTTAACCCCAATTGTCTTACCCCCCAAAAATATAATAATTTTTAAAAAGAAACATTTATTAAGCAGTTACTGTGTGTCTTAACACTTCTGAGTACTAGGGATCCAAATACAAATGGAAAATGTAGCCCTTGCCCTTGAAGAACTTACTTTCTAAAGGTAAACAATTTATAAAACCAAGTTGGAAAGAGCGGGAAAGAACAAAGCACTCACGTTAGGGGCATGATAGAGAAAGCAAGAGAGAAACAGCTAGGAAAGAAATGAATAGTTGGCCTGGGCCCTTCCTCAACCAGGAGAGTCCTAGAGGAACTTACCAGTTAGAAGAAAGTAGGTGCAAGGGCGGAAGGTTCTACAGTAAGAATGCTACTACCACTGGTATCAGGAAAGCTCCTGTGACGTGGTGGAGAAAGTCTAATGAGTCAGGAGTGATGCCTAGAACACAAATGAAAACTTAATCACGTCCTATCAGGGCTATTATAGGAGCCTTCTTAACTGTGTCCCTCCCCTCTAGTCTGTCTCTCTCTCTGCTCATCCACTATGCAGCTACCAAATTGATATTTGCTTCCCAAAACAGCTTTGAACTTGTCACTTCACAGCTTCAGAAATTTCAGTTCCCACTTCTCTGTAGGGTATAGTTAAAACTTCTTTGTGTGGCATTTTAAAATGTGTTACAGCCTATCTGTCCTGACTCATTACGTATGACTCTTCTTTGTGAATTTGACATTCCAGCCCAGACAGCCCATTTTCTTTCCCTATACACAACATTCTATCTTCCATCTGCACATCTTAGGTTGTCCTTCATACCTGATATATATTTCTTCCTGACCTTGCCCTTTTGTAATTCCTAACCTCCTGTAAGACTCAGTAACAGATATCATGTCTTAAACTAGACATACCATTTTCTCCCAGACTCTAGCACCCTTCCTTCCTTCCCTGCAAAATCACTTTGCATTTCTTTGTCTTCATATTATTTCTCTCCTGCACTCCAATAGTGTCAACTCATTGACACCAGTGACTATTTCACTTTTGTCTTCATATTTCCTGTACCTGACATTGCTTAATAAATGTTGTTGAAATAAATGAACAAACAAATGACTGGCTTCCTCATTTCTCTAAAGAGACACAGGTAGATGTTTACACAGGTAGATGTTTTGATGCTCATCATTTCCAAAAACACTCCTCTCCTGATAAATTAGATATGGGTAATAAAAATTTGTTGTGCTATTGATCCAAATGGGTCATTAAGTCACTCTTTAGCAAATTATAATTAGTAAATTATTGATTCAAATTATTTTCATAAACCTCACAATAATAAAACAGTGATTGCTGCTGATTAACTAGAAATTTTACATTAAAAACTATATATTTTAATTATCTTCATTGTTCCTAATCTTAAAATAATAAAACTTATCATTTCCTTATAGTACATGTGCCTTCTCCATTGTAATTTGTTTTACAACAGAGACATATAGTCAAACAAAAATAGTTCTAGAAATGTATTTTCTTGGTCATGTTTTTATTATCCTTAAAGCCCTTTTTCATTCTACTGACTTTGTAATTCAATCTAAATTATCCAGCAAAGATTTATTCTATGATTCATATGCTAAATTGACCAAAGGGGATGATAATTATTTAGTATAATTATGATGCTTGTGTTCTTTTCCTTTTAGATGGAAATCCCTTCTTCCAGCATTATAAATCAGTATATTGCTTGTCAGGGGCCATTACCAAACACTTGTTCAGATTTTTGGCAGATGACATGGGAACAAGGTTCCTCCATGGTTGTAATGTTGACTACACAAGTGGAACGAGGCAGAGTAAGTCAGAACTTGGATCCTGTGTGCTACTAGGTAGAGAATTTTTCTATAACCAAAATAGTCAAATTATTTTTTTTAACCTATAGCTTTATGTTCTTGTAATGTCTTGATTAAGGTTTTCCTAAGATTTCACTAAAGAATTCAGAGTCAGTAACTCTTAATATGTTAGTACTAACAAAGTCATGAGAGAAATAGCACATCAGAAAGATGGTCCCATCCATGCTGAATATGCAGTCAGTTATTAAGCCCTTAAGTACCAGGTACTATGCTACGCATTGGGGACCCAAAGAAAGGCAAAACCCAGTCCTGCCCCCAAGGATCTGTATTCTAATGCATTCTCATAATAGTTTTAGTTGTGGTGATTGTTCTGATAGTAAGGATGTGAAGGCTTCTCATGGTAGTTTGGTGGCACTGTGAATAGAGTACTGTCAGAAAGACAGCTAAATTCAGATTTTGCCTCAGACATTTACTAGTTGTGTAATTCTAAACATTTACTTAATCCACTTTGAGTCTTGGTTTTCTCAAATGTAAAATGGGGATAAAAGTAACACCGACATCACAGAATTATTATAAGGAAAAAATAATATGTATAAAGTTCTGTGCAAACTTTAAATACTATACAGACTTTAACTATTGCTGTTATTATTTAATTGAATTCATGAAAAAAGCACAAAATTGTAGCGTGCTTGACTTGAAGTTAAGAAGATCTGGGTTCAAGTCCCTTTTCAGACATCAGGTGTGGCAATTCTGGGCAGGTTATTTAATGTTTTGAATCTTGATTTTCTCACCTTTAAAATGAGAATATTGATTTAATGACCTCAAGTCCTTTCCAGCTCTAAGTCTATAACTTTATGATCCTTTAAAAGCTTTTGATCTTATTGAAAAGACTAAAATGTAAAGAATTAAATGAAAGAGTATGATAGTTGAAATAAATGTAGTAGAAGTTGAAAATGGAGAAAACTTCATGAAGCCTGCAGGTTTGGCTTGAAATGAGTTTTGAAGAATAAATAAGGTTTAGATAAACTATGGAGAGGGGAAAAAAAAGCATCCTCAACATGGAAATGATGTAAGCCAAAGGCATTGAGATAGGAAAATGTGAATAAGTTTTATATTTTACAATTATGTGTTAATCTTTTTTTTTTTTTTTTTAAGGCTATAATAGTGCCTTAAAATTTGTTCATAATGGATCCTTGGTAAAAACTTTGCTTTTGTGTTCTAAAGATTTTCTTTGACTTGACTGTTCTCTTAAAAAAGACTGTCTCTAATCAATCTTCAGTCATTTGTCTACATATTTACATATTATTTTTCTAATTTACAAATGCTTTTCTCACTGCATCCAGAAAGTCTATAGATGCTTTAGTTCTAAGCAGCAAGTTATAAGGGAAGGAACATTAGAATGAGATTCAGAAGACATATCTAATAAGATAATACATGTAAGTACTTTGCAAACCTTTAAGTGCTTATACAAATTCTAGTGATAATAGGAATTATTATGAAAGAGGATACTTGATTTATTAGCATAGAGCTAGAAAGGGACCCTCAAATCAAGTCCCTCATTTTATAAATGAGAAAACTTAGGTGCACAATGGGAAGTGCTTGCTGAAAATCACTCAGGTCGTGTCAGAGGCAGATGTGTAAACCAGGCTCTAGGTCAATTAGAATCTTTATGAATCTAAACACAATTCCTTTGGAAATTTTTTTTACCTTAGGTTAAGTGTCACCAGTATTGGCCAGAACTCACAGAAAGTTCATTGTATGGGATTTTCCAGGTTACCTGCCATTCCGAAGAAGGAAATTCTGCCTATGTCTTCAGAAATATGACACTATGTAACTTAGAGGTGAGAATAACATTGCATCCAGTGTCAAATGTGTTAAAAGAAATTTCACTCTCTATGTAGCTATAGATTTAAATGCAGAAAAAAAATATTGTGCTATTTGCATAGCCATGTTATTGATTGCTTTGGATCTCTTAAAAACAGGTCTTGGTAATGTGGTAAAATATCTCATTTGTAAAGCTGGGTAGATGTTGTTGCACAAATTAAAAAGACTTAACTGTGTTCCTTGCCACTGCTGGCTTTTCTCTGTGTATTTAGATGATACCAATTTTAGAAATAGTTTTTATTTCTAAATAGTTCTTATTTATGAGCTAATTTTCTGGCACAAAGGTTCTTAAACATCTTTGTCTTTAGGATCCTTTGAGAGTCTGGTGAAACCTATGGACTCCTTTTCAGAATTACGGTTTTTAAATGCTTTTTTAAAAATCCATAATATTATAAAAAGAAACCAGTTACATTGAGATGCAGTCATGAAAATATTTTTAAAAGCAGGTTCAGAGAACCCAGCTTAAGAAACATTGCTGTAGGGCAATGATGATGTAAGCCAAAGGTGCCAAAATGAATGCATCTGAAAAGAAGTTAAACTTTAATTGGGAAATAATTAATAAAATAAATAAATATACAATAGAATAATGTTAATAATAATATATAGTTTTCTAAATCAATATGTACCTATTGAAGTGACTCCTTTCCACTTGAATTTAACACTTTCTATTTGTGTTTGGTGATCTAGACACCCAATAATGGGAAGGTAAGGAAACTATATTTTGCTCTGCAAAAGAGTACATCAGTCTTCTTTTTTCTAGATCATGATTGGGCCGATAGTAATGCTGTGCTTTTCTAAATTAAGGATCTTCAAGGCTCTCTTGATATATATTATGAATGATTTTTAACAATTTACACTTATTACACAACACAGAATCATCTCTAATTTCTGAATTTAAAACCCATCTTCTAAACTGTGAAATTGGCCTCGTGGGAAGTGTTCCCATATCATATTAGAGTATTTTGTGAACTTTTCAGATTGCAGGGTAATAAGAAAATCTTAGTTTAAAATTCCCAGTTTTGAATAAGAAACTTAAAAATTACATAATTATAAACATTTTTCCCTCAGGATGTTTTTTTTTTTTTTTAATCGATTCTGTGCAGGAATCACCTCTTTCAGTGATTTTTAGACAATCTTATTTTTACATCATCTTTGCGGGGGGCGGGGGAGGGTATTTCTCTCTTTCTAGACATACAGAATCTGCCATATCTTTAACTAAGGACCTACATTTCCATCTTTTTATGTAATACCATAAAATTAGTATGTGAAGTTTACTTTTCCTCCAAGGGCCATATATGTTTATTCTACATTTGTAATATTTCCTTGATTTTCTGTGTGTAAGAAACCAAAATGAAATTTTTTTATGTAAAGTCAAAATCAAGTACAATTTTATTTATGTAATCTTAATTCGTTTAAGCTCTGGTGCCTCAGTTTACTTAGCTATGAAATGAGGATGATAATTGTACCTTATTTCTCCTCTCCAGAATTTTGAGAATCAATCAATTTGTAAAGCACTTTAGCACAATGTCTGGCACATAGTATGTGCTATGTAAAAATTGGTTATTTATTATTATTATACTTGATTGTCATTAACATCAATGCTGTCAATAGAACCAACCTTTCAAATGGGGACAGATGTTAATTTATATGCATAAGTATTAGGTTATTAAAAACAATGTGATAAGTACTATATCTGTGACATTAATTTTTCATGATGTACAGGAAAGTCTGTTTTTAAAACTTCCATTGCTGCATTTTTGCATTTTTAATTTTAATTTAATTTAATTTTTAAATTTGGGATTTGCTTTACTTTCAAAATTAAGATACAAGAACTCTTAAATATAAGAGTTTAAGTTGCATTCCTAAATCATAAGCTTACAATTTCTTTTTTTATAATTAGAAAAATGAAAGTCGTCAACTAATCCAGATTCAATACATAGCCTGGCCTGACCATGGAGTCCCTGATGATTCAAGTGACTTTCTTGATTTTGTCTGTCATGTACGAAATAAGAGAGCTGGCAAAGAAGAGCCTATCATTGTTCATTGCAGGTACTCTATTTCCTTACTTTTTTGCATAAACAAGTACATAGATAGATAACAGGTTCATAGAAATGAAGAAAATTGGCTATGTTTTATCCATTTTAAACTGATTGATAGCTTAGCCATCATACAGTAATTTAAAACTTATAAATTAAAAAAAAATAAAAGGGAAAAAACTTAGAAAAATTTTTTTCATCTTTCATAAGATGATCAGAGGTATACTCAAATTGTTAGGCTTCTCATATAAAAGAGGAGCCAGCTAGTTTTTTAAATTCAGTTTTATTTTCTGTTCTGAATTATCTTCCTTCCTTCTACTCCCATCCCTCTAGTACCATTGATTAGGCAAGAAAAACAGAACTCCTTTGGATTAGATTTGTATTTTCCAAGCCTACCAAGATTTCTTGCATATAGTTAGACACTCAGTAAATGTTTATTGATTGGATGGAATGCATTGTTGATCTTGGTCTTTACCTACAGACATATTTAGGTCTCTTCAAAAAAAAAAAAAAAAAAGCCTTGGCATAGTGAAAAGAATGCCTAATTTTACCTTTGTAGAAAGGAAAGGTGGCCTCATAGTCCTAATATGTATCATTCAATAAGTATTGAATTCCTACTGTGTGCTGAGCACTGTAAATCTAAGTACAATAAATTCTTACTGAAAAGGCAGTTGCATTCTAACAGAGGAGACTATAAGGACATAAATTAGTCTTGTAGGATAACTATAATGAGAATAAATACAGGGAGCAGCTAAGTGACGCAGTAGATAGAGCACCAGCCTTGAAGTTAGGAGGACCTGAATTCAAATCTGGTCTCAGACACTTAACGCTTTGTAGCTGTGTGACCCTGGGTAAGTCACTTCACCCTAATTGCCTCAGCTTAAAAAAAGAGAGAGAGAATAAATACAAAGTATTTAACTACAAGGAATTGTGAAAGGAAAAACACTAGTAATATTCTTACTTTACAGTTTTTATAGCTTTTATTTTAAAATCAGTTTGCTCACAGACATTTATATTTTTAATCAAGTTGCTAAAAGTAAATTTTTAATTAATATTATTTCTTATAGAAAAGTGGCAACCTGGGGAACTATAAACAAGAGAATTTTGTTGAGCTTCTTAGACAATTATTGTTTTGAAAATCATATTTCTCGCATTAAAATTACATTGCAGCCTGTGTTTACAGATAGGCTTTATTGATCAATAAAGTTTCAATTAAATTTTTTTGCAGTACATCTTACCAGAATTCATCAAGAAATTTTTCAGCCAAGTCTTTTACCCCATTTCTTTTTTTTTCCCCTAGTGCTGGGATTGGACGAACAGGGGTTCTTATCACAATGGAAACAGCTATGTGTCTCATTGAGTGCAATCAACCAGTTTATCCATTAGATATTGTAAGGACAATGAGAGATCAAAGAGCCATGATGATTCAAACACCTGTGAGTACAGTATTTTTATGAAGAATGCAAATAGTAACTTCTTATACAGTACACTTACTTTAACCTTAATTCCCCAGCAAATTTTTGTTTTGAGGTATTTTGGGTTTGCCTTTTGGAAAGTTGGGGGTGGGAGTGCTCCAAATGTATGATTTTATCCCAGTCAGAAAAATTCTCTTCTTTGATGTAAATTAGCAACCTAACGGTAATTTATGGTCTTAAAAAAAAGTGTCAGGCTCTGAGATGTTGTGATTTCCCCATAGTCATATATCTCTTCTATATTACTAGCAGAATTTGAATTTGAGCCTTCTTGACACTAAAGCCAGTCTTATATCTACCATGCACGCTGACAGTTTTTAAATGACCATATCAATTATTTAACCTAAATGAGGGGAAACTATAAGAATCCATATAATAACTAAGCAAAATTGAGAATTTCCATTGTAATAGTTCTATTGAAATTAACAAGTGTATTATGATGAAATTTCCATTATTATAAAGTAACTTGCGATTTACACTATTGGGTAACTACAATTAAATTGCATATTAAAGCAAATTCAAAAAATAAAAAAAAAAGGAATCATAGAATTTTATAGCTAGAAAGAATTTGTTCTAATTTGATTTTAAAGGTGTGGAAATTAAGGCCCAGAAAGTTTTAACATATTTGAAATACACATAATCTCAGCATCAGGTTTAATTTAATAATAGATCAGTAAAAATTATTTAATATTAAAAAGCTTTTGAATTTTTAATGATAACCATAAAACTTGTATTCTCTCATTTTTTGGATCATTGACTTTAATAGTGTTTTAGATGGATTCCTTTTGTGGTATTTGATTTGATTTTAATATTTTATAATAATCAAAGTTGAATGGAATTAAGTTAATGTTCTAATAAGGAAGCTTGGCCTATATTATTTATATTATCATTTTTTTCTAACTAATTTCATCTTCTTTTTCAGAGTCAATACAGATTTGTTTGTGAAGCTATTTTGAAGGTTTATGAAGAAGGATTTATTAAACCTTTAAAGACATAAATAAGAGAGCAAAAGAGCTGGGATCTTTGTTGAAACAATCTTGTCCGTTATAACTGAACTGGCTGTGTCCACTGTGCCACCATACTACTACTTAACAGACAATGGCATCAGAGAACAATGAAGAATTGACAAAAGACTTAGAAAATTCAGCACTCTTGCACTTTATGTTGAAACAAAAGTCAGTCTCTCAAACTCTCAAACTCTTATGTTTGAAGACTATTTCATTCTTTGCTCCGAACAACAACAAAAAATAATGAATGAACTTAAATGGGTTCAGAGTAATTTATGAAATGTCATGGTAATGCTCATCCAGTCCTATTCTGGTTGAATTACTAAAAACAAGGCTTGGAATTCCTACCATCTGTGCTACACACCTGCATCTTGGAAACAAAAAATAAGTAAACATCAGACATTAGCCACAGTCTTCTCCAGTGTTTCATATATTTATAGTGTACTGGTTCTTTTTTTTTTTTTTTTAAGACATTAGCACTATTCTGAATATTAGCCAATACACTGCCTATTGATGTGGCACATTTTATTTAATATTCCCCCCAAATAGAGCTACTGTTTATTAGAAGAAAAATGTAATTTTCTTTTGTTGGGAAAATGCATATTTGCCAGCATCTTATAAAAAGTATAAATATGAATCCGTAGAATGCTTTGCAATGGCAATCTCAGTCCATAAAATTAGTTTGGTTCAAGTCATGTAACTTCTCATACATAATGTAAATGAATGCATGCATTATGTCTTAACCCCTTAAGTGCCTTGAGACTTCCCAAATGGCTAATGAAAAGGCACTCATAAAACCCAGTGGGGAAGATGTGTATAGTGTACATTCTCACCTTTTTATGCATTTTGAATGGGCTCACATTTTCTAATATCTGGTTATTGGAAGCATATAGTGATAGACGGAGTCAAGAAAATGTCATTCCTTTGTATTCAGTGCTTGTTTGTTCCTGTGAAGAACAAAGCTATTTTGCTTACTGGGGAAATAAGCACTCTGCTGCTGCGAAATTATTTTAAAATGTGGCACATTTCTTTGGAGAAGAACATACATTTCAATGGGAGCTACTAGGTTCTTCAGATTGGATGTTTTATTTTATCTCTGCTCTGTTTTTTGATGGCAATATGAAGAATATGCTAATACTACAGACTTAAATTTGTAACAAATTTATGATTATTTTTTCTTCCCATCTCCTACAAAAATTTACTTTCAAAACTCATGATGTCACTTTATATCCACATTGTTTTGATGTTTGGTTTGGTATCTTTTAAGTAAGCAATGAAACAGTGTTCATTTGTTTCTAGATTTTTATTTCTTAATGACCATGACTGTGGTTTTTCTAGTTACTGTGGTGTGCAGTTAAATTGTCCATGTTTGCATATGCTACTTATTTAAATTATATAAGGAGGAATTTTATCTCTCTATCTGATATAATATCAGAGTTCATTTTGAGTATGTATATGTTTTATTTCCTTTTTTGTAGCCTGTGGGAAGAAAGAATTTTAAAAATTATCCATTTTGATATACATAGGGAAAATTTACTTAGCTATGTTGAATGTGAGATGAAAAGATGATTTTATATATATATATGTATATGTATATACATATATTGTGGCTGAGAAGAGATACTATTTACAAATGGTTTTCTGAAGATTTGTATATTGTCTTAATAAATTATGTAGAGCATAGATTCAAATGATGAGCATTTTAGAATGCCATTTTGAGATGTTAAAAATGTTGCACACTGTGAGAGACTTCAGTATAATCTAGATGAATAATTATAAATTAATAGAAGTCTCAAATAATCAGGACCCATGAGGTTTTACAAGAAATATACTAAATACTAAAGTTACAGGTAAACTGAAAAGTGAAGATAAAATCTTTTACTTGTACCCAAATGACATGTTCTTCCCAACATGAACAATGAAGATATATAGTCAGTTCTGTTTAAAAATCACAGATAAATGCAATGTAGACACCTATATAATACCTATATAAAAAGTAGAAAATTTAATCAAAGCAAATAATCTTATCCACACAATACCAAATAACTAACTAATATGTTTTTTCCATTAAACTGAGAATTCAGTCATTTGGTTTGGCATTGTATTTAAAAAAAAAAAAAAAGCCAATGTGAAAACCAGACTAAGGAAGCGGAAAACGTATGAATACAAACATGCAAAAATATCATAGTTGATAACTGTCATCACTGAGAGTTCTTCTTGAGTTATTGTTGTCTACTGTAATCACTGGTTTCATTTGAGTTCTTATGCTTTCATTAGTGCCTATAAGTATATGATAATGTGTTTGAATTGTCATAAATATATTTGAATGTCTCACTTTTGCATTTCTTATCAGGGAGTATCCTCAAGTTTATTTTTTACATTTGTTGTAGAGGCTTAATATCTTCCTAGAACTAATAGATGTATTATCCTTCGACAGAAGAATGACAGAGAGAATCCTAAAGCCATTTTCAGGAATATACCTATTCTTTACTCTTTTCTGAACAGGTATATAATTTTATCTAACTGAAACTTGTGGGAGTTTTCAAAAATTTACTTTCAGGTCAAAAATTATTTCTAGAAATGGTCCCTAATTTCAGGATTGTTCTGATCACCGTCATTCCTAAATAATATTTTGTAAGAAAATGCCAAGTCTTCTTTCATTGCTTAACAACTGTCTACCATTCTTAAGAAGAAAATACTTCATTGCCATCTCTTAATTTGATGAGTGGAAATCAGGATATTAAGAGCATTTGTTTTAACAAGAGAAAAAAGTCTCTCATTTCTCTCTCATAAGTTCTTTTTCCCCATAGTATATAGGTTGGAGATTGTTTGGGTATAAAGAATATGTTAGCAATAAGAGGAAAAACAGTATCAGAAAATGTGTACATGCATACACACATACACACAAATACTCAAAGTAAATAGATCAACAGAATTAAATTTCTTTCTAATGACCTGCCAGTTAAAAAGAATGTTGATCCTCTTGATTAGGAGAATTCAAAGTGAGTTGATATTTTTAATTGGTTTTAAATTTATCAGTATTTTTATTAAGCCATTTCTTTTGACACAGTTGTTTACTTGCAATTATCAAGTTTTGATAGAGAAAAGCTTATTTTGCTGCGCCTCTCTCTCTCTGAATGTATGTATGTGTGTATATATGTGTGTGTGTGTATATATATATATGTGTGTGTGTATATATATATATATACATATATATGTATATATATATAATATCACAGAAGAGGATGATCAGTTATAAGGTCAAGTTTTTAGTATATGAGCAAATTGAGTATGTTTGAACTAAAGCCCTCTGCTTAGATCTAGAACTCATCTAATACAACCCTCTTATTTTACAGACAAATGACTCCCCCTCTCCCCCCCAATAAAATAACCCACAAGGGAAGATTGGGAGGAAATTGAACATAATAAGAAAACTGAGGTCTTAAACTTTTGCCTTCAAATTTCTAGTCTCTTCTAGTATTCTTTATACTATTCTTCACTGCCTTCTGATGACTAGAGAAGTGTCTTGATCTAATGGAAGAAACACTGGCTTTGAAATCCAAGAATCTTATTTCATATCTTGTCTCTGATGCTTGTTACCTGTGTGACTGTGGGTATCTCACTTAAAGTCCCTGAGTCTTTCCTCATTAAAAAAAGAAACATGAATTTCGATGCCTTCTGCTTTGTATTCTACTAGCTGCTGTCTTTTATGCCCAGGCATGGAGTCTCTAATACTATGATCCTATCACTAATCATTTGTTTCTTCCAATAATTTATAATGGGCTTAAATTTCACAAATGTTCATGATTTGCAGTTTTGAATTTCTCCCTGAGGGACCTATCCTCAGTCACTGTTTTCATTGGGTGACAGCTATGGATTTTCACTTAAGGGAACACATAATTATGCTTCAAAAGGCAGGTATGAGTGATATCCTATTTCATGAATTTGCTTATCTAACCTCTGTACTAGAATTTTAGCCTTTATAGTTGTTAGTCCATTGTAATTTATGAAAACCGGTTGATATTATATGAAAACATTGTGGGCTGTAATTTTATTATAGAGGGCTAATTTAATAAAACTACCATTAAGATTTAGAACATGTCCATTATAATAAAAGAATTTATGTTCATATCATGAATATATATTAGAATTAAAAAGGAAGAGTGTACTACATAGCATCTCTATTTTGCATATCTAAATATTCTTATGAACCTTTGCCAAAGCAGTTTTACATCCACAAAAATCATTTATACCACAATGATGCAGAGTCAATTTATAGGTAGTTTTATTGTTGTAGATGATGTTTTTATTTTTATAGTTTCTGTTGTTATGGTTTTAGCCTTAACAATAAAAACATTATTGGCCAACCATATTACAACAGTTACATGCTAGAATAGAAATCTGGTCAAATGGCCATTGTTTAAAAGTACAGTCTTACTATTTTGATGCCAAAGTATAATAGGTATCCATTCCTGTCTGTTATCTCACTAGTATATGTTAAATCACTTCATTCATCAAAATGGCAAGCTCTTGATTTTTTTATTTCTATGGAAACTGCTTTGGCTTCCTAGCCAAAGTAGGGTTTTTTCATAATAGCTTTTTATATTGTTTCCATCAAATTAAAGTTAAAAACTGGTTACCACTAAATTCTAAGGCATCAATATTATAGCATGTTTGATCCGTTGGACTTTTTTTAACCTGTTTATGGTTTTCTAACTATGTTACTTGTTTTCTAATACAATTTAGAACTCTATTGCCCAATAGCTCAAATACTGAAGCTTCGTGGTCTAATGAATATAAAAGAGCAGCAGCAGCATTGGAATCAGGAAGGCTTGGGTTCAAGTCTACCTCTGATACACTACCAGGAGTTTGACCACTGGCTAATCATTTAACCTCTCAATGCTCTAGGAAAGTATCTAAAGTTATATGTTAAAATTCTTGTTTTGTTATGATCTTTAAGTTTCTGGATCAAAGCAGATTATTTTGCTAGTTCCTTTTCATCATCTGCAATACAGTCTCTAGTTTTCTTTTATTTAAAAAAAAAAAAAAGTAGGGCAGATTTTTTATTTAAGGTCACAATTTTAGAAGAAAATTGCATACCTATTTAAGCTCTTAAAAACATTTAAGAATTCTCATGGCAAATTTAAAAAAAAAATTTAAAGCCTTATCATATTTATTAAAGTTTTAGTTAAAACCTAGCTTTCTCTCTGTTGTGGTATAAATGGCATAAAAAGTGTAAATATATTTTTCTATGGATTAAAAAATGTCAAAACTGCTAAAAAATTTTACTTTAGGTATAAATTATCACTTCTTTAAAAAAGAAAAACATTTTTTATGTCATTCATGCTATAAAAGAACATGAATGTACCTTTTAAACATATAATGGTTAGAATTATGACTTGGATTTTACAAAGAATTATTTTCATACCATTTCTTTTAAAAAAAAAAAAAAAGGCAAAGGGTAAAAAGAAGAAAAAAAAGTAAGGTTTATTACACTTCCCTTAGACAAAATGCAGCTTGACACCTAAGTGGTTTTCATTGTATTGTAAATAAGAGCATTTTCACTGGTTTGTGACTGATGTATAGATTTCAGATTTTTTTTTTCCATTTTGTTTTCCTTTTGGCTTTAGGACTGAAAATTCTAAGGGCCATATATCATTTGTAAAAATTTTAGCGTATTGTTTTTTAAATGTAGTTGTGTATTCTTCAATTCTGGAATATAGAAGGGGACATGTATATACAGGAAGTGAGAAAAGGAAAAGATTTTCAAACATTTCTTGGTATATTTTGTGTATTTAACTTGAGATTCTATCGAAAGGGACTGTCCCTAAAGCATCCAAAAATTCAGGCAAATATTTTGATGGTCATAACTTTTATTTAAGCCAAACAACTATTTCCTCAATTATATCATTCAAATATACTGAATTTGAGTATAAGTGGATTACACTAAAGCAATAAAATGGTTAGGTTTTTTTAATTCTAGGAGTCATGTACATATAACACACTATTGGTTGGTTATAATCCTAAAGGATTTACTAACTCATCTGCAAAGAAACTAAAATATGAAACCAACCTTTTTTTGAATAATTATTTTGTGTAGTAATTCCTCTAGAAAATCGCAATCCAATAGGTCATTTCTTGTCGTTTTTTACAACTTTGAGGCAGAATTTTATTCTTCTCTATGAAGCATTATTGTCTCCATTCTTGCCACTCATTAGTATCTCTGTTACTTTCCAGTAGTTTTAATAACCGGTTTTACTTTGAATAATTAAGTTGTGTATAAGAGGGAAGTGCTCTAAATATTTGTGGGGCTTATTTTTCTTTGTCTTGGTTACAGTTGTTCCTTAAAAAAGTAAAGCACCTAATATTAGCCTTCCTAGTCTTAAAAGAGTTGAAAAACACAGTGAATTATCCATTGTATTGGCCATAAATGAAATGCTTTATTACTAAATGAAATCCTTCAACAAGAGGCACTTACAGATGAGAGAATTCTGATTATATTAATTTAATTACAGAGAAGTACGATTTTATTTAAAGCTCTCAACCCCAAAGTCAACATAGGGAATCTTAGAAAGTAGAAGATGCAGGCTTTTCAAATTGTGTTTAAATGACTAAGGATGAATTGCAAACAACCATGTTCCTTAAGTGGAAAATTCAGGTATTTTAAATCTCTGCACTCCTGGAAATGTTATGTTGTAGTTGTTTACTTGATCAAGTTTATACTGGGCTAGAAGATTGCAATTTTTTTTTTCAAGTTTCCTGGCATTCATCCATTTCTAATAGTTCATCAGTATTTTATTCCCATAGATGGGTTTGAAATCAGTGGTGCCACATAATTTTCTGTTTAGAAAACCAAATTTGAACATAGTTTCCTATAAATTCAATAGCAGCACTTTATATTATGCTTAACTACTGACTTCTTTTGGGGGCTTGAGGGGTAAGAGGTAAAATTCTGGAAAAGGAATTTAATTGATCAGCATGTAGCATTAAAAAAATTTATGCCCAACTACAGATACTTGACAATATCAATTTATAATTTATTGAATATCTCTAGAAGTCAACTGGTATAATCTTAATCATCCACCTTACAGCAATTTATTTAATGCAAAAACTGCAAAGGGATCCCCCTTGCTGAACTCTGGATTCTCTCTGCTGCAGACAGGCTTTGTTTACTATTAACAGTTCTGCTTTGCATTATTTTGACATTTACATAAAATACCTGAAAATATGTATTTTTTGTACTTGTAACATATTTTAGGTTTTGATAACTAAAGATAAGTAGATAATGTATAACAGTACAATTAAGAAAAAAGTCCTAATCCTTTTTACTCTTGAGGCACATGCCAAAAACTGGGGCGTAAGGGGTTAAAACAGTTTACATTAAGCTGTTTCATTTTCTGCTGTATGTTAGAACATATCTGCTACAAACAAACTGCCTAGCCCTACAGCATCAGGACGCTGCAGTTACCATCCATGTTATCTTATCAAATAAGAAAAGCTAGTCTTTATTTTCTACAGTGTAGGCTTAATTTTGGGACAGATATTTCACTGTATATTTAACAGTGATTTCATTTTAAATAGTAATTTTTGAAAAGATTATTTGTGTGTAGAAAATGTTTAGGATTTTGGTTGGGTTTTTGTTTTTTGTTTTGTTTTTTTCCTGGTGCTAGCTTATATGTAAATAAAAAAAGAATCTCATCTATATCCTAATCATAGCAGAAATTATTTCCTGATTATAATAAAGAATTTGATGTGTCTCTTCCCCTTTTTGTTTATCTAATTCCACTAAACTGGACATTGACTATCCCAAGTTTGTAAACTAATTGTTTCAGAGCTGAAATTAGTCCTGTGGATTTTTATATTAACTTTTTTTTTAATGACTTCCTATTATTACAACCCCCCTGCAATACATATTTGTATTCAAAATTTATCATATAAACTCCCTACGGCAAAAGAGCAAAGGGTTCCGTTGAAAAAAGAATGTATAAACTTGAATTTGGTCAACACTGGACAATGTCATTTGTGTTTTTTTTCCACTGCAGCTATTTACTGTATGCATTTAAAAAGGGCTTGTGTTTTTTGTCTTCAAAGATGAAAGCTCTTGCCATCAATACAACAAAATAATCTACAAATACCAGCAGTTTCCAGGATGAAAATGCTAACTTTCGTTAACCAATATTGTTTTAGTCTTAAGAAAAGCTTCATTTTATCATGTGAGATGCTGTTAAACATTTTGTGGCTATATTTAATTTCTGTTGAGAAATAGTTGTTTAGGTAAAAACTTGAAAATAAATATAGTTGTGAAATTTGTTCAATTGCAAAATAAAGATGTGCTTTAGTAATGTAAAGTTCAGATTTTTGGGGACAGTTATTTTGTGGGAGACTTGAGAGTTATGTTCTGGCAATATTTATAATCATTAACTTGTCTCTCAGATGGGATTTTGAGGAAAGTGTGGTAAGTGTGAATTTGATTCCTACTTGTTACTGATCCAAGTGGTTGCTGAGTTTTAGTTTGGGGTATTAATACAAGAAACATTTAATTGGTAGGAGTCAGCACAATGATTAGATACTATTTCATAAGCATTGTTTATCAATAATTAATGTATTACTATGTACCCTCATATATACATAATAGTACAAAGTTAGCAATTCTTTTATTATTGATTTTTGAAATAAAATATTCCACTGGAAACTAAATAACCTTGTAGCAGAACATGTGAGGTACCCACACTGATGAGTCTTAGTTCCCATCCCTGAAGAAGGGAACCCAGAACCTCCCCATTTTACTCTGATCAGCAATCAACTACAGTATTTATTCCCAACACTCATGGACTCTTCCTGATTATCCCACTATTTCAGCATAGGAGAGCACGATTGCTCACACATTAACTTTTGATAGCTTGAGCTGGGGAATCATCAAATACAGTCTGTCTTGTAAAATCTTTATCATCCTCTACTATTATATTCTTAACCAGTGGATCTTAGCATTTTTCTTGCTCCTTACTTCCTTCCCCTTCTAAATGATCTTGCTTATTTGAACTTTGAAATTAATACATAACAGAAGTATAAAGTAAAGAAAAAACTGATAAATGAATATATAGTAAGAAAGTTGGGTTTGTTCTTGTTTTTTTTAAAGCTGAATTGTGATCAGACTAAATACCAGAATTCCAAGAAAAAAAGGTTTGTTGTTTGTCATCATAGAGAAAGACTTTGACTATAAGTTGTGTGTTTTGACTCAAGAATAGTAGGGCTAGCAAAGGAGCCTGTTATTTTCAATCAATAGGCATTTCTTAAGCATCCTCCATGGTTCAGCAGCTGCTAGATATTGACAATTCCAAGAGGTGAATGAGTGCCTTTCAGAAAATAGTCTATGCAGAGAGACCAAAAAAAAAAAAGGAACATCCTATGTGAGCAATGACAAGAGGGCCAGTTTTAGTGGACTCGGTGCATGGCAGAGAATGCCATATGATTAACCTGATAAGATAGGCTTTCGAAACCAGTGACCCTATAGATAACAAAGCACGTGATCCCAAAGGCAATAGGGAACTACTGTGGTTTACTGTGTAAAGAAGTAATAATAGTCATCCCTATTACTCTAAGAATATCCCTTTGGCAATTAAGAAGGGATTGGGACAGAATAATTAGTTTATCTTAATTCCCATCTTTAACTCTTTGACCATAGGCAAATCATTTAGCATCCCTGAGATGGTAAAGAAACTTGTTTCCTTAGCTGTGAAACATGGATAATATCTACCTCATGGAGTTTGCTGCATGATGCCTGTTAGCATAGTAATGTCCTGTGGTACCATTAACTGAGCCAAAGATGAGGAGATGGGAAGAAGTAGGGTAGAGAGAAAGATCAAGAACCACAACTAATGTCTTTAAGTATTTAAAGTGCTTTGCAAGCTTTAAAATGCCATGTGTTATATTTAATAAGAAAATTTGATAATTAAGATAAAATCACATTTAAAAATCAAATGAACCTGGCAAAGATTTGACCTGAAAAGCATAACTAGCAGTATGCTGATAAATATTTAACAACAACTGGGTGAAGAGGAGAATGAAATTGTATCCACACACCCTTTTAAATTTGTTGCTAACGTTATCATAAATCTAAACAAGAAAATAGTAAATGAAACCCTAATTTGTAGTTTTTGTCACAGTGTGAAAGTTCACGATTGAGTACTGATTCAAGCTGGTCTAAATAGAGTGGAGAATTAAAATCATCTTTGTATGATCCATTGTTTCTGTGAACGTTTTTATATTTAGTGGTGGGCAATGCCATAAACCAAAGAAACATTTCTAATATTGAAATTTAGATATTGCAAATAGTTTGAATAGGAGAGATGTTTGGGGCTTGTCTTCCTAGTATGACTCAGATGTATACTCTATAAATAACCTTTCATAAAAAGCTGTGTGTAATATAGATATGTAGATATATTAGGGGATTATAGAACATATTTAAAACTGGAAAGGACCTTAACGGTCTAGTCCAATATCCTTATTTTCCAAATGAGAAAACTTAGGCCTTAAAAAGCTAAATCGGGGCAGCTAGATGGTACTGTGGATAGAGCACTGGCCTGGAAGTCAGGAGGACCCGAGTTCAAATCCAACTTCAGACCTTAATACTTCCTAGATGTGTGACCCTGGGCAAGTCACTTAACCCCCATTGCCTTAGCAAAAAAAAAAAAGTTAAATGATAGTATACATAAATGGGAGGTGGCAGAACTATTTTAAGCATTTTGTAGAACTTTCTGTGTGAAGTTTCATTTGGAGAGACCACCAAAAAAGTCCTATTGTGTAATTGCACTGAACTAAGGTGGGATATATGATTGTTAAGGTATATAAAATTGCAAATATAGTGAAATCAGCCCATTTTGAAAAGTGACCAGAGTAAGCATACACTGGAATTGATTTATCCTGGTCTATTTTTGCTTTTTGTGAAACTGGTTTCAATTTTTGTTCCATGATTCTGGTGGTGAAAGATAGTTGTTGAGAAATTCTTTTTTAATCTTCACACATTCTTATGACCTAAGAGCTTTGATACGGGGCTAGATTCAAAATGCAAGAGCCCCAAAGAAACAAAAGATGTGCAAATTTAGAGGCATCTCCTCTCCAAGCACTTATTGGTCTGATTAGCCAGTGCTATGCATGCTGTACACTGACCCAACATAGTAATAACATTTTAGTTAACAAGCCAGTGGTGCTGATCCAGTCCACATGATTTCAAGCCAAATGAAGCTTGTAGGGATTTATATTAAAAATAGAAATTGCTTCATAAAAAGGGTGAAATGATAACAAGCATACCTACACCTATGCATTAATCTCTAAAGATCTGTATATTCATTGCTTGCATTACCCAAAGATGAAGTTCATTTATGGTACCAAGCTCTCGTTTAGTGCCCCATTTCAGGTTATATGAAGATTTGCAAAATTGTTCAGAACTTGGAACTCAGAATAGCAGTCATGGGAGAATCTTAAGCCTCAATCCTGCAACTACCAAAGTGGGGAAACAACAGTGTAATCGATATGTTGGGTCTATGTAGATTAAATTAACCATCCCTTAACAGCGCCAGTTTAGTCCCAGCAGATAATAGCAAAGAGCATCAAGTATTCTTCAGTCCTCTTCAGGCTAAATAGTGAAGTACCAGCAGATGCGGTAGAGAGCCACAGCTCATTGGACACCACCACTTACTATTTAACACACATTGTGCTGCTGAGTATAGGAGAATAATGTTAGAAGGTTGCCCCACTTTATAAGGCAGTTTTTAATTGTGAACAGTTTCTTATCCTAGCAACTCTTTCAGGGGAAAAAACAAACTATATTAGCATCCTTCCAACTCAGAATAATGAGCATTTAAACATACCGAACAAATCCATCCATCTGAATATAATTAGACTTTAGAATATAATAGACACATTTTTGGTCAAAAGTCAATGAGATTTGTTTGCTTGACTTCATATTTGTTACAAGAGTTTTCAGGTTTTGTTTTGTTTTGTTTTTTTTAATGGGGGAGGATAGAAGTCAGAAGGACAGAAAATTTATCTTTGTTCATTAATTTGTTTTAATGAATGTAGTCGCTTAAAAAAAGCCCTATATTTTTAAGCCTTCCATGTATTTCCATGTAGCCTAAACCACGTAATTCGTAAATTTAGAACTTGAAGGGACTTTAGAAGTCATTAATTCCAATCATTTCACCTTACATATGAGGAAACTGAGGCTCCAAGAAGTTAAATAGCTTGCCTAAGGTCACACAGTAGCAGAATCCTGATTCAAACTCTCTAATTCCAAATCCAGCGCTCCACATCCCTTCATATATATATTCTCTGGCCATACCTCTTCCTTCCTGGTCATATGTCTTGTCAACATGTGTACTCTACTTTTATGTTGATTATTTATGGGAAAGTGTACCCCCCTGTGAATGGGAGAGTTTTCTCATGACTTTATTTGCTATGCTGTTTGTTTAAATGTCTTTTGCTTTAATGTGTCCTTCGTTGGTTTGATAAAAATAAATGTCAGTAAAAATTTATGAGCTATTCTTTTGAATGGATGCTGAATCAAAATTAGATTTCTGAGAGTTCTTTGAGGATCATCCTATAAAAATTGGTTTCACATGCTCATATAAATGAGAGAATAGACATAGGATTTTTTATGCTTCAAACAATAAAATGCTAGATCTAATTTGGAACCCACCACATCCTCTCCCCTCATTGATGAGGCAATTGAGGATTAGAGATGTATTAACTTCCCCAAGAGACACAGTGAATAAGTAGCCAGAACTAGGACTTAGGCTTCCTGTCACTTTAGTGTACTTGTATCAAATCTAATCAACCCCTAAAAGTCTGTGAACTCAAATATTGGGTATTCAATAACAAATGTATTGAGATTACAATAACATTTTAAAAATATGAACCTATTATTCCATTAAAAGTAGATTGACTATATGGTCTCAGTTCCCCACTTCAGCCTCTAATTTGAATGGTACTATTATAGACAACTTTCCTACTCCTTTCTTACCCCTATTTCTTTATCCCTTATCCTTACTCGTTTTCTTCCTACTTCTCTCCTTATTAGATATTTTAGAAAAAACAACTCTAGTGGCCCTATCAGTTACAGGGCAGTGATCCATTGGTATACTGGTTCATTATCTCAGATGATATATTGAGAGGCTCTGAACCTTCAGCTGGAGCATGGATATCCTACTATGTAACACGCATGGTCGACAGGGAGAACACACACTGATATAGGAGACAGGATCCATTATAGGTTCTATTATAAAGAGGAATTTGTGGTACAATGGGACCAAGTGTACCCTATCCAAGAGATTGATATGGGGAGAGGCAGTGGGTGCCAGGACAACATCAAGGGGTTGGGTATTGTTGAGGACAGTTCCCCAGACTGCAAAAAGAACCCTCAGTATGGTTCAGACAGTTGCACAATACTGTGGTCTGGGGAAGTACAAGAGAAAACCCAGGCCAATGTTTGGTGATATTGTAAAGATATATAGTGCTATTGGTCACTGGATGATAATTTAAGGGGAGTCTGAATGAGGAGACCAGGAAAAAACTTCATGTTTATATTTATATTTATATATATTTATATTTGTTGAAATGCTGATAAAAGTGGTCTCTTGACCATCCCTAGCCTTGAAGCAAAGGTTCTAGCTCAACGGGTTTAAAGAAAGAAGAGCAATCACAATGGCTGGAAGGTCAATGATTGAAGTTATGGAGATTAACTTCCGTGTCAGCTTCCTGAAGATGAAGAGCTATAGGGAATGAGGATTTGTCCTGGGAATTAGGTTGACACACCCAGCATTCCTGCAGTCCACTTTGCCCAACAGAATTCCCTAATTATCCCCCTGCTTTAGAACTCCTAAGCACAAGGAAACAATCCCAGGCCTGCGGAATATGCTAAAAGCAAATGGAAAGAAAGCAACATGATAATACTTTGTGTGCAAAAGCAGAGATAGAGAAAGAGAAGGTAGATTGCTGAGAAATCATAGAGGAGGGAAAAGGACCTACATATGCAAAAATGTAGTAGCTCTTTTTGTGGTAGCAAAGAATTGGAAAATAAGTAGATGCCCATCAGCTGGGGAATAACTGAACAAGTTGTGGTACATGAAGGTAATGGAATGTTATTGTTCTATAAAGAATGATGAACAAGCTGATTTTAGAAAGGCCTGGAAAGATTTACACAAACTGATGTTGAGCAAAACAAGCAGAACCAGGAATATATTGTGCACAGTAATAGCAAGAAACTATGAAAGGCTTGGTCCTTCTGAAGTGCTTCAGTAATCTAAAATAATCCCAATAGACTTTGGACAGAAAATGCCACCTGAATCCAGAAAAAGAATTAAGGAAACAATGTAAATTAACACATGCTATGTTCTCTTCTTTTTTCTGTTTTTTTTTTTTTTTTTCCCTCTCCCATGGTTTTTCCATTTTGCTCTGATTTTTTTTTCTCAACATGATTCATAAAGCAATAAATTTATTAGGAAAAAAAGAGAAGATAGAATGGTGAAATAAAAGAGACAAAAAGCAACTGCTTGGTCATTAGTTGGTCACAAGCATTCTCTGTTTTTGTTGAAGAAAAACTTGAAGCTCTAAATTGGTTCACAAGTATGCTGCTCAATGTGTCCTGTGATAAAATAAGTTTTATCCAGGACACATGAGTCTAGCTGAACTTCATAGCTGTTAGGGTGGTCAAAATGACTCTACAGGGGCCCTTACCTTTTTTTCCAAGTGGATGTTCCCTCCTCCTTCAAAGATTTTGAATAGACTATATTTCCAGAGCTGACAGCTAAAGATGTAGATAAGATTTTATCTGTCTTAGGGATGTGAGCATTAGCATCCAAGGAGAAGTTTTCTGTATCAAAAGGGCAATAGCTCCATGCCCCAAGTCAGAATCTGTTACATACATGTAGGTAACAAGCTTCTAGATACCTGAGAGAGATCATTACAACAGGATCTCAACTAGCTCCATAGAATCAAGTAGGAATTTATTGGGCATCACAATTCCTTGGTAAGCATATCACTTGCAATAGGACACTGTTAAATTCAAAAATTATTTTGCCATCAAGCCCACAACTCGGCAATTGAAAGGTGAATGCTTTGGGAGATCAGCTCTAGAAATAGGACCTTTGGGCACTTTTAAAACCATAAACCCGAACCACAAGTGAGCTTACCTGAAAGAGGAAAAATAGCTAACAAAAACAGGTATTTATCACCCAAGAGAAATGAGCAGAAAGATTTTAAAACTATTAGCTAAGGCAAGAGCTTCTAATCTTTTCAAGAGCTTTTTCTTTCACATTTCCTAGAAGTCTTGAAATCACTGATGAATAGAGTAATAAGTCTAAGTCCATATAATGAGGGATAAGCAAGCCATTCTCAGGGTAGTGTCCCTCTTCTATCCTCCACAGAACAAATTGGAACTCCAAGAACACTGCAGTCTATTAGAGAGGGACCCATGGTTAACTATGCTCACCCTATTCAAATGGATTTCACTGTAGTGCAGAAGGCACCTGTCATAAACAATAAATTTAAAAGATTCCAGAGTGGTAAGCACGAAAAACACGACTTGTCCCTCTTGGTGGAAAGCCACTGTCCTAAGACTAAGTAGGTATATATATATAAAAGAATGGGGAGAGAGAAAACACCTGGAAAATAGTCATTGATTTGTCTTCCCCCCCACCCTACCCCAACTAGGTCTGGTCTCTGCCCCATTCTCGAGGGCCATACGGTCTTAAGTCTCCTCCCAGGAAGCAAGAACTCTTCTATCTGCAGGGAGCCCATAGACCGCAGCCAATGCCAGGAGGGATCAGAGTTGGGGGCCCCTGCTGTCCCCGGGGCCGGAGCTGCAGCGGCTTGGGGGAGTTTGTGTGTGCCCCCAGAAGCGCCTGGCTCCCTCACCCCCAGGATCTCTAGGGACCTTCCTCGCCTCCCTGCCAACGAGGTTGCAGGAACTTCGAGGAAGCCCGGGTGGGTGAGCTGGGACTCCATGAGGCAGAGGGAAGACGCTGGTGCAAGGGAGTTGTGTTCCACCCCGTTCCCTACCCTTTGGGAACCGTGTCTGCCGCAAGCTGCTGGAGGACAGAGTAAGTGTCTCCTGAAGAGAGACCTTACCTGTGGGGTAAGTTTCAAGTAAAATGTCCCCAAATTTCTAGGCCAGGTGCCAGATTCTTTGAGTACCTCTTCGGGTAGGGTAGGAGAGCTCTCGGAGGGAAGACTTTTCAGGCGCTACCGCCGGAGGCAGATATGGTGTCCAGCTCGGAGGTACTGGAAGAGCTAAGGACAGGTGTAGGTGTGCTCTCAGGATAAGGAGGAGGATCTCTCAAAGGAGAATAAAAGTTGGAAAAAGGGGACATCAAGATGTCCCTAGTATCCCGATCTGGGCCGGCCACAGACACGGATCATGAGGTTGAGGCAGAGGGTGGTTGGGGTTGGGAGGCTTTATGGGAATGGGATTATCGACATATCGGGCTGCTCAGCAGACGGGTCACGTGTAGGAAGAAGCATGTGGCAGTGTTTTCTAAAGGCAGGGTCCTGGGAGAGGGTCATAAAAATTGGACACATGGAACTTCTGTCTATTTTCCCTCTCCTCTGCAGAACAGATCTAATTGTGGGATCATGTAATTTAAATGATGTTTTCAGGCCGAGTTTCTTGGTCTTTTAAAGTGCCCTGTGGCCAAGTTATGTTACAGTAAAATATAAGCCTCCTTTTCTTTAGCTCTTGTAGGCCAAACTTGTCAAAATGTGCAAAGAGGCAACCTAAGGTAGAATTCCAGGGAATAAATGGGGACTTCCCCTGTCCCATCACTTGTCAGTACCACGGGCATTCCCCTGCACCAGCGACCTAGTGAGGGAGGAAAAATGAAAAAAGACTTCCTCAAGCAGGGTGTCCCGGCCAAGAGAGAGGTCTGGACACCTAAGAAGGTCCCCAAAAGCCTAGACCTTGATGGGATCATACCTGCAATGAGAGTTCTAGTCACTCAAGTGGCCCCAACTGTGAGGCTAAAGTGTTTCACTGATGACTGAAAACGGAAGTTTTTATCCGAGTTCCCTCTTAGGGCCACTAAGAACATGATAAGGATTGGTCAGGACCAGGAGTCTCAGGTAAAGAATTTCAGGGAGCGAGCTGCCTCTCAGTGAAGGCAGATTTTATTATGAACAGAGAGGTGGGCTTGGTTCTTAAAGGATCAGCAACAATCTAGGGAAAAGGTCCCACATTTGTAGAAATTCCTGGTTCATGTCAAAGCCTGACCTAGTTCCTATGGAGGCAGTCAACCACAAAGAACAGAGAAAGAGGATGCAGTTGGCCTCTCAGTCAGTGCAGGGGGCTACATGTTTCAAAGATCTCAGTGAATAAGGTCAATCACATTTGCCCCCTGAAAACAGCTTTTGTTACTGGGCAAAGTTTTCTCCCGGGCATGGTACAATCTGGTATCAGACAATCTGGGTTTAATAATTCCTTACTCTAGCACTTATCACTCTGGACAAATCATTTGATCTCTCTTGACTTTATCTTCATTTATAAAAATAGGAAGACTGTGAATTAGGTAACTGTGAACTAGGAAGTCTCTTTTCAGCTCTAAAATTATGATTCTTTGATTCTATAATCTTTTGTTTGCAGGCTTCCTAGACCTCAAAGCAGTGTTCATCTCAATTTCAGTAACTATCCCCTGACCGAGTAGGGCATTGTTGAATCTCTTTTGACCACAAGGAGGAGCAAGTATTTCACAAGTATTTCAATCTAAATGTGAACCAAAATGTGTTAGGGTTGTCCTCTTAATAGTCTAGTTTAATAGGTAACCTTTGATTTTCCACTTCCGTCATTGCTGAGATTTTTTTAGTTTAAAAGTTAAATTTCTTTTCCTGATCTGAAGAACTACTTTTTTTCTTTCCAACCCCCAAACCAAAATATACTAGCTCTCTAATGCAGAGTAATAAGACCGATTTTTTAAGCAAAGATATTATAATAAATCCATCCAAATGAATATAACTCCCTTTTAAATAGTACTCTTGGAGGCTATATACTTTTTCCTCTAGTGCTACCATTGTTTACAATGTCGTAGAAATAACATTTTGGAAACAATCTGAAGACCAATTGATAAACCACATTATAGTCACTTTTACATAACTTTTGGTTTTAGGTTAAAAATAAAAACCTCAGGTTTTATTTTTTTTTAATTTTCTCAATAGGAGGATGGTTGGGATAAAGCAAAAGAGATGGCAGATTTTCATTGATTAGCATATATTTAATTTTTTAAAAACTCACACTTTTCCCTAATTTGGTAACTCAACAATCTGGTTTTCCAACTTAATACCAGATATATTTAGATTGTTTCCAAAAATCAGATCTTAGCTCAAAGATTAAAAGTTTGTCCTGATGAATAATATTCAGAATTCTGTTTTGATGTTTGCAGGATCAAATCACTTTGAGAATTAATAGTATTTTGTTAGCATAAATTCAAGGTCTCAGGTTTCTGTTTCCAGATTAACCCTTCAAAATTCTGAGTTCTGAAAGGCTTATTTAAAAAAAAAAAAAATCAAGTTGCCAGTGCTTTGTGTCTTCTATGATTCCTAAAACAGTGCCTTGCACATGATAAACATTCTATAAATAATGATTGGTTGATTAGTTAACCAATTTATTGGTTAACAATTAGTTGATTAGAGATCATATGACTATAATGCCTGAAGTTAGAATTCTGATAGGGCTATCAGCTTTGTCAACACAGGCTCTCCTTTTGCTCTGAAGTTATTATCCTTGGAGCAAAACCAAGACACATTTTTGAGGTACTTGATGCCAAAAATACCCTATTAGATATGTTGCCTGAGAAGTCTTCATTTGTAGCCCTGAAATAATTAGCAAAACCAGGGTGGTGTCTCCAAGTGCTAGGTAAAACAGATTAGAATGTAATTAGAAAATATTTAACAAAATAAGTAAATATACAATAAAACATAGATAACATATTTTAAAATAAGCCAATATAGAGGTTTGGGACCTGTATAGATTAGTGACTCCCATTTCTATTTGAGTTTGAAATCACTTATCTAGTCCAACATTTGGCATTTTGCTGGTAAGGAAATTGAGGCCCAAACTTTCTCAAGGACATATAACTAGCCAACAAAGTGAGCGTTCTACTATTTGCTGCCTCTTATGTATCTGCTAGACTATAGTTTCCAATGTTATCAAGGGAGAGAATGACAACATATGTCCCCACCCAACCCATGTCAGAATGTCCCTCTTTAAAATTCTTTCCTCTCCCTTTCATCTGATTTCATCATACGGTATAAAAAGCAGCAATAAATACTGCCAAAGGGGTTTTCTTTAAATGCAGATCTGACATAACATTTCCCTACTTATTAAATTCCAGTAGTTTCCTATTTTTCTCCAGGATAAATTACAAACTTTTTTACTTAGCTTTTAAAGGCTCTCACAACACAATTTATCTTTCTAGCTCTCTTCCATATCATTTCCCTTCCCATATTTCCATCCAATCAAAAATTACTTTCTTTGACTCTCTTGCCAGAAATGCACTCTCTTCTCTTCTGTCTTATAGGATTCCCCCTCTTCCTTCAAAATGCATTCCAAACATATGAAGTCTTTCCTTAATTTCTTCAATTACTAGTGCCCTTCCCCTCATATTGTCAGTGTTAAGAGCAGTTGGATTGACACAGTAGACAAAACCCAAGGCCTAAAGTCAGGGCTTCAGTTCAAATGTGACCCCAGACCCTTACTAGATATGTGATGCTGGGGAAGTAACTTAATTGCTGTCTCTCTCAATTTCCTCATCTGTAAAAAAAGAGAATTAATAATGGCATCTACCTATTAGTAGAGAACTTAGCATAGTGCCTGGCAGATAGTAGGTGCTTAATACATGCTTATTTCTTTCCTTCTTTGTAAAGAATTTGTATTTATTCTACTTATATTCTATATACCCCACTTTCTCTCTCAAAGAATGTAACCTCCTTGCAAGTAATGATTGTTTTATTTATTGTTATTTCTATCCTCAGCATCTACCAAGGTTCCTGGAACAGAGTAAGTGTTTAATAAATGTTCATTGTTATAATTGAATTAATGAATAGAAAGGCTATTAAATGCTTACCATGTCTAAGCACTAGGGATATAATTAGCAAAGCAAAGCAGTCCCAGATGTCAAGGAATCATGCTAATAATTGGGGGAAATGACATATATAAGAGGTCAGTTTTAGGGCAGATGACAAGACCCAGAAGTCTGAAAGCAGTGGCAAATCCTGTGAGGCTTTAGTGTCCATTGGCAAGCCAGATAGCAGTACCTGGGAATCTGTAGGATGTAACAATAGGCTAGAAGATGATGAGATCTAAAGGTCTTATGTCTTACTAGAAGAATTGATTGGTACAGCAGATGGCCATGTCTTTGGGAGTAGAATGTATCTACAATCATTGTACAGGTGGGAATGGATTAAGGACCTATGTGAAATGGGGATTCTTGGTTCTTTCCAACAGAATGACATGAACAGGGGCAGGGATCAGTGTCATTTTGCATAAATCAAGGTGACTTCTGTCTTTCAGTATCCAGATCTGCTCCCTCAGTCATTTTATGTGTTTTGGATACCCAGATAGAAGTATTTTTCTCTCAAAACAGTGATTACTTTAATAATCCCTTTTTTCATATCTCTACAGAAATTAGCCAGTGAAGTATTGATTGTTCTGTTAATACAATTAATTTTGTCTATTATAGGCAGCCAAGTGTTGTAGTGGCTACAACACTGGGTTTGGATTCAGAAAAAACCTGATTTAATGAATTCTGCCACAGTCACTTACTAGCTGTGTAATATTAACTAAGTCTCTTAACCTCTCTAAGACTCAATTTCCTCATTTGGAAAATGGGCTTAATAATAGAATCTACCTCTGGGTTATAAGAATCAAATGGATCATGTATATAAGCAACTTGTAAACCCTAAAGCACTAAATAAATATCAGGAATTATTATCCCCTATATAAAAATCAAAGTAGTGATACTGATGAGATTAATCCAATTTTACTTATCAATTTCAATAACCAGATGGTGAGCTGACCCAAGAGAAGAAATCCTACCGGTCCTCATTTCCCTTTCCCAAATACTTTTCTTAACAGTAGTGTTGATCTTAGGAACATTCTGGAGTTGGACCTTCTGAATTAAGATGTGAAATACTATCAGTGGAGGTCTTTAAACAAAGACAGGTAATAATAAGCCTGTTTACTGGAGATAAGAACTTGATTTAGGAGTTTGTTTTGCTCCAGATAAAAATTGGCCTAAGTAACTTCAAACTGTCTTCTGATTCTGATCTTCTAAAATTTCCAGGTGATTCTTCCTCTGAAAGTCATAGATTATATGAATATACTTGAACAAGAGGAATCTTCCCTCTTGCTTTTCTTTCCCTAGGCTTACTTCTTCTTTAGGACTTAATATGAATTGGCTTAATGTATTTCAGGAGTACTTAGTAAAACTGCACTGTGAGGTTGAGATAAATCTCAAATGAGAGAATTCTAAACACAGTAGTCCCTGGGTGAATGTCTAGGCAGATAGGACCCTAGAAATCATCCAATCTAAGAGTCTTAACTTCTTAAAATTGTTAACTTTGGCAGTCTGGTGAAACAAATGGATCCCTTCTCAAAATAATGTTTTTAAATGCATTAAAAAAAAAACAGAAATTTATAGAAGAATCAATTATATTGAAGTACAACTATAAAAAAATAATTTTCAGCTGAGGCAGTAGGGTTAAATGACTTGCCCAGGATCACACAGGCAGGGAGTGGTGTCTAACTAAAGTCACATTTGAACTCTGGTCCTCCTCACTTCAGGATTGATGTTCTACTCACTATACCAACTAGTTGCCCCAAAATGTGTATTTTTAAATGCAACTATATGGACCCTAGGTTAAGCACTTTTGTACTCTGACAATTTTTTGAATGTGAGATAATTTTCCTAAGTTCCCGTGAGAAATAACCAGCAGAGCTCTTTCTAAGGATGATCTGGGCCTGTGTAAATATAAAGCCCAAACTTCTATCTCCTTCCAGATACTGGCTGCCAGAAACTCATCTAAATAGATGATGAGCAAAAGCTCCAGACCTTTTATTATAAACAGATGGCCACTGAAATCTTGGCTGATGCTCTGAATGATGAATGGAAAAGTTATATGGTATATATTAGTGGTGGGAAGGACAGAAAAGGTTTGCAGGGTTTTTTTTTTTAATTAATATTTATTTTACTCTCAATTATGTATAAAATGAATTTCAACATTCCTTTTTTTCAAATTTTGATTTCTACATTCTCTCCCTCTCTTTTTCCCCCTCATACCTCAGTGAGAAGCCAAGCAACCTGACATAGATTATATATGTGCAGTCATGCAAAACATATCTCCATGTAAGTCCTGGTGTGAAAGAAAACACAGACAGACCCCTCCCCCTCACAAAAAAAAAAATCTGCATTCAGGCTCTACCAATTCTTTTTCTGAAGATAGACAACACCTTTCATTATCAATCCCTCAGACTTATCTTAGATCATTGTATTGCTGAGAATAGCTAAGTTATTTACAGTAGATCATCATGCAATGTTGCTGTTACTGCATCAGTTCACTTTGTATCACTCTACATCAATTCATGTATCTCTTTCTGGTTTTTCTGATAGCATCCTACCAGTCATTTCTTATAACATTATAGTATTCCATCACAATCATATACAACAACTTATTCAGCTATTCCCCAATTGAAGGACATTCCTTCGATTTCCAGTTCTTTGCCACTACTAAAGGAGTTGCTATAAATATTTTTGTACTTTTGTTTTTTATCTTTTTGGAATACAGATTTAGTAGTGGGGTTACTTAGTCAAAGGGTATTGGAGGATATTTTAACTCATGGATGTGACTCTTTACATTTCATTAAGGTCTATTCTTGCTGTCACCTTAGGAAAACCAGAAAAAGAAAATAAACCTATTCAGGATTGTAATGTGGATACTAATCTGGATGATCTCCATTTGGTTACTGTGGAGAAAAATAAGAATGATATACATGAACTGAAAAATACTACTGTGCCTTGTCACATGGTATTAGCAAAATCTGAAACTTTCCAAATTATACAAAGAAATTTATAATATATCATGAGAAAGTCCCTAAATGAGGAAGATAAGAAACTCAGGAACAAACCTCTTAATAATTATCATCTAATGACCTTCCATGTTAGGCAGCCCAAGCATAAAATCTTCGCTCTAAAAAAATCACTATAACAGCAAAGAACTGGAAACCAAGTGGATGCCTATCAGTTGGAGAATGGCTGAATCAGTGATGGTATATGAATGTTATGGAATATTATTGTTCTCTAAGAAGCAATCAGCAGGATGATTTCAGAAAGGCCTGGAGAGACTTACATTAATTGAGAAGTGAGTAGAATCAAGAAAACACTATACACAGCAACAAGAAGATTATGTCATTATCAGTGTGATGAACTTGGCTCTTTTCAATAATGAGGTGACTCAGGCCAATTCCAATAGATTTGTAACAGAGAGAGCCATCTGCATCCAGAAAGAGGACTATGGGAACTGAATGTGGATAACAACACAGTATTTCAATCTTTTTTTTGATGTTGTTGTTTGCTTGCTTGTTTTTTTCTTTTTCATTTTCATTTTGATCTGATTTTTCTTGTACAGCATGATAAATGTGGAAATAAGTTTAGAAGAACTGCACATGTTTAACCTACATTGGATTACTTTCTGTCTAGGGAAGGGGGGGCAGGATAGAAAGGAGGGAGAAAAATTTGGAACACAAGGTTTTGCAAAGGTGAGTGTTGAAAAACAAAAAAAAACTATTATCATGAAAAAATAAAACTAATAAAAAAAAATTGGGGGAAAAAAGAAGTCACTATACCAGAACAAGGAAGAAATAGAATGTGGTATGGTTTTGGTCAAGTGAATGAAAGAGGCTGAAGCAAAAATATCAATTAGAGACTAAGAAAGAGACATAGACTTGTCTTTACTAAGAAATTTCCCCTTTACATCTGAAACTAACCAAAAATAAAATTTCTAAGTGTATTAGAAATATAACTTTTAAAATTAAAAATAATTTTGTTTTTAAAAAAAGAAGGCACAGTGTCAGTATTTATACAAATTGAACCCCACCCCCACCCCAACACACAGTGTTTTTTCCTCTGTACTTTGCTGCTCTTAATCAAATGGCCTCCTGAGAGAAGCCAGACAGTGCCAGGACCTCTCAACATGAATCACTGGAATACTTTTTGCCACTAAAGTCAAACAGAAAATTAATGTAGCCAAAGGAGTGTGGTAAAATTTTCAATGGTTTTCCTCTTAAAAGGATTTTCTGACAGATGTATTTAACATTTTAGATTAATTTTCTCAACTCATGCCCTTCATTAAACTAATCCTCTGAAATCTTATCCTGGTGAAATAGTGATCCTGGGTTCTTCTTCTTCTTATTATTATTATTAAATTAAAGATTCAAAAAAATTAAAGTTTCATTGAAGCTTTAAAAAATATATTACAATCATTTGCTATTGCTAATGAGTCTTTAGAACAAAATAAAAAGAATTAAAAATTTTTTTACAACTGATAATTGTGTTTGACAGAATAGAGAGTAACCACACTCATAATCCTCCCTGCTCTCTAGAGAAAGGAAGCTGATACATCCCCTCTTCTCTTTTCCTGGGTCAAGATTTGTCATCAAATCCATATATCTTATTGAAACTGGGGATATCTTGCTATTTCCATTACCCGGTTTTGTGATCACTTCTTCCCATGTTTATTCTCCCTCTCATTTCTTTCTCCTCATCTCCTTTTCCATTTCTTACTTGGGGAACAATAACCAAAACAACATCAAGTAAGACATTTTCCAACTAACTGGGAAGGCAATTGAAAGGATCAAAGCAAGTAATGCCCGGGGAAAGTGCTTTGAAAATTTAAGGAGCTATACAACTATAGGGTGGTAATGTAATCATTATTATTGTAGATCTGTAGGCCTGCCAGCTGGGATAATATTCTACCTAGTGACTGGTTAAGAGTTAACAAGGTTACTGAGAACTGGGATCTTTGCACATTGTGGAATACTATTAATACCATTAAGCAAAGCTTTTCTCTTCTATTTAGTGCCTACCTGGGTCTACCTTCCAACTGGCAAAGCTCCAAAACAAAGCTCAGATGAAAGAAAACAAGAATTTATTAAGCACTATTGTGTGTCAGGCACCATACTATATATTGGGAACATAAGAACAAAAATGAGACCCTACCTTCAATGAGCTTACATTCTAATAAAGGTGACAACATATATTGGGGGAGAGGGGATCAGAGAAGGGAAGTTTTGTCTGCCAAGTCAAAGGAAAGATAATCATATCATATAAAAACCATATCACAGTTCATTGTTATGCCCAGAAGCAATGACTGTGGGAAGAGAGTCAAGTCTTAGGTGTATGGCTTGTGTCACTCCTTCCCCATTAAAGGATAATGATCAGGAGCATAGCTTGAACCTAAAATTATTTCCCTAGACTAAAAATATGGAGGAATAGATAGATATAATTATAAACCAGTACCATCTCTCTCAGGAGGTCAGAATGACTAGCCTCATGACCCTAAGGTCTTATTTGTTTCCTAATAGGACTCAAAATCTTCCTGGGAGAAGAATGGACAAAGGAGACTTATCCTAAATGCTTCCCTTCAAGCCACATCTAGACAGACCTTGTGGACACATTTAAACTACATGGACAATACACATATACCCTACACTGTAATTATAAAGTTAACTCATTCGATAAATCAGACAAGAGAAAGAGAGCTGAGAAAGGAGAAAAGGAAAAAATACAAAGAGAAAGAAAGCCACCCTTATGATAAGGTAGAAACTTCATAATCAGATGGCTGTAGCCCTGGAAAAAAATTAATAGATAGGAGAATTTTTTCCTTAACTCCATCTCGCCTCACCTATCAGTCCCTTGTCACATTTTCAAAGCTCAAATACTCAGCTCTCTCGGCTCCTGGGTATCATATAAACTGATGATAGACTTAAGGCTTTCCATCCATCCTGTGTCTGGACTTTTACATGTGTTATCTTCCCTAATGAGTGTGATCTCCTTAGAGCCAGTACTATCATTTCTTTTTCTATTTGTATTTTCAGTGCTTAGCACATAATAAGAACTTAAGAAGATTTTTAAAAAATTCTTATTCATTCTGCTATTGCTTCCAGTAAAAATGTGAATTTTTGTATTCTTAACATAAAAAAGTGTCTTTTTTATAATAGGCTCTAAACAAATATTTGGTGAAATGTAAGTCCAAATCAGTACAGAATGATGGGTCCAGATCAGTACAGATTACTGAACAATGGATGCATCTTCTTGGACCTCTATGGCATAGCTGAAGTTTGTCTTTGGGCTGCCTCTTTTCTTTTTTAGTTTAGTAATCCCTTAAATTTGGTCTCTCAGGCAATACTCACCATATCCTGGATCACTCAAATCTAAATTTTTATTTATTTTTAGCATTTTAGTGTCAAGTTCAATAAACTTTTTCTAAATAAGTTCCTATTTTGGCAAAATAATGTCCATTAGGAGAACACCTTGTTCTCTAAAATTCAAATCTCTTCACATGGAAAGGTGGTGAAACTAGATAAAATAATAAAATGTTAAATAAAAAAAATAAAAATAGATAAAATAATATTAAAAACACATGTGACTACTGAACCCTTATGGTGATTGTGGAATATTAGAGAACAGGCTTAATGCTGGATAACTGGGGAAGAGCAAATATGCCCATTGGCCCCAAAATTAGATCCTAGACAGAAACTACTGAGCAATAAAATTGACATTGATTCCCAGCAAAATTCTTATCAGTTTATTAAATTGATGTTTTATATAAAATTAGAAAGGGAAGTATTGATCACTCAACTGCACTCAAGAATGTTAATGAACAGAATGGTGCCATTCTAGGGTAGAGGTTCTTGATTTGGGATCCGTGGATTTGCAAAGTCTTCTTCAATGTACAGATTTCAGAGAGTAAATGAACTTAGATAGGAAAAAAATTATATCTTCTTCCCCCCAGTAATCTTTAACTGAAATTTAAGACTTCCTCCAATTATGAGTGTAGACAACAAACCATAATAATAATGGGTTTCATCCAACTGCCAGTGTGTGATCCAAAGAAATCAAATAACTTTTAAGCAAGGAGGAGGTATCTAGTGACAAACTATAAGGCACACTGCTCAGTCCCTGTTCTTCAAATACAGATATGAGTTATATGCCTGTGAAATTTCCAGAAATAAAAAGCTGGGCAGGAGAGATGATTTCTAAGCCCTAGAATTGACTGCAAAAAATTCTAAACTGTTAAGTATGGGCTGATTATAACAAGGTGAAATGTAATAGGGATAAAATATAATATCTTTAACTTAAAATCAACTACAGAAACACTTGGAATAGGAAAAAAGACTAGAAAATACCCATGAAAGAGCCCTGGGAACTTTCATGGGCTGAAAACACTTTGAATCAACATCGTATGTGATCTTGGGATGCATTAATACAAGTACAATGTCCAAAACACAGAAAGTCATAATCTTGCTGTGGTCTGCTTTGTTCAGGTCACACCACATGGAGAAGACAGTGCTCAATTATGGACACCCCATTTTGATTCAAAACAAAACAAAAAAACCAACCATCCAGGAATTTTAAATTAAACTGTTTTAAATGAAAGGCTGACTAAGTACTTATCTCAAAACAAACCTATGAGGTAAGTAGTACAAGTATTATTATCCCGTTTTACACATAATTCTGCAATCTAAATTATGTAATAATTATAAATTAAAAAGAAGGTATCAACCTGCATTCATAAAGGGAGTTTCTTCATCTGAGATCTCTCTATACTAATGAAATTATTGATTCAGTCCTCTATTTACAAATAAATAAATTGATGCTCAGAGGGTTTTAAGTGTAAGAGATAGGGCTTTTACCCAGTTCTGTTGATTTCAAAAGGGATATTTTTTTCTATTTACATTATGTTGCCTAAAAGGTGTTTAGTCTGAATAAGGAGAGACTTCAGGAATTTGATCATAACCTTAAAATATCTGAAGGCTTTTGTTTGTTTATTTCTTAATTTTTAGAAGAAGAACTAGAAGCAATGGGCATAAATTACATTGATGCATATTTTTGACTGGCTAGGTAGCATAGTGGAGAGCTTGTGAAGTTTGGCAGCTGGAAAACTCATCTTGAGTCCAAATCTATCCTCAGGCTGTGTGATCCTGGGCAAGTCACTTAATCCTTTTTACCTCAGTTTCCTCATCAATAAAATGTGCTGAAAAAGGAAATGACAAACCATCCCAGATTCTCTGCCAAGAAAACTTAAAATGGTGTCATAAAGAGTTGGCCATGACTGAAAAATGAACAAGAAAAATATTTTGACTTAATGAATGGAATAATTTTTTTAAACAATTAGATCTATTAAAAAAAATCAAGCAATCCCAATAAGTAGTGAACTTCTCACACAAAATCTATTCAAGGAGAGGCTATTTACAGAGGATTTTTTTTGGGGGGGTGATAAGGGCAATTGGGGTTCTGACTTGCCCAGGGTCACATTTATCTAGTAAGTGTTAAATGTCTAAGACTAGATTTGAATTCAGATTCTCCTGACTCCAGAACCAGTGCTCTATCTACTGCACCAATAGAATATTAAAAAAAAAAATATTACTACTTTGATGGGTTCAACAATATGGATGTTTTCTCTCTTGTTATAGTTTACTAATGTTTATAAGTATTCTATTTATACTATAAGTAACAGAGAGGGGAATTAAATTATAATTTAAAACTTTTTTTTCTGTTTGAATCACGTTGGGAGAAAAAAATCAGAACAAAAGGGAAAGGGATAAAAAACCAAAACAGAAAAAGGAAGTGAACACAGCATAGGTTTATTTACATTCAGTCTCCTAAGGTTTTTGTGTTGTTGTTGTTGTTTTTTCTGGATGTAGATGGCATTTTCTGTTCAAAGTCTATTGGAATTGCTTTGGATCACTGAACCACTGAGAAGAATCAAATCTTTCATAGTTGATCATTGAATTCTTGCTGCTATTGTGCACAATGTATTCTTGGTTCTGTTGGTTTTGCTCAGTATCAGTTTGTGTAAATATTTCTAAATTCAGCTTGTTCGTTTTTTATAGAACAATAATATTCCATTATCTTCATATATGACAACTTGTTCAACCATTCCCCAGTTGATAGGCATCTACTCATTTTCCTTTTCTTTGCTACTACAAACATTTTTGCACATGTGGGTCCTTTCCCCTCGTTTATAATTTTCTTGGGATACAGACCCAGTAGTGGCACTGCTGGGTCAAAGGGTATGCAGAGTTTTATACCTATTTGGGCTTAGTTCCAAATTGTTCTCCAAAATGGATGGATCATTTCACAATTCCACCAACAAGGCATTAGTGTCCAAGTTTCCTCATATCCTCTCCATTCAACATTTATCATTATCTTTTCCTGTCATCTTTGAGGTGTGAATGGTACTTCAGAGTTGTTTGAATTTGCATTTCTCTAATAAGTAGTAATTTAGAGCATTTTTTTCATATAACTATATAAGGCTTTAATTTTGTCATCTGAAAATTGTTCATATCCTTTGACCATTTATCCATTGGGGAATGACTTATATAGAATTTAAAAATTTAATTAATATCTACAGAGGTAGAGTAAAGTTCTTGGTCTGGAGTCAGGAAAACCTGAGTTCATATTTCAACACTTACTGGTTATGTGGTCATGTACAAGTCACTTAATTTTGTTTCCACACAGGTAAAATGGGAATAATAATTATATCAAATTCTTGTGAAGTTCTTGGGAGGATTAAATCAAATATTTATTAAGTGCACAGTGCCTGCCAGATAGTAAGTATTTAATAAATGCTTGTTTCTCTTCTTCCCTCCTTCCTTCCTTCTTTTTCCTTCTTTACTTTTTTCCATCCTTCCTTCTTCCCTTTCTATCTTTATTGATAGGAGTTTGGGGAGTTCTTAAAACCACAGAAATTACAGAGTTCCTATCATTTGTTTTAAAATGAAGAGACTGAGGCTGGGAGGTTTTAACTGAAGAGCTGGGGCTCTAATCCAGGGTCTATTGATTCCAAAATGAGTGCCTTCCTTCCTTCTTCCTCTTTCTTCCCTGCTACTTTTCTCTTTTCTGTGGCTCTGTACCTGACTGAAATCACCCATCCCTCTACTCTTTACAAAGCATACCACACACTTTTGTAATTCTGTCCTTCTTCCTCTTAACTATTCCACATGGATGTTTTGAGAGCATCAGCTCACTATCTAATTTCCCACCAAATGTCTTAATCCATTGCTAGACATATCACAGTTCATCAATCCAACAGCAAAAGTAATTGAGACATGAAATGACAAATATAACAAAGAACAGATCAAGGAATAAAAACATGTTTTGCGTTCATACTTTTTCCTCCTCAGGAGTTACAGAAATTGGAGGGAATTCAATATAACTAGTTTCTTTTGTAAGCCTATATATTTTATATTATGAATTTAAAAAACATTATTCTTAAAAAAGAGTTCATGGAATTAGACTATAATCCCCCACCACCAACACAACAGGAAGGCACAATTAATCTTAGAATCATAGATAATGTGATAATTCTTAGAATGTGGTAGAGCTGGAATCCCTTTAACATGCTGGAGAACAAATGCAAGTTCTTCCTCCTGTTCTGTGAGCATCAAAATGACACATACATGGTGACATGACTGCTGTCCAATTTTCTCTCTGCCCTCAACTATACCTTTGAGCCCTATTGCTTTCCAGACTTTTTTTTTTAAAACCCTTTTTAAACCCTCTGCTTTCTAGCACCAATCATAATCCTCATCTGGTGAAAGCACAGCTCAAAATCATATACTATGGAAACCACTTATCTTGGATTTGAACATTTTTTTTCAATTATCAAGCATTTATTTTCGTTCACTTTCCTCCCTCCAACAGATTCAAAGAAAAATTAGGAACAAAACACTTGCTAACAAATATGCATAGTTGAACAAAGTAAATTCTTGCATCAGTCACATCCAAAAATGTCTCATTTTTGTTTTGAGTCCATTATCCTTCTGTCAGGGTATGGATAGCACATTTCATCATAGATTGTTTGGGATTCTGGTCAATGGCTGAATTGATAAGAATTCTTAAGTTTTTTAAAGTTATTTTCTCTTTACTATGTATTGTGGCTCATATGAATTGCTCTCCTCCTGCTTACTTCACTCTGCATCAGTCCATATAAATTTTCCTAGGTTTCTCTGAAAATGTGCCTTTTGTTATATCTTAAGGCATGATAATTTTTCATTACATTAATATAGCCATAATTTGTTCAGTCATTCTACAATTGATGGGAGTCTCCTTAATTTCTAGTTCTTTATTAGAAAAAAGTGCTATATTTTTGTATATATGTCTTTTTCCTCTTTGATCTCTTTGAATATATTTACATTGTCTTAATGGTTTGAATGACTATCTTATATACATTCCACTTAGATTACTAAATTGTTTAAATCATTTCAAAAATATTCATCATAACATCTGGTATATAGTAAATGACTATTTTTGCATATGGAACATCGTGTGTACATGTTTCTTCATGAATTGTGTCAATTTTGGGCAAATAATTCAATCCTAAAAATAAATACGTGCTCAATTACTGAATGTTACAGGTATCACTGGCAGAGTGCTAGATTCTAATTTGAGGAAAATTTTTAAAAAGGGATAATTAGAAAAGGTCTTAAGGAGTATCTAGTCAATATTACAAACATTAATTAAGTACTTATTATGTTCAAGTGATTGCACTATACATGGGTAGCACAAATATAGAGATAAAACAGTCCCTGCCCTCAAAGAAATTCTACTAGCTGCAGAGATTCTTAATCTGTAATTTGAACTTTCAAAAGCTATCTTTTCATAATCATATTTCAAGATGATTGGTTTCTTTTATTTTGTATATTTAAAAACATTCTGAGCATAGGGTTTCATCTGCCTAAGAAATGGGTCTGTGACTCAAAAAAGATTAAGAACCCCTGTACATCATGGATGTAACATTTACATAGACAAACATAAGCTAAATAAAGAGGAAGAAACTACTAATAACTGGATAGACCAGAGGGTATCAGGAAAGGCTTTGAGAAAAAGGTTTGGTATTTGACTGAAACCATGAATGAATTTATGGATTCTAAGAATCAGGGAATAATTCAGTGCATTTTGGGTATAAGAGACAACATTCTGGGCAAAGGATATAAATGGAAGATACAGTCTGATAACATAATAGTGCAATATGACAGTCTGGCTATCATCTTACCCCTTTACAGAAATGAGAGATATGAAAGTGTATATTTCTACTATTTTTTAGATTTTTAAAAATATATATATTGATAAGTTCTGTTTATCCTTGCTCCTTCTGTTTTTTTTTTTTTTCTCTTCTGTCTTTAAAACAACAATCTTTGTTATATCTAATTATTTGTTACATAGCTTGATCAGATGTTGGGTATTGGGATACCTGGTATGAGATGGTGATGTTTTAATAAAAGAGAGACACGGTTAAAAAATTATTTTAAAAGGTAAAAAAGATGACAGCATACAGAGGCAGGTTAGGACTAGCTGAGGAGTTTGTGGTTTATTTTCTGGACAATAGGGAGCCACTGAAGGTTTTTGAGGAGGGTCTTGATCAGCCTTGGGTCTTAATAACATTAGCTGGCAGCTACACGGAGGATGGATTGAAATGGGGATAGAAACAAAGCAGAAAACAGTAATTAGGAGGCAACTCAGAAGTAGTTGTATTAACCCAACTTCCTCATTTTACAGGTGAGGAATCTGAAGCCCAGTGGAAGGCAGACGCTTCCAAAAATACGGAGTCCGGTCCCTTTCAGGTGCGCGTCCTCTCCCAGAATCGCCCTTTTAAATTGGAGACCAGAACTCTTCTCATCCCAGTGGGAGGTGTTCTGGGAAGTGTCGTTGCCCTTTTAAGGCAAGGCCCCGCCCCGAAGGCAGGACTTAGGGAACTCCTTAAAGGAGCCGGGCGGGTGGGGGGGCAAAGGGGGAAGAGGCGCAGGTTCTCCCGAGGGGATTAACGTGTGCCCGTCGCCGGCCGGAGCCGCCATTTCCTGGAGTCCCTGAGGAGGAGCCTACGCCCCCAGCGCGCCCCTGCCCGGCCGGCCGGGAACCCCAGCCTGGAGCGGAGCGCGCGGGGCTCTCCGCTCCCCGCCCCCCACCCCGCTCGAACCACCTCCTCGGACTCTATAGAGTCGCGGCGGTCGCCGCTGCCACCAGGTGAGCCAAGAGCCGGGGCCGCCCGCCCCCGCCCCGGGCCAGCTGGCCGGCCTGCCCGATCGGCCTGGCTGCCCGCGAGGCTGCCCCTCCTGCCCCGCTCCGCTGCCGGCTTCTCCTTTCCCTCCAGACCGAGCTAGCTGCTGGCCCGCCCCACTCCACCCTACCGCCCTTCGGTTACCCATTCTCAGCCCCCCTAGGTCTCCAACCTCTCAGTCCTTCAGACACCACTCACCCCCCTCCCCCTCTCGCTTCCCTAGAACTCCTCAGATACTCGGCCCCCGGACTCCGGCCCCCTTCCCACTCCTTCACCCTCCCCTTCCTTACCCCCCTCCATCTCCACCCCCCGCCCCCTCCTCCCGATGTCGCCTCCCTGAAACTCCCTTTTCGCTCCCGAGTCTGCTCTCGAAACTAAGCCGCTGTTGTAGCTCTCCTACCCCGAAAGGCTTCCTTTGCCCTTTGACTTCTCATGGTCAAAGATTAAAAGATTGGTTGTGGGGTGTTGCATTTTTTTTTTTTTTGTTTTGTTTTGTTTTATTTACTCTTTTGGAACCATTCCCTAGTGAGACCTTCCGCCCTCCCTAATTTCCTCCCCCTCCTTTTAGACCACCTCATTTTCCTCGGTCCTTGCCTTTTGCGAGCAGTTTCGGCTCTCCACGCTCCGGGCTAGCTTTGTCCACAATTCGCATTCCTTTCTGACTACCTCCCCCTACTCTCGCTTCTCTTTACATTGCAAAAGAGTCTTTGGGCTGGGCGTCCGAAGCCCCTATTCAAAGCTCCCGAGGGTGCAACTTCCTTTAATTTGGGGGTGAGCTGTTCAGTCCCTCTCTTGCCCGGCCCTAGTGGGGTGACCTAGAGTCTGCTCTGTAACCTGTAGGCAGGAGTCCTTGGGTAGTTGCTGCCACATGTTGACCCTTCCCGTTCCCCTGTTCAAATATTACTGCTTTAAAGGGGAGTGGTTTGCAATCCTTGGAAATGGAGAGCTGAGTTTCAGGTGTTTCTGGTGCTGCATATCCTAGTAGTGAATCTCTCTCTGTTTCCGTAAACAAAGGCTGTAATGTCCCTAAGGGGAGAAGCTGGATTAATATTACTGCTGTGCTCCGTCACACTCCAGTCCCTCTGGAGCCTACTAACTTCTAGTTAGACTTAGTAAGTCATTCTGTTTATTAGCTTGGGAAACTGCACTTGTCTCTAAAAGGGGGCAGTTTTTTATTTGTATATAGTTATCAACTTTGGTAAAAGGGGACGTTGCTGATTGGATTTTTTAACTAAATGGGCTTATCACGATTTCATTTGGTCTTCTAATAAAATTCTCAATTGTGATAATGAAATTTAGTGGCTAGGGCAGGTGAGTTTTAAAGAAAACGAGGTGGTAAGCAAGAGCTTTATTTTTATTTTTTTCTCCTTTATGCTATATGCTTCCTGAATGACCATTGAAATCCTCAACTGTCAAGTTTTTTTTTTGTTTGTTTGTTTTTTTTAACATTTACTGTGAAGGAAATTTGACTTCCTTTAATCTACGTTCTTTCTCATTAGATGAATTAACTTTTGTATTTTTAAAAAAGAACTTTATGCAGTCTTTAGTTCAGGTTTTAAAAAATAAATGTCTTCTCCTTAAAAAAAAAGATCATTGATCCTTTCTATTGGAGCTAAAAAAAGTTTTCCCCTATTGGAATAGTGAGCTATTTAAGTACAGAGACTGCCATACTTTCTCATTCTTTTGATATTCCCCTAGCTTATTGGCTTACCTAATATTCTACCTCCCTCTTCTTGACAAACTTTGATAACTCACTCTTTAACACTTGGCAGTTTGACTTCTGGCTGTACCCCTAGTTTCTCAAAAGCCACCAGGGACTTCTTACTTATAGTGACCATATTTAGTCATCCTGCTCCCTGACCTCTCAGTAATGTAAGTAATTATTGACCACTCTCTCCTTGAAATTCTCTTCCTTTTCTTTCTGAGTCAATGAAACTTTTTTAAAAATCCTCTTCTAAGTGCCAGGAACTGTTGGATGTCAAGACAGAAATAAACCTGCCCTTGTCCTCAAGGTGCTTTTACATCCTACGAGAAAAACAATTAAAATAAATACAAAGTAAGGTACCAGATGATTTTATTGGAGGAAGGGGGGGAGATGTGGCAATGATTTTTGGTAGATAAAAAAAATATCTTATGTTGGAGGTAGTATTTTAGCTGAACTTTGAAAGAAATTTAGGATTCAGAGAAGTGGAAGTGCATTCCTGGCATGCAAAGGCATAGAAATAGGATATGGGATGTATGAGGAATAATAAGACTAGTTTATCTGGATCATAGAATGCATAAAGCAGAGTATTGTCTAATAAACCAGGGCAGGTAGATTGGAGCCAGGTTGTTGAAGGACTTTAAATGCCACATAGAAGAGTTTATATTTGATCCTAGAAGCAATTGGGAGCTACTAGAGCTTACTGAGCTGGGATATGACAGGTCAGATTTTTGCTTTAAGAGAATCATCTTTACAGCTATGTGCAGAACAAATTGGTTCAAGGAGAGATTTAAGGCAGGGAAAAGTTAGTAAACTTGGAATGGTTAAGGCAAAAGTTGATGAGGGTCTGAAATAGGCTGATGGTTGTGTAAGAGGAGAGAAAGGGACTCTTGGGAGAGATAACTGTGTCAACTAAATGAATTTGTGGCATGAGATAGAATGAAGAGTCCAGGCATTCAGTGTTTTGAAGTGGTGCCCTTGATGGGAGAAAATAGGTAATGACTTCTCTTTTTGGGACATATTGAATATGTGTATGTGTGTGTATGTGTATATGCATATGTTTGTCCATAAAAATCAGACTGGTAGAAGGAGAACTGGGAAAGCAGTGTCTTTTTATGTTAGAGGTACTCCTAATAAATTTTTGTTCTGTCCTCATGCCTCTTTCTAAATTCTCTTTTGGGGATCTTCCATTTTCACATCTTCAGACACCTCTGTGCTTAAATTTTCAAATCTTTAACTATGCATATCCTTTTTTTGTAACTCCAGATTCACAGCTCCACCTAATTGCTGATTGCCTATATATCCCCCTACATATCTCATTAATGTCTTAAACTTAATAATATTTCAAAGCAGACTCTTTATTCTCCATGATACTATTCTTTTGACTTTATTTACTTGTGGTAAATATTAGCTTCATAACTAGATGGAATGGAAGAATGGAAACCTTGATATCATCCTTCCGATTTCTACCTCTGCCTCTTGATTTCTTATCAGTTCTGTTGATTCTATTTCCCAAGTTAGTTTGTCCCTGTTTTTTCTCCTCCTAGTGTCCCCACCTTAGTTTAGGCCTTCATCTGTCTCTTAGACCAGGGCTTCTTAAACTTTTTTTTACTTGTTACCTCTTTTCACTTGAGAAATTTTTACACAACTCTGAGAACATATGCATATAAAATAGTTATACAAATTAAATAGTTACTGATAATTAATTATAAAGAAATTTATTTAAAAACAATTCTTTGGTATACATATAATTTTACCATTTATTAAAGATGAAAGCAAATTTGCATATTAATAAGATGGATGTACTCGTTTATTTTTACCTAAAGAATTAAATCTTGGTGGAATATTTGATAACTTTTAATTATGTCATATGTTTTTCGACCCCCACATTCTATTATATGACCCTGTATGGGGTTGTTGTGACCTACAGTTTAAAAAGATTTGACTTAGAATATTACATTCAGTCTTCCCATCTGAGTTCTTTGTTAAAAAACCCTTCTACATAGAAGTGCTAGAATAATATTCATAGCATTGATTACTTTGTCATATCTATACTCAGAAACCTTTAATGCTTCCCATAGCTTTATAGAATAAAGTCAAACTTTTTTCCATGACATTCAAGGCTTTTTATACTTTGCAAACTGTCTCTTCTACTTTTTATGTACCCTGTGCTTTAGCTAGATTGAGCTATTGGTAATTTGTGATTCATACTTTCCTCCTTTTTGCATATAGTTCCCTTGTCAGAGATATCCTTTAACTGTACCTCAGGATAATCTTTATCTGTCTTTCTGGCTTCAGCTCAATTGCCATCTCAGATTTTTTTTTCCTTCTGCAAAATATAGAGATTTAATCTCTTCTTTCTCTATTGTACCTTTTTGATTTTTAACAAACTTTGTTCTTTAGACCTATAGGGATCTCAAATTCAGTATGTCTAAAAAGAACTCATCTTTTCCGTCTAAATCCACCCCCTCCCCTTTTTTTTAAACATTTCTGTCACAATCTCACATCTTTTTCAGATACTCAGATTCATCACCTCTTAATCATCCTTGACTCTGTACTCTGTCTCACTCCACTCAACCAGATTTATCTATTCTACTGCTTACAAAATCTGGTAGGAGCTAGCTAGGTGGCTTTGTGGATAGAATATTGAGTCTGGTGTCAGAAAGACCCGAGTTCAAATTTTTTGTATTTCAGTTATCTCTCAGATAATTACTAGCTGTGTAACCCTAAGCAAGTCAGTTGATCTCTGTTTGCCTTAGTTCATTGGAGACAGAAAGAGCAAATCTTTTCTAGTCTTTGCCAAGAAAATGCCACGGACAGCTGTCCATGTGCTATGGTCCATGGGGTCAGGAAGAGTCCGACACAACTGCAGACCCACTGAACAACATATCTCTTTACATCAATCTCTTTCTTTCCACTCACATAGCCAGAATTCTAGGTTAGTACCTCATTTGGGGTTGAAATACCTCTACACTATTCTCCTTTCCTCATATTTTTGTCTTCTTCAGTTCATCTCCATACAGCTGCCTAAAATGCAGACTGGTTATTCATTAAACTCTGATGGCTCATTCTGTAAATATTTGTTTTCAATTAAATTTTTTCACAGTCTGGCTCCCCCTTACCTCTCTAGACTCATTATATATTATATTATTATATTATATATTTATAATTTTTTTGTGGGTATGAGATATGTAGGGGGATAGATATATGGCTTGCCTCCTCATGTTATATCTACCTTTTAAAATTCTTTCCTTTAAACTTGGATCAAGCATTGTTTTGCTTCATTCTCTCCAGCTGCTGCTGCCTTCCCTAGCCAATAATCATAAATTTATTATGTACATGTTCTCTTTGTCAGAATGTAAATCCTTTCAGGACAGGGGTTAGATAATCTTTATTTTTATTCCCATTGCCTACTCCAGAGGTACTTAATAAATGTTTGTAGCTTGATCAATAGCTGGTATAGTAGGCATTCAGTAAATGTTGATGTATCTCTTACAGCTTATTCTTAATATACTTCTTTCTATAGGAAGTTTAGAATTTTTAGCCATCATCAGAAAGATCTGTATGACTAGAAGTGATTTAGCTGGCCCTTCTTTTGTAGTTCATGTTCAATATAGCTGTCTTTGTGATCAATGGGATCAGATTTAAATGATCTCCATACGAATCAAATGAGAATTCTGGTTGTATCAGAATTTTTTTTGTGTACGTGGATTCCACTTTAAATAGCTAACTCTTTCCATCTTAAAGAAGGGAAAGAGACCCACATGTGCAAAAATGTTTGTGGCAGTTCTTTTTGTAGTGGCTAGAAACTGGAAATTGAATGGATGCCCATTAGTTGGAGAATGTCTGAATAAATTGAGGTATATGAATGTTATGGAATATTATTGTTCGGTAAGAAATGACCAGCAGGATGATTTCAGAGAGGCTTGGAGAGACTTAATTGATGCTAAGTGAAATGAGCAGAACCAAGAGCTCATTATACACAGCAACAAGAAGATTATACAATAATCAACTCTTGATGGATGTGGCTCTCTTCAACAATGAAATAATTCAAACCAGTTCCATTTGTTTAGTAATGAAGAGAATTAGCTACCACCCAAGAGAGAGAACTATGGAAATGAGTGTGTAGCACAACATAGCATTTCCAAACTTTCTGTTATTGTTTATTGCTTTTTTGTTTTCCTTCTCAGGTTTTTTTCTTTCTTTCTAGATCTAATTTTTCTTGTGCAGCAAGATAATTGTATAAATATGTATACATATATTGGATGTAACATATTTAACATGTATTAGACTACCTGCCATCAAGGGGAGGAGGTAGGGGTAAGGAGGGAAAAAGTTGGAACACAAAGTTTTGCAAGGATCAGTGTTGAAAAATTACCCATGCATCTCTTTTGTAAATAAAAAACTATAATAAAAAAATTAGTTAACTCTTTGAAAACGGAATTGAAACGTTTTTGCCCTTCATAGCCTCAGCACCAATCATAGTATGTTTTGATATAGTTTGAAATAAATATCTGATGACTTTTTACTCTTTCAGAAGATTCAAGTTTGTCCAAAGGAGGCAATATAAGAGAACTTTTTAGATAAATTAAAGTTACTTGTATTTTCCTTTGTTTCCTTGGTTGATCACAGCTAGCGCTTGTCAAATGTTGCCTTTGTAGAATTAAAAAAAAAAAAAGCATGGCATAACTTATTTAAAAGAGAGTGCTTACTTTTTCTTTTTCCTTTTGATTTTTCAGTAAGAAAGATGTTGAGTTTTTTCCGACGAACATTGGGGCGCCGGTCAATGCGAAAGCATGCTGAGAAAGAACGTCTGCGAGAAGCTCAGAGAGCTGCTACCCACATTCCTGCAGCTGGAGATGCCAAGTCCATCATAACTTGTAGGGTGTCGTTGCTAGATGGAACTGATGTCAGTGTGGATTTGCCGGTACGTAGCATCCAAGTGGACTTTTTTACTTTAGTATGGAATAAGTTTCTTGTGGTATCATCTGGGATCAGTAATTCACAGTAGATGTACATTTAAATATCATAGAAAATGTATTAAAGCTAAAGGGGAGAAATAGAAACTGACTTTCTCTAGCTTCTTTTAGATTAGAATATAATTGGCATTGTAAACACTTATAACACAGAAAAGTTGACTTTCTAAAACAATTGTATGGAGTTCTTGGATATTCTGTTTATTAATAGCAGAAAAACATTAAAGTGACAGTCTAATCCAACAGCAAGCATTTGGGATTATACACTGTACTTGGTGCTGAGGATACAAAGACTAAAAAAGGAATAGTTCCTGTCTTCAAGAAGCTTGCTATTTTTCTGTTTGGGGAGACAATAAATAAATAAATGAATGAATGAATGAATGAATGAATGAATAAACAAACAAACAAACAAACAAATAAATATTCAAGTGTGTATATAGTTAAGTATATACTTAATTACAGATGTGGTCACTAGCAGTTAGGTAGTGGAGTGGGGAATCAAAAGGCTTCATGGTGGTATTTGAGCTGAGTTAGATTGCTTGAAGAGAATAAGAAATTCTTGTAGGTGATAGGAAAAGAGGGAATACTTTTATAACAAGGGTGACAGCTAGTGCCAAAGTACAGAGATTAGAGATTAAGTGCCAAGGGGCAGAGAGAAGACCAGTTTATTTGGACCAAGTCTAGTAGAAACCAAGCTATGAAGGGCTTTTAAAATACAAACTAGAAAGTTTATATTTTATCCTACTGAGCTAGAGTTAGAAAAAAAATCACTTTTCAGCTCTGATGGTGAATAGATCACAATTTATCAATTAGAAAGCCATTGGAGCCATTAAAGAGAGGTGATGAAGTTCTGAACCAAAGTAGTGTCTGTATAAGTAGTAAGAGGGCAGTAAGAGATAAGTGTTAGAAACATATGAAATTTGACAATTGATTGTGTATATGAAGCCAGAGAAAGTGAAGAGTAGGGAATGAACTGTGAAGTTGTAAACTGGGAGATTGGAAAGATAGTAATGCTGTCCACAGAAATAAGAAAGTCGGGAGGAGGGAAGCTTTTGGGGAAGGAGGTGTTCTACTTTGAATATGTTGAGTTTAAGATTTCTCTGGGACATCTAGCTTAAATGTCTCATAAATCTTTGGTAAATTGTCAAATTTAATGGTAGATTTAGCAGTTTGTGGAACTGGGACTCTGGACTTGTGGTTGTTTTCTCTGCTTCACCTTTAAATAGGGAGAGAAGTGATACATATTTTTTATTTTATATTCCTGTCTTGTTCTTTATAAATGGTTGTCTTTCCCTTTCTTTTTCTTTGACACAAACCTTGTTAGTGCTTTTATCTCATTGCTGAGAATTTGCATATAAAACATTACATAATCACTTAGATACCTTTTGTTTTTTTTCATTTATCTACACTCAAAGACTAATCAAGTTAAATTGTGATTAAGTATATGTTTCAAATAGTTTTTTAAAAGCAAATTTCTTTCTTTTTTTTTTTTTTTTTAAATAACTTTTTATTGACAGAACCCATGCCAGGGTAATTTTTTACAGCATTATCCCTTGTACTCACTTCTGTTCCGATTTTTCCCCTCCCTCCTTCCACCCCCTCCCCGAGATGGCAAGTAGTCCTTTACATGTTAAATAGGTTACAGTATATCCTAGATACAATATGCATTGCAGAACAGTTCTCTTGTTGCACAGGGAGAATTGGATTCAGAAGGTATAAATAACCCGGAAAGAAAAACAAAAATGCAAGCAGTTTATATCTATTTCCCATTAAAAGCAAATTTCAATAGATATTCTTTTGTTTCCACTCCTATTTTTAAATTTAAATTTAAAATTTTTACTGATATATTTTGTTTTCACAGCATATTTATTTCTAAATGTTCTTCTCTCTTCCCTAGTTCCTGTTCCATTCCTTCCAATATTGATTTAAAAGAGACAAAAGAAGCAGTTTAGTAAACCAATCAGAATAGCATTTGGATTTGACTATATGCGATGTTCTTCCTCTGCAAATACATCTATGCAGAATGAATGTGTTCCCTAATACAAAAACCTTTAGTGACTCACTGTTAACCTATCAAATAAAGGCTAAACCCCTGACTTTGGGATTAAGGAACTTCCAGAATCTAGTTTTAACTACCATCCAGCCTTATTTCCTTTTCTTACTCTGTTCTATGAACTCCTCTTTTCTTACTCTGTGTTCTGGATTGTTCTCTGTCCATTGTTCTCATTTTCATTCCCATCTTTGCGACTTTATCCACTCTGCCTCCTCAACCTGGAATGGTATCTTTTCCCATATGTTGAAGTTTCCTCAAACCTCTTCCCTTCCAATGCACTGGAACACTTTGGGTATATATGTATATATTTTATTCATTTAGTTTTATTAAAGTTTCTGTAATGTTGTTTGTTTTTGTTGTGTTTTGCTGAGTTAGAAGCATAGAGCTATGCAGTGTAAGTTGTTATTGTATTTTGTTTGTACAGTCTGATAACTTCATTAGATGAAGAGGCTTCCAGGGAGTAAACTCCCACTACCAGTGTAAATCAGCAACTATTCTGCAGCTGATGGCCTTAACGTTACATGGGACATTAAAAAGTTATGTGACCTTGTATTGGATTACCTGCCATCTAAGAGAGGGAGTGGAGAAAAAAGGGGAAAATTTGAAACGGTCAATGTTATGTTGAAAAATTAACTATGCATATGATTTGTAAATAATAAAAAGCTTCACTAAAAAAAAAAAAATTATGTGACTTGCCCAGAATCGGATAGCAGGGATGAGATATGAATGCTGATTCCCATTACAAAGTGACTACCCATTACCTTTTGCTGCTTTTGAACTCATACGTTTGAATATTCATGTCTTAGAAGAGGACTATTTATGGTTTTGATTGTATTTCTTTTCATATTTCTAATATTACTTCACTGTAGTGGATTTGCTTTTATTGGCATCTTTAGGCAAAAGCTACATGTTTGTCTTTGAAGTTAGTTTTGCTCCCTTTTATCTTTATGTTCTTAATTATTTCTCCCTCTCCCTTTCTTCCCCATCAGCTCCCCTTAGACTGGTGAGTTCATTGCATACAGGTTTTCCAATGGATTTCTTTGTGCCTTATACTTAGACACTTAATCAATATTGAGCTGTAGGACTGGTGAATGGAATGCTATGTCCAATGTTCTCACTAACTGAAAATGGTTGGATTGAGAATCATAGAACTTTCAAGATGGAAAGGATTAGATTAGTGAAATTCTCTTAGAAAATTAAATCTTGGGAAGTGGTATGACTTGACCAAAGGCACATAGGCAATAACAGAGCCAGGATTTAATCAGTCCAGGATTTTTTTTCCCCCTTTTTTTCACTATCATATCATGATTCCTTAATTTAAATTAATGATTTTATTTTAAAACATGATTTGCTTTTTTCTTTATTTAATTAAAGCTTTTTATTTACAAAACATATGTATGGGTAATTTTTCAACATTAACCCTTGCAAAACCTGATCCAAACTTTCCCCTCCTTCTTGCCCTCCTTCCCCTCCCTCCCCCAAGTTGCCAGGTAGTTCAATACATGTTAAATACGGTAAAATATATGTTAAATCCAATATATGTATACATAGTTATACAGTCATATTGCTGAAAAAGAAAAATAGGATCAAGAAGGGGGAAAAAAAACTGAGAAAGAAAACAAAATGCAAGCAAACAACAAAAAGAATAAAAATATTATGTTGTGGTCCATGCTCAGTTTCCACAGTCCTCTCTCTAGTAGATGGTTCTCTTCATTGCTGAACAATTGGAACTAGTTTGAATCATCTCATTGTTGAAGAGAGCCATGTACATCAGAATTGATCATCATATAATATTGCTATGGCCATATACAATGATCTCCTGGGTCCGCTCATTTTACTGGCATCAGTTCATGTAAGTCTCACCAGACCTCTCTGAAATCATCCTGCTGGTTGTTTCTTATAGAACAATAATATTCCATAACATTCATATACCATATCTTATTCAGCCATTCTCCAACTTATGGGCATCCATTCAGGTTCCATTTTCTTGCCACTACAAAAAGGTCTGCCACTAACATTTTTGCACATGTGGGTTCTTCTCTCCTTTAAGATCTCTGGGATATAAGCCCAGATACAGAAATACTTCTGGGTCAAAGAGTATTGACAGTAAAACATGATTTGGAATGCTTTTTTCCCCCATAAATATAATGATATAAATGTTAAGTTCCTAGCTGGCAGTCAGAAAATTACTTAACATATAATTTTATAGAAAATATAGTAAAAATCACATTTTGCCTATATTTCTTTCGGAAAATAGGTTCAGCTTCTCTGGTTATATTCCTGTTTTCTCTGAAATTATCTGGGTTCCAAGAGAAAATTTCTTACCCCTTCCTTTTTAGGCTCCTCTTTTTCTCCCTCCCACTGACAAGAAGTGACTTTGACTCCTTGCCTCACAAAGAGGAAGGGGAATGGGAGAAATGGGGTCTTAGAGATGATGATTTCAGAAACTGCTGTAAAGTTTTTAGTGGGGTTTTGCATTCATCTCTTGGTGAGATAGGCAGATTGGGCTGAAGCTGGGCAGTGTCTGTAGATTTAATTGGTGGAGGCATGGGATTCGATAGAAAGGCGATAATGAGAAATTGAATTGGGCCAAGGAAGTAATAGAATGGGGAGAAGTAGTGGGAGGATGGTGGGGAGGGGGAGTTAGGAAGTTGAGTGGAGAGAGGATAGAAGGAGCAGCACTTCACAGCTGTAGAAGCAGGGAGGAGGAGAGATTCTTAAAACTGTCAACCAGAGTTGGACATTGTATAATTTAAAAATAAAGTAAAGTGTATATAAATCTTTGATTCAAGATTTTAAAAGTAATCAGGATGTATATTTGTATAATGATGGGTATGATAGAGAAAAGTATCTGGATACTGAATATTATGATGGTTTGAATTTTGAATAAATAGGTGTTTGCATAGTTTAGGGAACTTCAGATCTAAGGGTTCTGGGTGGTTCACACATTCTAACATTCTTGACAAGTTAGGTAATCTTCATACAAGTTAGGTAATTTCATATTCATTTCTTGTTTGAGTACTTTTCTCTAAGGGAATTTTGAGTACTATTTCTCTGTAACTGCTTGAATCAGTATGGTGAAAAGCCTTGAGATTGCTTTGTACAAGCAAACAGCTGGAAAATGGTTCTTTTATTACCTAATGTTTAAAGTATGAAGTGTCAGAGTTACTGATGAAGTTGCTGATAGCGATAGGGTAGAATTGCCTTTTATTTGTTTTTTTAAAACTTTATGTGGTGAGGAATACACCTGAAACGCTGGATCAAATGGTTTGTGATCTCCTACCATGATTAGTAGCCATTAGGACGTGTGCACTGTCTGAATGTCAGCTAGCCCTTTTTTTGTAAGGATGCCTGCAACAAAACAAATTAGTTTAGATTGGACTCTTGGTAAAATTTAACAATTACTTTTTTAGTTCTGTAAGTGTATTCTAGGACTAGTAACTCAATTCTAATTACTTGGAAGGGAAAAATAAAATGGATTTCAGAGTGCTAGCTACCGTGTTTCCCCGATAATAAGACACTGTCTTGTTATTTTTTTGGACAGAAAAACACCAGAGGGCTTATTTTCAGAGGAGGGCTTATTTTAATGAACATTGATAGCAATTTTAATAAACAGGTAAATGTGAAGAAAAAAAAGTACCTTTATTCAATAATGGTCATGTCATCTTCTTCAACAACAATGTCATAAGTGTCCATACCCTGAATTCCATCCTGGATGTCTTGCGCCTCTATTTCCTTCAGAAGAAGTGGACCCAATCTGTCATGTCCAGCAATATAGCTCTCTTTAAATGAACATGTCTTGTCCAGGTAACCTGCTCGTAGTGTCTTGGTGACACAGCTGTCAGTAATTTTATCCTATGACTTCTTCACCCAAGTCACGACTTCTTGCAGACAGGGCTTCACAAAGTTTCCATGCTGATTTCTTTCCGTTCTATTTTCAATGTAGTCATTGACTTCCATGTGCAAATGATCCTTGAATGGCTTGTTTATTGTAATATCAAGGGTTTGGAGATAGGCAGTCATTCTGCAGGAATCATTACTTGATCTATTCTTCTCTCTGCAAGGAAGTTCTTCATTTTTTTAGTGCGGTGAGTGCTGGCTGAGTTCTTTTATCCTTCATCATGCCCCTTTTATCCTCCATCATGCCCCCTCATTCCTGCTTACATACTGGGTTTTTATGTTGTCCTGCCTCAGCTCTCCTCCGTTGCACTGCTCTCAATGGCACCAGCAAGCAAATCACTGGGGAAGAACAGGATGACGCGCTCACTGCTGCAGCTCTGATTGGATGCAGCTCGGAGCGCGGCGTGCGTTTCACCGGGTTGGGGGGGGGGGGGGACGGACAACAGTGCATACAGAGGGTACTGTAATGTAGCGTGTAGTGCAGGGGAATCACCTTCACTACAGTAGCAATCTCAATAGGGCTTATTTTCGGGGGAGGGCTTATTTTAGAAGAATCTTACACCGTAAAGGGAGGGCTTATTTTCGGGATAGGTCTTATTATTGGGGAAACACGGTAATATATCCAAGGAAGAGACAGAAACTATTGGTTCCTTTAATTTAAAAAAAAAAAAAAAAAAAAAGGAAAAATTATTCTTTTCTTCATATTTAACTTTTCATAATATGGCCTTTACCTAAAAAAAATTACACTAATCATGGGATTTAAGTGATGAGTATCATAGGTTATCCATAGTTTTCTATTTCCTGTTATAGTTTAAGTTATGAAAATACAGTTGAGCCATAGATAACCTATCATTGAGCCATTTCCTTAGTTTTGCCTCAAGTTCCCCCTCCCCCCAACCCTAGATAAAAGATTCTAACTATCAGGAAATAATATGGTGTTCTGCTGTCAGTACTTGGTGACAAATATGGCTATAAGCACTTCTCTTCCTTCTCTACCTCCCACCCCAAGCTCAGATTGAGGAAATTATTTCCATCATACAAAACAGATTTGTATATCATTTGGTTCTTATGGCCGTTTGTTATTCTAACTAGAGACCACATTGCAAGAATGATGAAAGTTAAATGATAAAGAGAAAAGGCATTTCTTTGGGAACTACCATTTCTTTGACTCTTCTGTAGGCAGGTTGGCAGGTGATTTGAGGACCATTTTGTTGCTCAGTCTGTGGAGTTGGATTTACAAGCACTAAAAACTTATATATGTAGTTGAAATGGCACTTGTGGATTGTCTTGGCAAACGGCTAGAGGAAATGATTTCATGGGTCTTAATACAGCCAGCAGGCTGGATGTTCCCCATCCCTGCTTTAACATACTTGGATGTGTCTGCTTACTCTCATTTTTGTGCATTGCATCCCATCTATACCTTATTCTTCATGAATCATTTGAGTCTTCCTGTATGGTCTACCAGTGTAGAATAAGCTTTTTTCCCTAGGCATCATGATTTAGCCACTAACAATATCAGTTTAAGGTCTTAAAGGTAACTACTTAATAGGAAGCAAAAAAAATACTACAAGTATTCATCAAAACAAATAAATAAATCATAAATACACTATATTGTACGCAAGGGACCACATTCTCCTGTTAAAATGCTCAGTATCTGTGGGGAAGAGCAGACACATATAAAGACCTGTCAGAAGAGGCATATGAGTGAGAAAAACCCATGTGCTCAGAATAACTCATAAGGCATTGCCTTCTCCCTGAAATTTCCTTTAATGTTGTAAGTTCTATATTGAATACTTAATGCTGATAACCTAAATTTATTCACACTGCTTTAGTAACATCTCACTGGGCATGATGTTTCAACCACAGTAGTCAAATCTGCTCAGTGGATTTTCTTATATTTTGCTTCCCACTTATTCTTTTGCTCTGCTAGATTTCAAAAGCAACATTTTAATCCATAATTTTAATCTTCAAGGTTAGCTGATAGGCTTCTCAAATCTGTCCTTGTATCTACTTCTCTTTTTTTGGGTACAGACTATGATCATTTAAATTACACTCATCCTGTTATCCATACATAGTTTTGTTGTCCATATCTTACACAATATAACAATTTGTAGCCTTCAAAATAATCAACTATTTGTTTCAGAACCTTCAGCCAAAATTAACTTTCAGCAACTGTCTCTTAGTTATACTTTTTCTTAGAGCAAACTTTAAAAGTGATACTATATTTATAACCATATATCATCACTGGAAAAAATATTGTTTAAAAGATGAACCTTTTCAAGAAGTTAGGGCTAAATTAAAAATACTTAACAATTTCTCAATGTATCTTACTTTCCCCTGTATAATTCTAGGCCTAGAATTAAATCTTAGAATTGAATTACAGTGTATGTCTGGTGTGTGTTCTAATAGTTCAATTTGGTGGTGTGAACTGATGTGTGTATCATGGTCTGGATAAATTTTTTTTTTTTAAATAACTTTTTATTGATAGAACGCATGCCAGGGTAATTTTTTACAGCATTATCCCTTGCATTCACTTCTGTTCCGATTTTTCCCCTCCCTCCCTCCACCCCTTCCCCCAGATGGCAAGCAGTCCTTTACATGTTGAATGGGTTACAGTATATCCTAGATACAATATATGTGTGCAGAACCGAACAGTTTTCTTGTTGCACAGGGAGAATTGAATTCAGAAGGTATAAATAACCCAGGAAGAAAAATAAAAATGCAAGCAGTTTATATTCATTTCCCAGTGTTCTTTCACTGGGTGTAGCTGCTTCTGTCCATCTTTGATCAATTAAGGCTCTCTTTATTGAAGAGATCCACTTCCATCAGAATACATCCTCAAACAGTATCGTTGTTGAGGTATATAATGATCTCCTGGTTCTGCTCATTTCACTCAGCATCAGTTCATGTAAGTCTCGCCAGTCCTCTCTGTATTCATCCTGCTGGTCATTCCTTACAGAACAATAATATTCTATAACGTTCATATACCACAATTTACTCAACCATTCTCCAATTGATGGACATCCTTTCATTTTCCAGCTTCTAGCCACCACAAACAGGGCTGCCACAAACATTTTGGCACATACAGGTCCCTTTCCTTTCTTTAGTATCTCTTTGGGGTATAAGCCCAGTAGAAACACTGTTGGATCAAAGGGTATGCACAGTTTGATAACTTTTTGAGCATAGTTCCAAATTGCTCTCCAGAATGGCTGGATGTGTTCACAGTTCCACCAACTATGTATCTGTGTCCCTATTTTCTGGATAAGTTTTATTCATCTACTTGGTTCTTCTTATTTTAAATGCATGACTGTATTGTTTTGAGTGATGGCTCTTTTTTAGGATACTCAGCAGTGTCCTGTGGCTGGATGAAGTGAGCAAAAAGTCTTCCATAAGCTGGGGCATCTGAAAAAGAAGACCTCACCAGATATCTGTAGATAACTCTCTTTGATTTGAACTCTTTCCTGTGTGTTGTCGATGACAAGGGGAGGTCTTTTTAGCAATCAAATTTTTTTATATTCCCGATTCTAATGACTTAAAAAAAAAACACAAAGTTATCATACATGCATGCATGTCTTGCATGTTTTTATCATGTGTTTGGGAGACATCTTTTTAGCCAAGACTATTTAAGGATATGTTTTGCTCTAGAAAGTCAAATGTTTGTGGATAGACCAAATTAAGAGAGTGGATAAATCAGTAAGTTACAGTAGGATTATATTCATTATACTTTTTAATCAATTAATACTTCTTAATCAGTTGTGGTATTGTAAAGATATAACGTACTATAGAATACAATGTGTGAAAGTGTAGCTATTTCCTCTTTATATTTTCATCAAATATGCTCTAAATCAGTGCTTTAAAAGTAATGCCCAGAGAATCCTGGGAGTTTCTTAAACCCTTTCAGAGGCTCTACCAGTTCGAAATTAGTTTTTATTTCTGTAACAAATATCTATAAATATAACCCATGTAGACAAAACCTCTTTGGGCAGAGCCTCAATTTTTAATTGTATATGGTACTAATAATAAAAATTTGAAGACCACTGCTAGAAATGAGCAAAAATTAGACGATTAGTTTAAAAAATTAATCTCATGGTGGATGCCCATCAATTGGAGAATGGCTGAATAATTTGTGATATATGAATATTATGGAATATTATTGTTCTGTAAGAAATGACCGGCAGGATGATTTTAGAAAGGCCCGGAGTGACTTACATGAACTGATGCTGAGTGAAATGAGCAGGACCAGGAGATCATTATATACTTCAACAACAATACTATATGATGATCAATTTTGATAGACATGGCTCTCTTCAACAATGAGATGAGCCAAATCAGTTCCAATAGAGCAATAATGAATTGAACTAGCTACACCCAGCGAAAGAACTCTGGGAAATGAGTACTACATAGAATTCCTAATCCCTCTATTTTTTTCCGCCTGCATTTTTGATTTCCTTCACAGCCCAATTGTACACTATTTCAAAGTCCGATTCTTTTTGTACAGCAAAATAATTGTGTAGACATATGTACATATGTTGTACTTAGCTTATACTTTAACATATTTAACATGTATTGGTCAACCTGCCATCTGGGGGAGGTAGTGGGCGGAAGGAGGGGAAAAGTTGGAACAAAAGGTTTTGCAACTGTCATTGCTGAAAACTTACCCATGCATATATCTTGTAAATAAAAAGCTATTAAAAAATTAATCTCATAGATCAGTAGTTATTAATATTTTCTCAAATTTTTAAAGAAATCAGGTCCATGATTTCTTTTAACTCTTTATTGACCCTGCCCTTTTTACCTTGTGAAATTCTGTCTTAGTGATCTCAGAACTATCATGACTCCTCTGTCACTCCTTAGTTTCTCCATTTTCATTCCATAGTGCTTTTATATAGCATATGAAAGATGTCATATTAGTTCAGAATCAGTGTTTCCATTATTATTTTGTTATAAAAATCTGTGTAGCTCTTTAATATTTTTTCATTTCTTTGCTTTATTTCTGGCCATTTTCATTTTTAAACTGTCTGGGAGTTATCTGGCTTAGTTATATTAGTTCTATAATTTTACTATGCCAACGCTTTTTTATAATTTTGATGTGGAAAATCACACATTGTTATTAATTGTTATTAATTGTAATCATCTACCATTTTTAAAAATGAATTTATACGCCAAACTAGTGTTTTCCTAGCTACTATATTGTAAGAAGAATGTGAAAATCAAAATGAGGGAGAATTTCAGCAAGATAGTAGTTAAACTATTAATTGGAATATCCTGAAAGTCACTTCCCCTTCAAGAGCATGATAACTGGGGAGAAATGAATAGAATTCAGATTCCAATCAGTTCTATTCAGCTTCAATTTCTATTCATATTTTAATTTTTAAATTTTTCAGGTAACTTTACCCTGAACTTTGCAAACATCGACAAAATGAGCACTTCTGGATAGAAGATAGATCAGAGAGGATTTTACATAAAACTATGAATCTTATGCAGAATTTGCTTACAAGTGTTTGTGATTCCTTCTGGTTGTTTTTTTGGGGGAGGACAAGGGGAGAAGTAGTAGGAAGAGAGACTTTTGCTAACCCTTTATTCTCTTTATTTCTCTTGGATGGTCTGATTTCACTCACTTTACTCTGTATCAGTTTATATAAGCCTTCTCAAGTTTTTCTGAAACCATTCCCTTTCTCCCTTTTTTCCCCCCCATATCCTATGGTATAATAATGTTGTTACTTACATATACTGCAATTTCTTCAGTCATTCTCCAATTGATAAGGATTCCCTTAGTTTTCTGTTCTTTGCCACCACAAAAAGCTATTTACATATTTTTGTTTACTTAAATATTTTCTCTATCTCTCTTTTTTTTTTTATTTCGGTAGAGTCTACACCTAGTAAAAATTTTTGCTTAATCAAAGCATTTCCACAGTTAGTGACTTTAGGCATAGTTCCAAATTGCTGTCCAGAATATCTCTACCAGGTCACAGATTCAAAAGTGCATTAATGGACCTATTTTCTTCCGGCTTTTTAACAAGTGTCATTTTTCTGTGTTTTGTGTGAGGTTAAACCTTAGAGTTGCTTGGATTTCTTCCTTTGAAAACTGCTGATTTGTGATCTTTGACCCCACTTATCTATAGGGAAATGGCTCTTAGAAATTTAAATCAGTACATTATGTATTTTAATTATGAGACATTTGTGAGAGGAACTTGCTGTACAATTCCTTCCTCCCCCTCCTGCCAGTTAACTATTTTCTTTCTAATTTTAACTGCCTCTGTTTTGTTTTTGCCAGTACTTTTTAATTTTTATGTATATCAAAATAATTCATTTATCATTCATGATTCTCATTTCATATTTAGTCATGAATTCTTCCCTTATTTCATAGATCTGAAAGAAGTTTCTTGCACTTATCTTTCTATGGTGATTTGTTTATGATATTTGTAATGTAACTTTTATATATGAGTCTCATATATACATATGTATTTTTTTTGGTATTTGGTATGACAAATGGGCCTGTCTAATTTTTACCAGACTGTATTCCAGTTTTTCTAGCAATTTTTGTTGAATAGCGTGTCCTTAACTTCAGTAGTTGTAGTCTTTGCATGAATTTATAGTCCAAACGTGTTTGTAAACTTACACCCTTGTTTGTTTGCTTCTGTAGGTCAGATAACAAATTTATTCCATTGATTGATTAATATATCTGCTTCTGTGGAAGGCATGGAAAAAATGAAGTCTTTGCCCAGGGTAATAGTAATTAATAGTAAATTTTTGTTGATTAATGAGAATGAATAGAAGAAATGCATCAACCAGTAAATTAATGTGGCAAAGAAGGAAATAGTATGGTAGTAAGGATGTCATGGTAGATGGAAAGTTTTGGATTTTTTTTGTTTTTTGTTTTTTTTCCTCCCCAAACATCTTGGAGGCCTGTGTTTGCTTAAATGGAATGAGTTAGTGGGGAGGAGAGAAGAGAAAAGATAGATTTAGAGAGATACATGCACTTAAGTGGGAATGATTATAAATGTTGGAGTGTTTTATTTTTGTACTGTATATTTCACCTTTCACTTGTTAAATGACACCCTGAGTTCATGGATTGAATTTTCTTTATGAGAGTTTTTTTTTTCTCTTCCAGACTATTTGTGACTCAATTTGATTTCATTTCTGCTGCAAACTTACATATTGCAGAGTCCTTGGTCAACCTATAACAAATGAAGAGGCTCCCAAACCAATTTCATATAACTGAGTCATTTTTAACTTGGTTATAAATCAAATCATGTCTTCACTCATCTCTCATGAGTGAACTTATAACCAAGTTATAGAGTGCCATCTCTCATGGCATCATCTAGACTATGCTTTCCCAGTTTTATCAGTGAATAGTATCTTCTGGAATAGTCAAAAGCCTTACTGAATCAAGGTGCAATAGGTACATTTATCACTTTTTCATTTTCTAAGCAATTCACTATTCTCATGGAATGTTGTTCTCTTTTATTGCTGGCTAGATAATAAAGCTCTATCAAGTGTTTTAAAATGAAAATGATGATCGTCCTGATAGTTATGCTTCTAGTTTGTCAGTTTGGTGTACAAGTTCCTGAATTATCCAGATTTTTTGTTTTTTGTTTTTAACTGAAACCATTGTTAATCTTTGGGAGCCTGTTTTTGGATTTGTTAGTGGAGTTATTAGCTGAGAACAGCCCCTTGTTTAAAGGTTCAGTGCATAATCTTTCAGGACTTTGTTTTGTAGAGGCAACTATCCAGCTGGCAGAAGCAGCATGAGATAACTAACTTCCCATTCGTCTGTTTTCAGAACTTAGCTGACATCCTTGAAGCAAATGGTGCTTTGACAGAATAGAAATGCAGGCCAACTTGTGTCATGGTTCTTTGGGGCCTTTGAAAGTAGCAGAGGCAAAAGAAAAAAAAGTGAAAATAAAGATGATGGAGAAGACTAGAAGTTGTGTTTTGATTCCTTTTGTTTTTCTTGAATGAATTAATAAAAATTTATTAAGCACTTAATTCTTCACTATGTGAAATAATGGCTCACATTCTAATAGTGGGAACAATACATGGAAAATTTTAGTAGCAAGTAAAATAGAAAGGTCACATGATCCTTAGGATATAAAAGCAAAGCATGCAACATACTTCTTAAATGTCATTTCCATTGATAAAATCATATCATTTTCTTATGTTAAACATTTGCAGTGCTAAAGACTTTGGTGATAAAGACTTTTCTGGGTTTTCAGTAGACATTCCTGGCACCTGCAGGAGTTGCCACTCTGCATCTCTATAGGGGTTATTTCTCAGGATGACAACAGAGGACCTGGCCTGAAAGCATTACCAATTTCATTGGTTTGTTGGTTTTAGGGACACTCCCATTTACCAAAGCTTTTGATCTCAAAACTCTGGTTTGTCTCCACAAAAATGATTATTTTTTAAGTTCAGAAAAACTAAGGAGCACAGAAACCTTGTCTGACGGCAATTATTGTCTTCTACATTTATTAGCCTCTTCCATTGAAGGAAAAGAAGAACATTTTCTCATCTTTTCTTCTAGACCAGGCTTATTTATTGTAATTACCTGTTGTTTTCTTGTTGTTGTTGTCATTGTCATTGTTTTTTATCCTTTCTGTTAATATCTTTGTATATTTTGTTTTCCTGGTTCTGGGTACTATCAATTCACATTAGCTTTTTCAAGTGTCTGAGAATTTTTTTGTGGTACAGAGTAGTCCATTACATCCCTGTGCCACAATTTGTTTGAATTAATGGGTATTGTTCTAGAGTAGGCATAGCTCATGTCAGATCAGAGGTTCAGGTTTAGGATTAAAACATTAGTGCATCATAAAATTAAATAAAAACATGTTTACTTAGACTAAGATTATTAAAAATTATGTGATTATTAATTAATCACCAATTTAAAATATTTCAGACTAGGTCAGGGATTCAGGCTTGGGACTAGTATAATACTAATGCATCATACAATAAAAATAAAAAAAAATAAATACAATAAAAATACAATAAAAATAAATTTACTTAGACTAAGATATTTAAAAAGATACAAATATCATACTTGTATGTACAATTATCATAAAAAGTCTGAATTTGCCATGGTTACAGTGTTGCCCAGGAACACTACCTCCATGTTTTCACGTGACATTAGTCCACTTGAAAATCCTACCAGTTTCTAGCTCTAGCCATAGGGTGGAAGCATTAGAGTGCTAGAGATTATCAAGTCCCAGCTCTCATTTTATACATAAGGAAGTTGATACCCATTGGGAGTTAAATAATTTGTCCAGGATCACAAAGACCCCTGAAATAGTGTTTGAACCTTTTAGGCTCAAAGCCCTATGCTCCATTCAGCAAATCATGCTACCTACCTCATCTTAACCAGCCAAATATTGAGAATGACTTGCCCTCTTAAAAGGAAACAATTTTAGCTTATGTAAAACAGAACTGTTTACTATTGGAGGCAAATTCCCTCAGCCCAAAAAACTGACCACTTAAATGACCTAAAAGCTCTTTGTAAGCAATTCTCACCTCATTGCTATGTGAGGTGGTACTGGAGGAGAAACTTAGGCACAAGTACACAGTATCTTTCCTGATATGAAGCTGCAGTTACAAATAGGAACAATAACAATAACATGAGTACTACATTTTGTACAATCAGCAAATCATTTGTAGCATGTATTAGGAGATTAGTCCTTTAACATTTTCTAAGTACTCTGTACTACAGGCAGTCCCTGCCCTTGAATGGCTTACAGTCTAATGGGGGGAGGAGGGGAAATAACACACAAATAAGCTTATATGCAGGATAAATTGGAAATGGTCAATAGAGAACAATAGGAATCAAAAGAATTAGAAAAGGCATCCTCAAGAAGATAGTATTTTAGCTTGTTTTGTTTGTCCTTCATTATTCTTTTGTTGTTGTTGAGGCATTTGGGGTTGAGTGACTTGCCCAGGGTCATTTAGCTAGAAAGTGTTACATGTGTGAGACCAGATTTGAACTTCTGACTAAAGGGCTGTTGCTCTATCCACTGCACCACCTAGCTGCTCTTTGCCCTTCATTCTTGAAGAAGACCAATGATATCACAATAGTGATGTCTTGTCTTATGTGAATTGGATTTAAATGAGGCAGAGCTTCATTCTCTCCTAGTCATCAAGTTCAGGAATAATACAAAAATCAAGTCCACTGGCCTAAGATGCAGTGCCATCGAGTGTATTGTATACTTTGTCAGACCTGAACAATGTGTTCATTGGTTAGAGAATAGACACACACACTACACATGTCCATCCATATATGCATGTGAATATTATATGAACACAAAAGCTATCAATACAACTATTTAAAAAAAAAAGGTAACATACATAAATCATTCCATTAAGAAGGGAAAAAAAAATGGGACTATCTAAAGAAATAAAAAACTAAAAAAAGACATGAAGGAAGGACAGGTTAGTTGGGATGCTTATTATAACATCACTGCTGTTATAGAGATGCTAGTTAGCTATAATAACAAGACAAAAAAAGAAATTGAAGAAATGAATATATAGAGAGAAAAATATCACTTTTGCAGGTAAGACTGTGTTTAGCTATATTTGCTATATGTAAACAATAAAACCCAGCAAGAAGAGAAGGAGGGAGGTGGAGATGGGGAAAGAGCTTTCCATTCTTAAGGAAAAATATATAGAATTGGGAGGGAATGCCTCTTGTTCCAGGGGCAGATTGTTCTTTGTCTTCATCCAGGAATTCATCCAGTAAGTATCTTCTGGATTTTTGATGTTTAGATCTCTAGTTAAGTTGACTAAAAGATTCTTTTTTCTTTTAGACAAATTCATATTCATTGTAATTAAAGAGTTATAGTCTTTCTAATATTAAGAAGCAAAACAGCAGAAAGACAGGGTAGAGTCAGGATGATGGAGTGAGGGTCAACAATTTTATTCAACTTAGCCAACACACCTTTTTTGCCATAACTTAACAAAAATTTACTAGAATAAAATAATATTCTTTTATTATGGAACGTTACTATACTATAATTTATTCAGTGATTCCTTAGTTATTTAAGAGGCAATGTTGTGTGTGTCCCCAGTTCTGATCTGAATAGCTTTCATTTATTTTTCAAATAGAGTGTTCAGGCTCTTTCTTTTTAATTATGATTTTCTCAGAGTCTGGTATTTATTTGTGTGTGTGTGTGTGTGTGTGTGTCTATGAAATTTCAAACTTTATTTTTCCAATTTTTTATTTTGTCTTGCTTTTTCTTGCTGTCTCATTTGTTCTATACTAGTTCTCAGAGAGTTTATTAACTTGGATAAGTTTTGCTACTTTCTCTTCCAAGTTCTTTTTTTCTCCTTTCAGTTTTTCCTCTACAGCTTTTCTTTCTACATAATAGATTTCTTGCTTTATTTTTTTAATGGATATTCATGTAGTCCTTGTAGAAAGTTCATTTTTTTAACTGTATGGCTATGTACACATATTGTATTTAACATATTTTAACATATTTAACATGTATTAATCTACCTGCCATCTGGGGGAGAGGGTGGGGGCAAGGAAGGGAAAAGTTGGAACAGAAAGTTTTGCAAAGGTCAATGCTGAAAAATTATCATGCATATATCTTGTAAATAAAAAACTATAATAATAAAAAAAAGAAAGTTCATTTTTTTATAGATTTCCTTGAGTATGTAGTTTTTACACAGTAACTTCTTATTATTATTTGGTGTTGTCTTTGTTTTTACTCATTGTTCTAGCTTTAATTACTAAAGCAGAGCTTTATGTCAGGGTCAGGACCTATCCCTTGCTGTATTATTTGTTGGAGTGTTCAACTCTGCTTGATCTCCCTCATAATTACCTGTGTTCTGTGCTGACCTTCATCTTCTAGAGTTAGGATCCTCTGGATCGTTGATATTTAGTATTCTAGATTTTCTGGATTCTTTTTGATATCTCAAAGCAGAGTGTTAGAGACAGTGAAACCTCTGCGCCTGGGTTATCCCTTTCTGAGCACTGGCTATACTCTACCTCAGGGCTCCCAAAAATCCTACTTGTTGGACTTTTTGACCACACTGGGATTATTCTTAAATACATATCTTAGCTCTTGATGCTTTCTGACACACAACCTTTCAAGTTACATCTGTTTACATCTGTTTTTGTCTCTTCTCTGGTCCCCTTAGGGAAAACACATTTTTTTTTAACCTGGCTTTTTTGGTGATCGCTTTTCCTATCACCAATGTGCTTTCTGGCTGTTTCTTTGAAGAGTTCTGGGGGAGAATAAGTTTGCTTTCTTTAATTACTCATTACATTTCTTGACCATTATTCGGTCTTGAGAGGATTTCAAGTTTTTACTAAGGTTGCTTACTATTTACTTTATCTTTCTGCCTTGCATTGGGTCAGTCATATTAGCTGAAAGTCAGCAGCTTACATTCTAATAGGATATTACACATAGAGAGAGTGGGGACTACAGAAAGGAATTTGTCTGGGGAAGAATTTGGATTCCCTGGGAAATCCAAGTGAAGCCATAGGGGTTTATTGTTACTATTGTCTTATTCTTATGATTTGATGACTATTCCTAGAGCAACTCTGTCAGCAAGCATTAATTAAGATCCCATTATATTCTGTTCTCTATGCTAAATACTGGAGAGTGGACAAAAAAATAAAATTTGTCAAGAAGCTAAAATGACTATTTTCAAACAAGATATCTATAGGATAAAAAAAGAAGATTGGTAAGAACTTCTTGAGAAGATGACTGAGACCTGAGAAAAACCAGAGAAATTAAAAGGTAGATTTGAGGAGAAAGAATTCCACGCCTGGAGGACAACGAAAGAAAAGAACAGAGAATTGACTGAAAGTGACTTTTGAGAGGGACAGCTAGAAGGATAAACCCAAGTTATTGGATTGATGACTGCATGGCAATAAGAGCAGGGTGTAAAAAGATTGGATAAAATTTATTGAAGAAGCATGTGACAAGGAAGATTAACTTTGTAAGCTGAAGGAGACTTGAAGCAAGCAGGCAAATGAGTCAGCTCTTGAAATAGTATAAATGTGAGGGTCTGTATCAGGATGATGGCTTTGTAAGTGAAGAAAAATATATATGTTGTAAACATAGGAGTGATAAGACTTGACAATATATGGAGTGAGGGTAAGTAAGGAGATGAAGACGACACTGAGGTAAATAGCCTGGGTGACTGACAGGGCCTTTAAGAGTAAGGGAAACCACCAACCCCCCCCCCCCAAAAAAAAAAAACAAAAACAACCCTCTTTAACTTAACTAGGTACCCTAAAGATACTTTTCCCTTTTATATCCCCTAAAAGAAAAAAAAAACTTTAAAACTCAACAAAAAATAAAAGGAAATTTGAAAAAAAGGGAGGTTTGCAGTAGTAAATGAATGAGATAAGTTTTAGACAATATTAATATTAATAGTGTTAGATGTCTATTTTTAGTTACTCTTAGCAGCTGACAGTGAGAAACAGGATTAGAATTGGATACACAAATTTGAAATCATTTTAACAGTGATGATAATTGAACCCATGGAGCTGATCAGATTATCAAGAGACAGTATAGAGAAAGAAGGGAGGTCAAGACAGATCCTTGGGAAACACCTAGGTTTATAGGGTAAGCCCTGGAGGAATATTCAGCAAAGGACTGAAGAGGAGTGGCCAGCACAAGTAGGACAGCTAAAAAAGCTATGTCATTAAAACCTTGAGAGCAGAGTATCTTAGCAGAAGTGGGTGATCAGTAGTGTTTAGGATTGTCTGCACAAAGAATAAGATTGAGAAGTCATTAAATCTTGCCATTAAAAGATTCCTGATAACTGATTTTTTGGGGAAAAAAACATTTTATATTCACTGATGAGATTGGAAGACATTCAAAAGTGAATGGGGAAAGAAAGTAGAAGTAGGGATTTGTAGATAGCTTTCTAAAGGCGTTTAGCCATGAAAGGGAGGGGAGATACAGAATGTTAGCTAGCATGGGAATCAAGGATCAAGCAAGTATTTATTTTACTTATTTTTTAAAGGATGGGAAAACACAAGTGTTTTCTAGGTAGAAGAGAAGCATCCAGTAGATTAGGAGAAACTCATGAAATGTGAGAGAGAGGGTATGGTAGAGTAGGCAGTCTGTTGGAGAAGATGAGATTGAATGAAATCCAAGGGTATGCCTTTGGAGATTGTCTTAACAAATAAAAGTATTACCTCTTCAACTACTACCTCTTCAACACAGTTAGGATGAAGGTGGTAGTAGAAGACATATAAGAGAAGTGAGATGAGGAATTGAAGGAGTTTCAAGATAATTAGGTAAAATGGTGAGTCAATTAGGAAGGAATAAAAGGATTGCCTTGCTTAATGGTGGCCTAGATAAGATTATGTAAAAAAAATTTGAAATAGACCTATGTAGTTTATTTGACAAACCATGGTCCTCAGAATAAGGGGCAAAGGAATTAACAGTGCAGAGTTGAACTGATTCAGTGGGGAGAGAAGGGAGGAGAATATAGCCACTGCAGGGGTAATGCCTGAGAAAAAATTGAGGACTGGAAGGATTGGAGATGAGAAGGTGAAGAGAAGGAAAAGGGATAAGGCAGATGGAAATATGAAACAAAAAAAATTGTGATCTGATAAAGAAATTTTAGAATTCATGAACATGGAAATGGAATACTTGTGGATGAAGGAAGGGTATAATTATCTCTGTTTATAGTTAAAGTAGGGTCCCTGGAGAACATGGGAATTGAGTACCTGAGAAAGCTAGAAGTTGACTATTTAAGAGAATATCAGTATTTGTGTTTAATTCCCCTAATTTGAAGGCAAGTGTGAGGATAGGGAAAGAGAGGGGGTGACTGTGTGCAGACTTTGAAGTCATTTAGGAATAAGGAAAACTATATATTCTAGGGATCAGTAGACGATAGCTACCAGAACTTCAATTGGATGATAAATATGGATTGAATGAATTCCAAAGGAAGAGAGGTTTATTTGAGTATATTAGATAAATAGTTTGAAGTGCTCTACCTCCCACACTATGACTTGGGAGTCAGGGGTGAAAGTGCTTTTGGAAGATTTGGCCAGGAATGCCCTGTCATCAGGAGAGATCCAGATTGCAATGAGAGCCAGAAGAGGGAAGGGGTGGGAAAGGAGGTGTAGATCTTAGATAAGTTTCTTAAAATTTTGTATGGGTAGGTCTGAATTGGGGCATTTGGAGGGAAATTGCTTTGAGAGAGATAAATAGTGATAATGATTGGGATGTGTATAGTGTCCTATAGGGGTTCAGAATCACACTAGGATAGGAAGATTATGATAGAGTTGAGTAGATTAGCCATGGAGAAAGAAATCCAAACAGAGTATCAGTGACTAGAAAAAGGTTTGTTGAGGAGCAAATGATTACCTTGTTCAGGACACCTCTGTGTCCATCTTCTTGACTGGTAGTAGAGATAGTATGACCTCAGGACTTCCAGATAGGTAGCTGAAACAGGCATTTTGGGGTGGGTCTGATTTTAGAAAACCTATAGAGCATTGTAGAAGTCTTCTTGAGAGTAAATACAGTGACCACAGCTTATTAAGATGGATTAGCACTAGTATAACCCCTCTTCCCTGGAAAAAAGAGCCACCTATGAATGAATTAGAAAATGGTGCATTTTGAATGGCAACAAGGCAGATGAAAAGATTCCTGTGCTGTGTTGACCCTGGAAAATCATAGGTTTTCAAAATTGTCAGTTTAGAGGGATCTCAAGGGGCATCTGATTCAAGCCTATTTATTTTACAGGTGGCGGGGAAACTAAGGCCAGAAAAGTGGTACTCAAAATCACACAGGTAATATGTTGAAGATTTGGGTCTCTTATCCTCTAATTCTAAATGCAGCACTTTAAAAAAATTAACAAGCATTTATTTTCTTTCTGTTCCTTGCATTGAGAAAAGAGGGGGAAAAAAAGCTCATGTAACAAATATTCATAGTCAAACAATATTAGTTTCCATATGGATCATGTCCCAATATATACGTCTTGTTCTTTAAGTCCATTTGTCAGGAAGTAATCTAGGGCTCTTTTCATTTTTTTTCTTTTGGATGATCCCATGGATTTTGAGGAGCCTTTAGGTCCAGCAAAATATCATGTAAATGATTTTTTTACCTCTTTCATATATTTCCTGAAAGCACTTTATCAGTCATTAGCAAAGAGGAAAGATATGTCTTTGAATTTTGATCATAATTGTGCTAATACAATTGTGACTGGAATTTTGTTGCCTCTCAGTGTTTATTTACTTTTTAGTTGTAGTTTGTTTTGTATCACTTTTTATATTTGTTTGAATTTTTTATTATTGTTGTTCTTTATTGCTAAGTAACATTCCATTGCATTCATAATTTGTGTAGCCATTCCATAGTCGATGCACACACATTTTTAAGTGAATATAGGATTGTTAATACAGCTGGAAGAAATTTAGAGATCATCAGCTCCAACTCCATATTTTATATATGAGGAAACTGAGGTATAGTAACAAGTTAGCCATAATCATACAGTTTGTAAGTGCCTGAGATAGTATTTGAATTTTGGGAGAGGATTTTGGAAAGATGGTGGAATAAGTCAGAAAGTTCCAAGCTCTTCAGATTTCTCCCACAAACCGGACAAAACTATGCCTTGAGATTAAAAACAAATAGAAGTTGGGACAGAAATGGGATCTTCCTGGAACAATTGGAGAAGATCGGGATCTTCCTGAAACAATTGGAGAAGATCGGGATCTTCCTGAAACAATTGGAGAAGATCTGAAGAAAGAAACTGATTTAGTCCCTGTGAAATGTAAACACCTCCCGATCAACTTAGTCCTGGGGTTAGATGGGTTAGCCTCAGCCCCAACTACAGGAGCTTTCACTTCCCAGGCTTTGTGGGTAATCCAGTATATGAGTGGTGAAGATTGAGGAAACCTTTTTGATAAGAAACCCTGGTTGTCTTAAGTGCAACCCTGAACTAGAAGGAAGCAGAATACTTCAGGTGAATGAAGAAGCTATGGGGCAGGAACGCTATGGCTTGGAACAATTAGAGGAGAGCAAAGTCCTTAGTTTCAGGTTTCAGTACAAATGGGAAAATTGAAGGAGTCTCTTAGGCCAGAATACTGACCTCTCTTGCCACAGGACTAGAGATGATTATATAACAAGCTTTTATTTAAAAAAAAAAAAAATGAGCAGACAAGGGAAAAAGAACCATAGAAAATTACTAGTGATATAAAGAAGACTGTTCATCTTCAGAGGAGAATACTGAAGTTAAAAAAAGCTTCTTTTCCCCCAAAGATTAATTTCTTTTTTTTTAATATTTTATTTTATTTTATAATAACTTTATATTGACAGAATCCATGCCAGGGTAATTTTTTTTTACAACATTATCCCTTGCACTCGCTTCTGTTCTGATTTTTTCCCCTCCCTCCCTCCACCCCCTCCCCTAGATGGCAAGCAGTCCTATATATGTTAGATATGTTGCAATATATCCTAGATACAATATATGTTTGCAGAACCGAACAGTTCTCTTGTTGCACAGGGAGGATTGGATTCAGAAGGTAAAAATAACCCGGGAAGAAAAACAAAAATGCAAATAGTTCACATTCGTTTCCCAGTATTCTTTCTTTGGGTGTAGCTGCTTCTGTCCATCATTTATCAATTGAAACTCAGATCTCTTTGTCAAAGAAATCCACTTCCATCAGAATACATCCTCATACAATATCATTGTCGAAGTGTATAATAATCTCCTGGTTCTGCTTATTTCACTTAGCATCAGTTCATGTAAGTCTCTCCAAGCCCCTCTGTATTCATCCTGCTGGTCATTTCTTACAGAACAATAATATTCCATAACATTCATATACCACAGGTTAGCCAGCCATTCTCCAATTGATGGGCATCCATTCAATTTCCAGTTTCTAGCCACTACAAACAGGGCTGCCACAAACATTTTGGCACATAAAGGTCCCTTTCCCTTCTTTAGTATTTCTTTGGGATATAAGCCCAGAAGTAACACTGCTGGATCAAAGGGCATGCACAGTTTGATAACTTTTCTCCAAAGATTTATTTCAAATGGTCACCTGACCAAAAAGAATTCATAGAAGAACTTTTAAAAAAAAATAAGAGTGAGAAAAAACAAATTTGAGAAAGTGATAGCTATGTTTTGAGAAAGCTGAAGATTACTTTGACTTTTCTGTGTGAAAAGAAGAAGGCAGCTTTGTAGTACAGTGGCTAGAGTGCTGGACTCTGAATCAGAAAGACTCATCTTCATGAATTCACATATGACTTTAAACACTTGTTTGCTGTGTTGTATGATCCCAGGCAAGTCACTTTAACCCTATTTTGCTTCAGTTCCTTATCTCTAAAATGAGCTGGAGAAAGAAATGGCAAACCACTTTCTTGTCTGCCAAGAAAACTCCAAATGGGGTCACAAAGAGTAGGGCACAATTGAAGTGACTCAGCAAATGTGAAAATGAAGTTGGGAAGTGTTCTTTTAAGCTAGTGTCTATAATTGTCTTTGATAATTTTTTTCTTCACTTGGTTTGATGAGATATTAAAACTCAAAAGACATCAAAAGTCTTCTGACTTTTGAACTGTTAACTATCCGTTGATTGATATGAGAGGGGACAAGTTACAACATAAGTTTAAATGTTTTGTGACACACCAGAGTATTGCTTATAATTTTCTGATTCTGATCAGATTAATTTATAGGATTTTTTTCTCCTCACCTCGGGCAAGGGGAAGTATAAGGCAATTTTTTTAGAAGACAATTATTTCTTAATGTGTCCCCTTAACCCTTATTAACTAGAATCCTCCAAGATCAACACATGGGTTATGTCTGAAAATGCATACATTATTCTAAATCTGCATTCTACCATTTCTCTAAGATTGTGAGCTCACTTGTGCTTGCTTCACTATTAGTCTAGTGAAATCACAAGTAATTACTGCATTGATCAATGTTTTGTAGACTTTTAATGATAAAAAGTTAAGGTTGAAGCAACAGTAGTATTTTAATAATTAAAATTATTTTGATAGAATCTGAGAACCTTCTCTAGAATTCTATTTTCATATGAATTAATAAAAGTTGTGTGGTTGTATAGTTCTTTATAATGTATATACCTCAGAAATTTAATATAAATTCTGGTATGTTTTACATGTTGTAAATAGATATATGAGAGAATTTACATGTTTGTGAGGTATTCTCTAAAATGTTAAATATATGTTTCAAAGTTGTTAGGTATAAATTTTTGGCACAAAAATATAATTAATTTTATACTTCCAGAATTTTCTAAGCCTACCCTTTCACTTGTGTTACATTAGAGCTCTCTCTATCCCCCAAGTAGTATTCTGCAATATGTTAGTATGTTTTAGGCTCCAAAATAGTTTTCAGCCCATAAGTTTGTGAAATATTATCCAGTCATAGTTTTAAGGTATTGTAATAATGATTCTTTTATAATGCACTTAATCACTTTTTGATTTGTCAGCTTAAAGGAAAGATCCTTGATTGACTTTGGAGTTAGAAAACCTGGGTCTTAGTTTCAAGTGTGTCAGATTTCCTCTCATCAGCAAAATAAGGACACAGTTTGTTTTACCTGTCTCACAATGTTGCTATGAAGATCAATGGAGATATGTTTATGGTGCTTCTTTCTTTTTGGGATATTACTTGTGTGAGAAACCATGGGAAAAACAGTTTCTCAGAGTGAAGTCCTGAAAGGACCCAAGAGAAAATATCCTGTCAGAGAAAAAGGACTTACCGAAGGGAAAGGTGACTCAAGTGTCTTTTTTTCCAGCATGTGATGGTTATGTTGATCCTGACAACTGGAAATTAATTGGGCAATTATATATTCCTTCTTAGTGTTGGGCCTGACAGAAATTTAATTTTGGTTTCTCCTTCTAAGTGTTACCCAGGAGACTGGGGCTTTGAAGCAGAAAACCATTCAAGAATCAAAGACAGAAGGAAGAAGCAAAGCAAGTGAAGAGCACCTGTTTTGACTCAAGATCATCTGTGTAGAACAAGCCAAACATGGCAGCTACTTTTGGGAGTTGATCTGATTGGAAGAAAGCTCTGCTGTAATAAAGAGCTTATTGGAAGAAAGATGAATCTTTTGCTATCTGAAGAATTGACTGTAAGGGAAGATGCTTTGCCCCTTGTTGCCATTTATGTATGTCTTAAGAGAGGAAACTTTTCAGAACCTAGTGAGCAGACCTGAATATCTCTGGATTCCAGACTTGGGGGAGTTCTTTTGCTAAGACAGGTAACATGGCACCAGTTTTGCCAATGTAAAAAAACAAAATATCTGCAGATGTCAGGTTTGGGGTGGCTGCTTTCACTTAAAGAACTCAGCATGCTTTGTTGCTAGCACCCTTTGGAATGTGGTTTTGCCCAGTAGGGAAGAGGTGAGGCCCAAATGAGGAAAGGATCAGTTCAGCACGTGAGGCATATATAGATTGTTCCTTATATAGATCAAGTCTCTTGCATTTTCCAAAGTCTTGAATTGCTCTGGCCCTAGTATGGATATGGTGATTTTTAGTGGGAGAGTGTGACCCAGTTCGTTATTTGGACTGTTAGATTCTGATTATTATTGTTTTCATCCTCTTTAATAGATATTTCATGATTAAGATGTAGAGATGCTATTTTGGCTGACAGTGTTGGGGATGTAGCAGCTATTATTCTAAGGAGTAGAATATAGTTTCCCTGTGGGGAAATACCTGGACTAGCTACTGGGGTTAGGAAATTGGGTGAGTGAGTCATGTCATCCCAGAGTGAGAGAAAAGTTTTGTTTTATTTTAATTTCAGCAATTTTTAAATGAATTTAGGTTTTCTTCTATCTTTGGAAAGGAATTTAGTGAGAAGCAACATGTTCTACTTAAGAGTTGAGATACCTGGGTTTATATGTCATCTCAAACATTTGCTCACAATGTTATCCTGGGAAATTTATTTAATCTTTCTGAAGTTCAGTTACCTTCATTATAAAATGGAGCCCTACCTCATAGGGCTATTTTGAGAAATTGTTTATTAATCTCACTTTTCTGAGAGGATGAAGAAAATGTTAACTAAAATGTTTTTTAAAAGTGTATTTAAGCATAGCAAAATAAGCTAGTACCCTGCTCTTTATGATATATGCTTTTTGGCTATATAGCCCTAGGTTGTGAATTACATCCAGTGGTTTTCTTGGAAATTGTCCGATCTCACATGTCCTTCTTGTGGTACTACAAAGGGACAAAAAGGGGTGTTTTAGAAAGCTAATCTCAGGAGAATAATTTTAGCATTTTTTAATTTTATAAGTGCCAGGTTTTAAAAAATTATGTAACTAGCTCTAATGCTTTGTGAAATGACATAGTCTCTAAAAATAAGGTCATCCAGTATGTATTCTTTCGTATAGCATTTAAGCCATTAAAATCTTTGTCTTGTCTTCTAGCCATTCTCTTTATACCCTCTTCTGCATCTTCATTCAGGAGCCTGAATTCTGTGCTCCAGCTTGCCTATCCTGATTTTTACTCAGTTTTCAAAGCTCTGTTGGAGTGCTGTCTCTTCCAAAAACATTCCTTATTTTCCCTTTAAGGAAATAATCTTGCTATCCTTAGTGTTGTTGTTGTTTTTTCAAATTATACTGTTATTTTACTTATCTGTTTAGTATCAAGGTGGCCTCTTAAGTTCCTAAACCGGAACTTTTTGAAGGAAAATAATTGTTGTGTCATCATCTTTTTGTTCTCTCAGCCTTGTGCTTTGTACATTTAAGCATTGAATAAATATTTGTTGACTGATTGCACTTATCCGTAGAATTAGTAACTATAATGTGTTACTGGCATATGATCTAGTGATGGTTTTTTGATGTGATAGTCTTTAAGTCTTTCCCCTTGATGAATTCCTTTCCTTCCTCCCTGGCAGAATGCTTTGAGGGCTTAGGTGGTTTCATTTCAGATATCTGGCTCTATTCTTAGAATGATCAATCTTGTATAGCTAATTGATAATCATTTTTCATTCATATAAGATGTTTTATTTTTTGTATGGAATTGCTAGCCAAATCATATGTAGTTTGTATTTGAACTTTATTTGCATAGCTGAGTAAAACAATGCAAAGATTGTTATTTAAAACTGTAACCTCAGTCATAGATTGTCAAAAATTGCACATAGTGAAATAAATCTAAATATTAGTATTAATTAATATTAATTACTAATACTAATAGTATTAATACTAATATTTAGATTTATTTCACTATGTGCAATTTTTATTGAAAAATATAAGTTCGGAAATAGAAAATTCTTTAATTATGGTCAGTTATTTTTGTCATTTGTTTTCAGTGATACTGTTTAATACCATTTCTTTAAAAGTGGAATTTGTGGGCCATGACAAAGAATATAATATTAATAATTTGAATGAAAAACTAGAGTTGAATCATCTGAGAAATATTATTATAGCTACCTGACATAGTCCAAAGTACCCTACTACATACTTAGCCTTTTGGGGAATTTTTCTTGTTTATAAATCTTTGTTATATCTATTAATTTTTTAAGGAAAGAAATATATAACACTTAGGTTTCTGTAAATAGATGTCAATGATAATGATTTGGCCATTTATATAGGGTGAAAACAACTAAATATTAGAACTGTCCCTAGAGTATCGCATATAGATATGTTCTGATTCTTCTAAAGGATTTTTATAGGAGCCAGAAAGCAATGAAGAAAATACCTGCTATTTGATACTTATTAAGATAAAAATAAACCATGATACCTCTTCTCTCTATTGTTCTTATCAGTAGCTCTCAAACTTTTAAAATATCTTACTATTATTATGAAAATAGTTTTGACCTTGTGGGCCACCCAAAAGCGTCTTGGGGCATTCCTGGACATTTTGAGAAATGCTAGTATACATGTCTCTAAATTGTATGTTGCCATTTTATATCCTTTTCTGTAAAGACTGCCTTTGATTGTCACTTTTTATCAGATTTTACTTTTATAAAAATGTCTCACTCCACAGCCTTCTTTAGAATATCTTATTAATGTATACTATTACAAAAGATAATTGTTAATGAAGAGTATTTACCAAGGCCATATCAGTAATATTTGAAGCATTAATTTCTAAATGTTTATAGATATTTAAATCCTTCATTATGTTACCAGATCAGCATATTTTGATATGTAGCTGTTTGGCTCATTTATTATCAATAATTTCAGCACAATAAGTACACTTGATCATCCTTTGAAATTGGAATAGGATTAGCATTAACTTAAGGTTAATTTAGCTGTTCTGCCTGTTTCTTAACATCTTTTCTGATGCATTTTTTAGTTTTGCTTCATTTTATAGAATGTCTTATGTTTTCAAGGGGAAAAAAAGTGCTCTGGAGCATAACTTGGGATCGAGATAAATCCTACAAAGCTTTATGGAATGGGAGAAGAGGGAGGATGAACATACAATTTCTAGTCTAAGGTATCTCTGAAAAGAGAGATTTAGAGACCAAGAAGACCTTAATAAGTAAATGATCAAAGAGGAGGAATGATTTTCAAAAGAACAGCCACCACTAAATAACCCTAAAAAACTTGCTCCGTATATATCTAATAGTAAGGGATTATGCATATTAAATCACCTTTGACTTTAGATTTCACACTTTGTAAAATGGCAAAGATGACAACAAAGGGTAGACTCCAGGGAAGAGGGCCCCACTAATGTGCCATTGGTGGTACTATGAATTAATCCAACTGTTCTGGATTTCACTTTGAAATTGTAAAAGAATGACTGAAGTGGTTCGTATCCTTTGGTTCAGTGATTCTGCTATGGAACATAAATGTTAAGGCTTCCAAAGACTGGTCTAATATCTATTGACAGCTTTATTTTAATGGTAATAGAGAGCTGGAAACAAAAAGTAGATGCTCATCATTTGGGGAATACCAGAAAAATTTATGAATATGATTAATTCAGAGAATACAGGAAGATTTGTCTGAACTGGTACAGAGTGAAATAAGTGAATTAAAAGAATAAAATTATAGCAAAGGAAGTAAAATAACTAGAAGGAAACTGAACTTTGAATCAATTGTTTATCCTTTATTTTCAGAGAGGACCATCATATCAGGAAGGAGATACCTTGACATACTATGAATTGGATTTAAATGAGGGAGGGCTATACAAGATTACCAGCCTCATTTTATCTAGAGCTAGCTAGATAAAGTGGCGAGATATAGATCAGAATGACTGGAGATAGCCTCAGATACAAACAGTGATAGTAAAGAGGTGGGCTTCTAATAGGGCAAAAGATTGTAAATATTTTGACATGTGGTTACACTGTATCAGGTGCTTTTACTTAGAATGTTTCTTTTTTCTATATTATATTCCTTCAGTCCCTTTGTAAAACCCCCTTCCTACTAACACTTTTGCAGTCAAGTAAAAGAAATCAACATATTGGTTGTTTGAAAAGTACACTTTATTTCTGCAGCTATAATTTACCATCCTTAGTACAAGAGAACTACTTTGGCAAGAATACCCACAAGACTAGTAGCAGTCTAGCTTCTCTGGTCCACCCTAATTGTCCTTGCTGTTCTTCTCACTCTTCCTCTCTTGTTTTGATGCTTTTACATTTGCTGACCTCTTGAACAGGAATTTGCTTCTATCTCACCTTCCATATTAGAATCCCTTGTTTCCTTCAGAATTTAATGACATTAGTGTATAAACAGATTCTCCCAACTGTAAGTGCCCCTCTCTTTGTACCTTATATTTATTTTGACTATTTATATTGTTGCACTCTAGAATATAAGCTCTTTGAGGGCAATAACTGCCCTCAAATTTTTGCCTAGAACAGTTTTTGGCACATAGCAAGCAATAAATGCTTATTGATTGAATCATAGAATTCTAGAGTATATAAACAGCAAGGACCTTTAGAAATAATGTAATATATTGTATCACATCCTCATTTTACAAAAGATATGAGCAGGGGACTATATAGGAAGCCCTCTGTCACATTGGGGAGATCTGATAAAGTTCACTATTGTGTTAAAACAGATTCAGTGTTGGAAGGGATGTGGGAAAACTGGGACACTGATGCATTCTTGGTGGAGTTGTAAACGAATCCAACCATTCTGGAGAGCAATTTGGAATTATGCCCAAAAAGTTATCAAACTGTGCATACCCTTTAATCCAACAATGCTACTACTGGGCTTATACCCCAAAGAAATACTTTGGGGTATAAGAAGGGAAAGGGATGTATGTGCCAAAATGTTTGTTGCAGCCCTGTTTGTAGTGGCTAGAAACAGGAAAATGAATGGATGCCCATCAATTGGAGAATGGTTGGGTAAATTGTGGTATATGAATGTTATGGAATATTATTGTTCTGTAAGAAATGACCAGCAGGATGAATACAGAGAGGGTTGGCGAGACTTACATGAACTGATGCTAAGTGAAATGAGCAGACAGGAGATCGTTATATATACTTCAACAACAATACTGTATTAGGATGTATTCTGATAGAAGTGGATTTCTTTGACAAAGAGAAGATCTAACTCAGTTTCAATTGATCAGTGATGACAGAAGCAGCTACACCCAAAGAAAGAACACTAGGAAATGAATGTAAGCTGTTTGAATTTTTGTTTGCATTTGTGCAACAAGAGAACTGTTTGGTTCTGCACATATTTACCATGACATATTTAACATGTATAGGACTGTTTGCCATCTGGGGGAGGGGTTGGAGGGAGGGAGGGTGGAAAGAGGGAGGGGGGAAATCGGAACAGAAGTGAGTGCAAGGGATAATGTTGTAAAAAATTACCCTGGCATGGGTACTGTCAATAAAAAGTTATTTAAAAAAAAAAAACCAAAAAAAAATAAAACAGATTCAGAGAAGTTGAATTACTTGTCTCAAGTTTGTAGCTGTTGATGAAAGAGCTATGAATGTTCTTTTCATTATATTACCCAACAAAATTGCATTTCTTCATATGTGGAATATGACAATTTATCACATCCTAATCTTTTAAAATCAAAGTGTTTTTTTAATTAACACCAAAAAAAGAACATTTTTGTATACAAAGTACAAGAGAAAAATATGAAAAATATTTTATGATAAAATAAAAATTTCTATTATATACAACTTGTTTTTTGAAATGTATGGAAATCATCCTGTTACTTTAAAAGTGATATTTTTGGCAGTTTCCTTTTGAATTGTCTTCTATTCCCCATTATTAAATATGCTTCTACAATCTTATTTCTTTCTTTATTCATGGAAACAGTATTGCTAGCTCCCCTAAGTGAAAAGGTGAAAAGAGGGTCCTTATAACAAATGTTCAAACAAAACAAATCCACACTTTTGTCAAGTTCAAAAATATATGTCTTGCTCTGCATTCTGAGTCTACTACTTTTGTTAAGGTGCAGTTTGTTCCATCATTTTGTCCTGTAGAGATATTGTACCCAAAATAAGTGAAAATAGTCTTTTTTCTTCATGTTTTTACTGTGGTGCTTCTTTGAAATACATTGTTGACATTTCATGAAAAGCAGAGAGAGAGAAAACAGTTTGAGAACATTAAACCAGTGTTCCAAAATAGATTAATCTTAGAAAATGTGATGTTCCAAGACTTGAAAAGATATGCATGGATAATTCTTGCATATTAACTCTTTCAAAACCTTGCCTTTCAGTTTCCCCCCCTTCTTCCACCCCCTCCCCACTGGCAAGTAGCCTAATATATGTTAAACATGGTAGGAATATAGTTAAATCCAATATATCCATACATATTTAAACAATTATCTTGCTGCTCAAGAAAAATCAAATCAAACTGGAAAAAAGAGAAAGAAAATAAAACGCAAGCAAACAGCAACAAAAAAAAGTGAAAATGCCTAGTTGAGAATGACACTCATTTCCCACAGTCCTCTCTCTGGATGTAGATGGGTCTCTTCATCACAAGATCATTGGAATTGGTCTGAATCATCTCATTGTTGAAATTCCATCAGAATTTATCATTGTATAATCTTGCTGTTGCCATATTTTGCTTAGCATCAGTTCATGTAAGTCTCTCCAGGCCTCTCTGTAATCATCCTACTGATCAATTCTTATAGAACAATAATACTCTATAACATTCATATACCATAACTTTCTCCAGTTGATGGTTATCCACTCAATTTCCAGTTTCTTGTCTCTACAAAAAGGGCTGCCACAAACATTTTTGCACATGTGCGTCCCTTTCTCTCCTTTAAGATCTCTTTGAGATATAAGCCCAGTAGAAACAATGCTCTATCAAAGGGTATGCACAGTTTGATAACTTTTTGAGCATAATTCCAAATTGCTCTCTAGAATGGTTGGATCCATTCACAATTTCACCAACAATATATTGGAGTCCCAGTTTTCTCACAACCACTCCAACATTCCTCATTATCTTTGCCTGTCATCTTAACTAATGAGAGGTATGTAGTGGTATCTCAGAGTTGTCTTAATTTGCATTTCTCTAATCAATATTTTTTCACATGACTAGAAATTTCTTTAATTTCTTTGTCTGAAAATTATGTATTCATATCCTTTGACCATTTATCATTTGGAGAATGGAAATGAGACCTTTTTCAGAACCCTTGGATGTAAAAATTTTTTCCCAGCTTTCTGCTTCCTTTATAATCTTGGCTGCATTGATTTTTGTTTGTATAAAACCTTTTTAATTTAATATCAATATAATTTTTAAACAAGATTTCAAGGCCAGGGAATTTGATTAAGACTCAACTTTCAAATTCATTTGCTGTATATTTTGTTTTACATTTATAATTTGAAGATATGCAAAAATATTTGGATTTGATTTGAATGATAAAAAAGCAAAATTTAACATGAAGTGCATTATTTTAAAATTAATTTTTATGAGCAAATTCAAGTAGATGGGGGGAAGGAATTGGGTTTAAGTGACTTTCCCAGGGTCACACAGCTACTAAGTGTTTGAGGCTGGATTTGAACTCTGATCCTCTTCATTCCAGGGCCAGTGTTTTATCCATTGCACCATTTAGCTACCCTTGCAAGTAGATATTAAACCTCATAAGATATATACACATCAGTACTTTTAATTGCCAAGCTTCCTGAGCAGCTGTATTATAATGAAAAGAACACAATTTGTAGTCATAAAGTCCTGGATTTCATTTTTGGGTTTACATTACTAGTTTTTAAATCTTAAAACAAATGATTTACTGGCTTTGAATCTTGGTAACAATATTTTTTTTTTTTAATTTTTATTTAATAATTACTTTATATTGACACTCGTTTCTGTTCCAATTTTTTTTTCCCTTCCTCCCTCCACCCCCTCCCCTAGATGGCAAGCAGTCCTTTATATGTTGTATATGTTGCAGTATATCCTAGATACAATATATGTTTGCAGAACCGAACAGTTCTCTTGTTGCATAGGGAGAATTGGATTCAGAAGGTATAAATAACCCGGGAAGAAAAACAAAAATGCAGATAGTTCACATTCGGGTAACAATATTTTTAAAATGGTGGTAATTGTAATGGTATCATATCACAGGGTTTTTGTGAGAATCAAATTAGATGTGAATTGCTTGATAATTCATAAAGTGCTATATAAATGTCAGTTGTTGTTAGATGAGTTGTGAAAATCCAGTGTTATAACTGTCTATTTTTTTTTTTTTAATGCCAAGAGATTAGCATTTTGCTTCTGAATTGTGCTAAATGAACTTGGCCTTTCCTAAACAGCTGCTCTTCTAAAAAACTCATGAATTGGTTTCCCCTCACCCCTACCTCCCCCTATTTTAAGGAAATCTGGGAAAATGGCTGTGAAGGAAAACTAATGTCTTGAGTAGATTGAGAGTGTCAATGAACAATGCTGCTGAAAACCCTGCCAATTCAACAAATATTAAGCATCTATTTGCTAGACATTGGTATTAAAAAGATAAGTTATGGTACAGTCCCAAGGAGCTGACATTTTACTTTAGAGGAGGAAAAGAGAAAAAGGGAGATAAAGGACATAGATAGCTAATTCAAGATTAGCTATGATGATGATGAGGATGAAAAAGAGATATGACAGTTTCTAGGAAAATTTGAGGAGGAAGAACATGTCTCCACATTTTCTTATTTAAAAAAAAAAAGTTCAATTTTAAAACCCACATTTGACTACCATTATTTCAAGACGTGTAAAATTTTTTTTGAGCATTCTATCAAATCTTTCCAGTGATATCATTGGCTAAATAGATTTCTAGCATAATTTACTTAAGGAACATTTAATTGGAAGAATAAAATTTAATTATTAAAAAAACCTTCTAACCCTTTTCTATTATTACAATTATCAACTGCTTTAATCTTGTATCAATGTCTATACAATATAATCTTATTTTCCCATGTCTCTAATGTGAATTAAGTTCAAGATGGAGAACTTTAAGATGAGCCAGCCTCAAAAGCTACTGCCATCTTTGTCCTGCACTAGGGAAATGATAATACTATTGTCTTGTGGTTTACCCTTGTCAGACCACATTTTAAATCCTATATTCATTATGTTTGGGAAAGATTTTTACAAGTTTGGAGAATGTTCAGAGGAGAATGATTAGGTTGCTGAAAAATCTTGAGATCATATGAAGATTTGTTGAGGAATCTAAGGATGTATTGCTTAAAAAAGAGAAGATTTGGGGTAGGAGGGATGTAATAACTGTGATCAAGCATTTGAAGGGGATGTCTTGTATAGAATAAATAAAACTTGCTCCATTTGACCCCAAAGGGAGAGCATTATGAGTGTTGGGTATAAGTTGGAGAGAGGTAGATTTAAGGCTGATAAAAAAAGTTTACTTACTGACAATTAGATTTCTCCCTTACTCTGTTCTCCTAAAATGGGAATAGGTAGCCTAAATATATAGATGTTTCCTCAATAGCCTTTGAATTATGACTGCTCATTAGGTTTGTAATAGGAGAAATACTGGAGAGCTTCTGAATTCCTTTTTAACCTGGAGACTGTCACTTTTAGTCATGTACTACCATTAGTCATCTCTTTACTATTCTCTGCACATTTTGATCATTTACTCACATTTCCCTGTCTTTCCTCATTCTTCTCTGTACCTGGAATTCCCTGTCCTTTCTTTACTAGCAATTTGAATCTTATCTTACTCCTTATCTCACTCCTTTGTAAAACTTTTCCTATTTACACCTATCTTTAAAATCTATAGTAAATAGCACATAATTGTTAATTAAATAGCATATTTTGTAATTCTCCAAACTTTCTGCTTAGTCAGAAGTTCTTTAAGGTCACAGATACTTTGCTATTTGGAATTCCCCATAATGCATTGCATAGTTCTAGGCATTTGACAGAAGCTCAGCACTTATTGATTTGGTTGATTTAAAAAAATTCAAATGAATTGGTCTTTTAACTCATGATTGAAATGGTTTGGGGAACTCCTGGAAAGAGAATTATCACTACCAGTTTAGATGGGCAGTAGTTCTATAAACTTAATTATATCAGCCTTTTCAAGCTTTTATGAAAGCCTTCTCAAGAATCAAATCCCAGTCAATTCACAGATGCTGGTGAGTATATTTCTGAATGTCATTGCCAATAGGGCTTTTAAAAAAATATTGTGGGTAACTAATTTGTATCTACCTTTTTGTTCAGTCTAGGGGTTCTGTTAATCCACGCTCTTACATTAATTTATGTTTTTGCAATTTCAGAAAAAAGCCAAAGGACAAGCGCTTTTTGACCAGATCATGTACCATTTGGACCTGATTGAAAGTGACTATTTTGGACTAAGATTTATGGATTCAGCTCAAGTGGCAGTGAGTAAAATCTCTAGAATTACACATGTAGAATAACTTGAGTTTTCCCAATGTAGTCAGTTTAGGCAAAATTGTCATCTTATCTTTTTAAAGTATTCATGGTGTAGTGGGTAAAAAAGTTGATCCTTAAGAGTCAGGAAGACTGTGACCCTGGCCAGATCACATGACTAAGGCAACCCATGATTCTTAGTTAAAGAGCAAATACTTATTTCATTGATGGAGGGAGTGCCTTCACTGGGAATTTCAGATGCCATTGAAAGGTAGAATCACTGCCCCACACTATATTCCCTCTCTTTCTTTCTCTCCCTCTTTCCCCCTTTCCCAGTAGTTTCTTGATTTTATCCTTGTTGCTTTCTTTGCCAAAATTTTTTGATTGAGAAAAATACTGCCATCTTTTTCAAATCAGCTATGGCTTTGATTGTTTGGAGTCTATTTCATCTGTTTTGTGGCGCTGATTGAACAATAAGGTATTTCTTTTTTAAAAAAATTCTTTATTTTATACTGGCTTCCTATTAGTATAGTTTGCTTTTCTTTTTGATTATATAATAAAGACAACTTTGAGAGTTGTCCTGCATGGTTTTTATTCCTCTTTACTTTACTTCTGTTGCCTTCTGTTCATTTTCTATCCTATCCCTATCCTTTCTCTTTTTCTACCTTCCCCTTTGGGGAAACAAGGACCTTTTAACAAATGTGCTTAAACAAGCAAAATAAATTACTATGTTGACTGTATCTGAAAATAGATGCTTTATTTTGAATCTTGAATTCATTGATTCTTTCTACAAGAAGTTCTTTGGAATTGTAGTTTGACCATTACATTGATCAGAATTCTTAAGATCTTCAAAGTTGATTTTCTTTGTTATTTTGTTATTGTACATACCGTTCTTTAAGTCCACTTCTTTATTCTGCATCTGTTCATACAAATTTTCCCAGATTTCTCTGAAATTGTGCTGTCATTTTTTTTTTTTTGGTGGTATAATAATATTCCATTACATTTATATTCCACAGTTTGTTCAGCTATTTCCCATTTTCTGATCATCTCTTCTCCCTCCCACCCCCCACCCCCAGTTTCTAGTTCTTAGCCACTTCACAAAGAACTGCTATAAATATTTTTGTATATAAGATGTAAAATTATTATTTTTTACCATGTGGTTATTGCAAATTTTCCTCTGTTTCTCCTTTATTTTGAATCTTGAATTCATTGATTCTTTCTACAAGAAGTTCTTTGGAATTGTAGTTTGACCATTACATTGATCAGAATTCTTAAGATCTTCAAAGTTGATTTTCTTTGTTATTTTGTTATTGTACATACCGTTCTTTAAGTCCGCTTCTTTTTCTCTGTATTCCTTTCTTGTCATTTTACTGCATTGCCAAATTCCATTATTTATATATCCTAGGTTTTTCAGACATTCTTCAATTGTTGCTCACTCACTTTTTTTTTTAAGCTCTTGCTGCCTTGTATAGTATTTTTTTTTAATATATTCAGGATTTTTTTGAAGTTGCAAAATAAACTTTTTTTTCCTGAAGAAATAGAATTATATTTGCCAATTTCTACTAGGTCAACATAGGAAGATAGGCCAGAAAATAATAATGACAACAACATTAATAAAACAATGCTAGCATTTACACAGTGCTTTAAGATTTGCAAATTACTTTACAAATACTGTGTCATTTTTTTTATCTTTACAACTACCTTAGGAAGCAGGAGCCATTATTATCTTCATTTTAGAGGCAAATAGGTTAAACAAGTTCACAAAGATAGTAAGTGGCTGAAGGTGGGTTTGAACTCAGATCTTCTTGGTTCTAGGACCAGCACTATGCATTGTAGTACCACGCTGTGGCAGATTGGCTTTCTCTCTTATGGTAGGGAAAAGAATTTTGTTGCTCTGTGTCTGTATTTCATGTAAATTTTTTCCCCAGATTTCTGTGATTGGGTGTAACAATGACCTAGTTGATTTCTTTTTAAGAATAATAAGATTTATTTCTAGCATAACCTAACAGAGTCTGCTATTCAGGTGAGAAGAAGAGTACAGGAGCAGATGACTCGCATCTCCTTATAAAAACCAGAAAGGATGAGGTGTGAATATTGTGTTACCTTTCTTAGATTTCATTTTATTTAGAGCTGGAGGGACTTTAGAAGTCATCTAGTTCAACCCTTCACTTTATAGAGTAGGAAATTGAGTCACAGAGAAATTATTTGCTTGAAATCTCATGGGTAGTTTCAGAACCAGGATTTGAACTGTAATTCTCATAGAGAGCTGACTCATGAATAATCCCATGTAGTAATAAGCATTTATCAATTTCGTTCTTTGTAATGTTATTGGTGCATTTGATATTGAATAACTATTTTTTTCTTTGAATTTTCTGGGTACTGTTCTCTCATGCTTCTCCTTCCTGTCCAGCTGCTCCTTGAGATCCCTTGCTAGTCTTTGCAGTCTTCCTAACTTTGAATATTGAAATTGGGTCTTTTCTTTCTTTAAACTAGACCTCTCCCTAGACCTTTTCTTATTGACCCAATAAGCAGCCATCACTTTTATTGTCATTTCCATTCATATTAATGTCAGATCTTTATATCTGGCCTTTTCTGTCTCCTGAATTCTAGTCCAGTCTTTCTAACTGCCTATTATATATCTGAGGCTGGATTTGAACTTGATTCTGTCCATTCCACTATACTACTTGGTGCTTCATACTTGTTATGAAGGTTTTCTTTACTTGATACAGAAATCTGCTTTTCCTACTTAAGTCTTGTTTCCTTTAGATTAAACGTTCCTATTTTTTCAACCAATCCCCTTTATGAAGCTTCTTCTTTTGCATCCTCCTCCTCATATCCAATTTATACTACTTTTGCAGTCTTTCTCCTATTATTCCCCACTTTCTCTACTAATAAGAATCCGAGTTACCTTTCATCTTAGTAATTTCCAGAGGATTCCAATTCATCCTCCTTTAAAAATAACCACCATCTATTTTACCTTTTATTCAGAAAGCATTATGATGTATTCTAGGGGAAAACAGAGAAATCCCTACTGCCATGGAATTTAAGATCTAGTAGGGTGCACTAAGATTGATTGAAAAACAAAACAAAACAAACCAACCAATTTAGATCAAATAGGTTAATATATGTAAAATGCTTTGTAAATTTTAAAGAGCTATTTAAATGTTAGCCTGGCTTAGTTTGCCTAAGAGAACAAAATACTATTTAATTAAAATATGTGAAAGGAAAAAATTTTTCTGGTTTTGGAACAAATTTCACTGGAAATTGAAAGATTTTTAGGGAGGAGATAATGTTTTATTTGGGGTCTGAAGGAAGAATATAGTATATCATAGATAAGAAGTTGTAAATAAGTCATAAAGGAGTAGCAGCATGGTATAGAAAGAGACAATAGACTTGAAGTCAAAAACTGTCTCAGCTCAAATGAAATAGAGCATTGAGTGAAAGTTGCAGAGAAACAGATTTCTGTATCAAATAAAGAAAATTTGCATGACAAATATAAGGTGCTCCAAAGGATTTATCCTAGAATCCTAACCTAGAGTTAGGAAAAATCGACTTCAACCTAACCTCAGACACTAGCTGTTGTTTTATGAAAAAAAAAAACTAAGAAGATAGACATTAATTACTAATTTTATTAAAATAAAGAAAACTAAATTGCCATTATTAAAAGTGAAAAGGATGAATGTACCACCAAAGAAGATAAAATTAAAACAATTATTAGGAGCTATTTTGCCAATTATGTGCCAATAAATCTGATTATCTAAGAGAAATGGACAAATATTTGCATAAATATAATTTGCCCAGATCGAATAGAATAGAAAAATAGAATACTGAAATAATCTAATCATAGAAAAAAAATTAAACAAGCCATAAATAAGCTCTGTAAGGAAAAAAACTTCAGGAATAGATGAATTTATAAGTGAATTCTACCAGACATTGAAAGAACAATTAATTTTAGTGCTAAATAAACTATTTGGAAAAATAGGCAAAGAAGGAGTCCTGCTAAATTCCTTTTATGACACAAGTATGGTTTTGGTGACTAAACTAGAAAGAGTAAAAAACAGATAAAGGAAAACTACAGACCAATTTCCCTAATGAATATTGATGTATATATTTTTTTATTTTTAAGAATAGTTTTTTTTTTCAAAATATATGCAAAGATAGTTTTTAACATTCATCTTTTCAAAACCTTGTGTTCCAATTTTTTTCCCTCCCTTCCCCCACCTCCTCCCCTAGACAGCAAGCAATCTAATGTATGTTAAACATGTACAATTCTTCTATATATATGTCAATATTTATTATGCTGCACAAGAAAAACAGATAAAGAGGGGAAAATTTGAGAGAGGAAACAACAAAAAAGGTAAAAATACTATGTGGTGATTCACATTCAGTTTAAAAGTTCTCTTTCTCGATGCAGATGCCTCAAACTATCCTCTAAGTGGTCTTGGTATCATCCTGAAGCTTGTATTCTAGCCACTCATGGATGCCCCATTCATTTCTGTAAGGTCATGTGAAAAGTGCACAGCTTCCTAGGATGGCCAGAAACGGAAGTCCCCAACCTAAGCCCCAACATATGCATATATGCTGGCCCACAGCCTCTGTTAATACCAACTATTTTGGTTTCTCCATCTGAATGCCACCCATAACTAAACTCCTGTGCAATTTACAATAAGTCTTTTGGAATTGGCCTGAATTATCTCATTATTGGCAAGAGCCAGGTCCATCAGAGTTGTTCATCACATAATCTTCTTCTTCTTGTGTATCAATTCATGCATGTCTCTCCAGGCCTCTCTGAAATCATGCTGATCATGCAAGATGATTTCAGAGAGTCCTGAAGAGACTTGTATGAACTGATGCTGAGTGAAATGAGCAGAGCCAGGAGATCATTATATACTTCAACAACAATACTATATGATAATCAATTTTTTAAAATAACTTTTTATTGACAGAACCCATGCCAGGATAATTTTTTACAACATTATCCCTTGCACTCTCTTCTGTTCCGATTTTTCCCTTCCCTCCCTCCACCCCCTCCCCGAGATGGCAAGCAGTCCTATACATGTCAAATAGGTTACAGTATATCCTAGATACAATATATGTGTGCAGAACCAAACAGTTCTCTTGTGGCACAGGGAGAATTGGATTCAGAAGGTATAAATAACCTGGGAAGAAAAACAAAAATGCGAGCAGTTTATATTCATTTCCCAGTGTCCTTTCTTCGGATGTAGCTGTTTCTGTCCATCTTTGATCAATTGAAACTGAGTTAGATCTTCTCTTTGTCGAAGAAATCCACTTCCATCAGAATACATCTTCATATAGTATCTTTGTTGAGGTATATAATGCTCTCCTGGTTCTGCTCATTTCGCTTAGCATCAGTTCATGTAAGTCTCGCCAGTCCTCTCTGTATTCATCCTGCTGGTCATTTCTTACAGAACAATAATATTTCATAACGTTCATATACCACAATTTACTCAACCATTCTCCAATTGATGGGCATCCATTCATTTTCCAGTTTCTAGCCACTACAAACAGGGCTGCCACAAACATTTTGGCACATACAGGTCCCTTTCCCTTTTTAGTATCTCTTTGGGGTATAAGCCCAGTAGAAACACTGCTGGATCAAAGGGTATGCACAGTTTGATAACTTTTTGAGCATAGTTCCAAATTGCTCTCCAGAATGGCTGGATGTGTTCACAATTCCACCAACAATGTAGCAGTGTCCCTGTTTTCCCACATCCCCTCCAACATTCCGCATTGTCTTTCCCTGTCATTCTAGCCAATCTGACAGGTGTGTAGTGGTATCTCAGAGTTGTCTTAATTTGCATTTCTCTGATTAATAATGATTTGGAGCATATTTTCATATGGCTATAAATAGTTTTAATTTCTTTATCTGAGATTGTCTGTTCATATCCTTTGACCATTTATATGATGATCAATTTTGATGGACATGACTCATCAACAATGAGATGTTTCAGACCAGTTCCAATGTTATTGTGATGAAGAAAATTATCTGTTCCCAGAGAGAAAATGGGAACTGAAAAGTGGATCACAACATAGTATTTTCAATCTTTTTCTTGTTGTTTGCTTGCATTTTGTTCTCAATTTTTTTCTTTTTTGATCTGATTTTTCTTGTGCAGCGTGATATTGGTGGAAATAGGTAAAGATGAATTGCACATGTATAACATATTGGATTACTTGTTGTCTAGGGGAAGGGGGTGGGGAAAGGGAGGGGAAGAATTGGAACACAGGGTTTTGTAGGGGTCTATGTTGAAAATTATCCATGTATATATATTTTGAAAATAAAAAGCCTTATTAAAAAAAAAAGAACAATAATATTCCATTACATGCATATACTTTAACTTACTCAGCCATTCCCCAACTGCTGGACATCCATTCATTTTCCAGTTCCTTGCCACTACAAAAAAGTTTTTTTTTTCTTTCTTTAAAACACATGTGGTGCCATTTCTCTTTTTTATGATCTTTTTGGGAGACAGACTCAATAGAGACACTGCTGGATCAAAGGGTATGTACAGTTTGATAGTACAGTTGTGTTCTGTTTTCTAGAGCCCCCAAGTTGAGGTGACAAAACATACCATTTCTTTCTAGAGCCCCCCACACTGGGGGGATTAAAATATCCGTTCCTAGTGGAGAAGTGATGAGGCGGGAGTGGTAGAAAAATGGGAGTCCATTTATTTCAAGGACTTTCCCCCTTTAAATAAAGTAACCAAAAAATAAAAAATAAAAATACTGTGCACGGGGGAACCACATAAAAAACTTTCTATTGTATTTAGTTTGCCACCTGGTATCATTCTACTTCAATCATAACACAGGTTGTCACTGCCCTCTGACTTTTCAGGAAGGCCGAGAGCTCTTAGGGGAGATGGGGAGCTGAACCAGACATTATCAGTAGGTTCCCTCTACAGGCATAGTTTCAAATTGCTTTTCAGAATAGTTGAATCATTTACAATTCCAACAGCAATGTATTAGTATCCCAGTTTTCCCACATCCCCTTCAACATTTATTATTATCTTTTTCTATCATCTTAGCCAGTCTGAGAGGTGTCTCAGAGTTGTTTGATTTGCATTTCTCTAATCAATGGTGATTTAAAGCATTTTTTTCATATCACTAGAAGTGGTTTTGATTTCTTCTTCTGAAACCATCTGCTCATATCCTTTGATCATTTATCAATTAGAGAATGGCATGTATTCTTATAAATTTGAGTCAGTTCTCTATATATTTTAGAAATGAGGCTTTTATCAGAATCCATGGATGGAAATTTTTTTCCCCCAGTTTTTTGCTTCCCTTTTAGTCTTGGCTACATTGATTTTGTTTGTACAAAACCTTTTTAAAGTAATCAAAGTTGTCCATTTTGCATTTCATAATGTTTTTGTAGTTCTTCTTTGGCCATAAATTCCTTCCTTCTCCACAGGTCGAAGACAAACTATCCCTTGTAGTCCTACTTTCCTTATAGTATCATCCTTTATGTTTAAATCATGAGCCTATTTCGACCTTATTTTGTTATGTAGGCTATTAGATGTTAGTGCCTAGCTTCTGCCATACTGTTTTCCATTTTTCCAAGCAATTTTTGTTAAATAGTGAGTTCTTATCCCAGAAGCTGGAGTCTTTGGGTTTATCAAATACTAGATTATTATAATCATTGACTGTTGTGTCTTGTGAGCCTAAGTTATTCTACTGATCAACTATTTTATTTCCAAGCCAGTACTAAATGGTTTTGATGATCACTGCCTTATAATAGTTTTATGTCTAATATGGCATTGATGCAAAAATTTTATTTTATTTTATTTTTAAATTTTAAAATGTTTTCCCCCCTGAGGGTTGAGTGACTTGCCCAGAGTCACACAGCTAGGAAGTGTTAAGTGTCTGAGGTCTGATTTGAACTCTGGTCCTCCTGACTTCAGGGCTGGTGTTCTATCCATTGTGCCACCTAGTTGCCCTGATACAAAAATTTTAAAGAAAATAATAGCAAGATTATACCAATCTATCATTAATACTATGACTGATAGGACTTATATTAGTAATAAAGGGCTGGTTTAATATTTGGAAAATCAGCATAATTGACCATATTAATAAAAAAAGTAAAAATTACATGATTATCTCAAAGAGAAAAAGCCAATCTGAGGAGGAAGAAGGAGGTCCTGAGAAACGAGGCCATGTGCAGGCTGTGCTTTTTAGATGTTTGGCAGTGAAAAGGAGGAGGAAGTGGAGATTTGGCCATAGGTTGGCATGAAGATTTTATTGAAGATATGGGAGGATTTTAACCAACATGTTTGTAGCAGCTGGGTGTTAAGAAATTGCAAATTGAAGGGATGCCCATCAGTTGACTAATGGCTGAATAAGTTATGGTATGTGAATATTATGGAATACTTTCTTGAAGAAATGATGAGCAGGATGATTTCATAAAAGTCTGGAAAGACTTATGTGAACTGGTACTGATTGAATCTGCTGATTAAAGTAGGCAGAACCTGGAGAACATTGCACAAAGCAGTAGCAACATTGTGTCATGATCAAGGATGATAGATTTAGCTCTTCTCAGCAAAACAGTAATTCAAAACAGTTCTAATAGACTTTGGATGGAAAGTGCCATTTGTGTCCAGAGAAAGAACTATAGAGATTGAATGTGGATTTTCACTTGTTTTGTTCTTTCTTTCTCATTGTTTTTGTTTTTTGTTCTCATTTTTCTTTCATATCATGACTGATATGGAAATGTTTAAAATGATTGTACATTTCAATCTTTCAGATTGCTTGCTGTCTTAGGGAGAGAGGAGGTAGGGAGACTTATTTGGAACTCAAAATCTTACAAAGATGAATGTGGAAAACTATTTTTACATATAATTGGAAATAAAATACTGTTAAGCTTTTTTTTTCTCTTTCCCTCCTTTCCCCCCCATCCCCCTCCCCCCTTCCTTTCTTCCATCCGTCCATCCATCCACTGGAAGAATGTGTTGGTGGAGAAATGAGAGAAATTGAGCATGGGATTTCTCTGATCATATCACTTTGACACTCAGAAACCTTCAGTTGCTTGATCTCCATTGTCTGTTGAATAGCAAGATATAAATAAGGCATTTAAGGCTTATGACTTGGATCCAGATTAGGAGGCATCTTGCTACAGATGAAAAGAGCACCAATTATGGAGTCAGAGGACCTCTATTCAAGTCCTATCTTTGCCCTTTAATCCACTGTGTTACCTTGAGTGGTTCACAACCTTCATGTACCATAATTCTCTTAGCTATAAAATGACAGTGTTCTCAAATTCAAATAGAAAGGGAGCCTGAGAAGTGTCTTTGCCTTAAAAAACTTCAAATTAACACGATCTGTGTTATTTATTTTGTTAAACATTTTCCAGTCATACTGTAGTTTAGTTTGGGTGGCATTGGACTGAAACTTTGACATCTTTGGACTAGAATGTCTCTGAGATCCCTTCCAGCTTTAATGATTCTCTGATATTGTTACCCTATTCTAGATCTTATACTTTTCTAGCTAAATTGTACTTTGTTGCATCCCAGCTTTTTTCCCATCTATATGTAGGAAGGGGCATAAGAAAAAAGAATATGAATGTGGAAGATAAAGAGGATGCTCCAGATTTGGGAGGAAGGAGGAAGGGGGACATGGGTGAAGAAGACAAAGAAAAAGGAAAGACAAAAGGGAAGATGAGGAAAGAGAAAGTTGGATTAGAAATGAGTAGAGTAATGAAGAATAAAGAAATGGATGGTGGATTTGAGGCTAGGGAACAGGAGTTGAGTGAGCATCAGGTCAGTTGATATGGGGGTGGCATAAATCTCCTAACCTACTAGCCTAATTTTAACATGACACTCAAAGTATAATGCTAGGTTAAAACTCTAATTCTCACTCTGACTCTAACCAAACCTTAATCCTATATTTCCCTTGGCCCTAACATTAACCTTAAACTCTAATCTTTTTTTTTCCCCCTGAGGCAATCGGAGTTAAGTGACTTGTCCAGGGTCACACAGCTAGGAAGTGTTAAGTGTCTGAGACCAGATTTGAACTCAGGTTCTCCTGACTTCAAGGCTGATAACTCTATCCACTGTACCATGTAGCTGCCCTCCTAACTCTAATCTTAACAGTACTCTAAGCATAATTAGGTTAGACCCATTTTAATCCTCACCTTAAGCCTGAACTTAATCTTAATTGGCTCTGACTCAGACCCTATTCTGTCTCCATTTTCTAATTAAGAATTAAGCAATATTGGAAAAGGCTACTTGTAAAAGGTAGGATTTTTAGTTGGGACTTGAAAGTGGCCAGGAAGCAAAGGTGAATGGAGCATTCTATGCATAGGAGACCACAGTGAAAATGCCCAGAGTTGAGTGATCTATTCTCTTGTTGGAGAAATAGCAAGGAGGCTAATGGTAGCTATGAAGAATTTGTGTGTTAGGAGTAGAGTAGAAGTCTCAGATCTAAGAAGACTGGAAAGGGATCGGTTATGAAGGTTTTTGAACACCAGAAAATTATATTTAATCATGAAGATGATAGGGAGCCTTTGGAACTTGTTGAATAAAGGAGCTGGGAGGTGGTAGAGACTGGAAGGGAGGTGTTATGGTCACTGGGATTTGAGGAAAATATTTGGTGGCTTTGCTTCACTCTGAAAATAAAAATCTGCCACAGCAATTTTCCCAAATTCTCTTTTACACTTAATTAACCTTTCTTCATATCATGGTTGAGTTTGTGTATTTTTTTTAATGACTTTCTAGGTTGCTTGAGATCCAGGTCTCTGTTGTATCCCCTATTAGGTATACACATAAGATGTTTAGTTAATGGTAGTTGAATTGAATTGAAATTATTCTCTAGGAATTATTGAGGAACAAAAAAGCTTAAAGATAAAGGACTGAGATGAGGAGAACTTATAGTAAGTGTGAAGAACGAAGTCCAAATCTTATTCTGATATTATGTTTGAGTTCCAGAAAAGAGGAGCAGCAACTCACCCCTTGATGGAAGGTTTCAAGTGTCAAGTCCCAGGAAATTATAGTCTTTAATTTTCCTGGAATTGGATAATAAATAATAAATAGCATGTTACATATAGAGGGGGATTCTAGCTGGCAGTTATATTTTTCTGATACTTCCCATACCCTTTTGTCATAATTAAAAAGAAAAATCAGCCTTAAACTTTGGATTTGCATTTGTCATGCTTATATGGGTAAAAGTACAAATAGCAGTTTTACAATTGTCTTAAGGATGTCTGGAAACCAGTTTGCTTTAATATGATCTTTGTTTTAAAAAATTACATGTAATTATGTTTTGTGAAAATGATTTTGCAAAAAGTCACAATATTATTAAATAGCATTTCTGATAATTTATAAACATAAATGCCTTCCATTTTATTAGTTGTTCATAAATCTGTTCCTTTAATTTGGACAGTAATATCTTCTCTTTACGCTATTTTCCCATGTTTTCTAGGAGTAAACTTTAAAAAGGCAGTGATAAATGAGCTACTGACAATTTTTATTCTTAAGCAAAAGCTTTCCCTAATACACTAATGCCCTTTCCTTTATCTGAGTAATATATGGAGCGTTTATAATCTGCAAAGCACCTTATAAATACATAATAATCCTGACAGCAGCCCTGTGAAATCAGTACTTGAGTGTTATCTTTAGCTTAAAAATAGAGGTGTAGTTAGGAGTGGGAGAGGAGAGAAAACTAGAGAAAATAACTTAAGATGTTTGATTCTAGTTGGCTTCAAAATGGATTTAAGGATTGAAGTATAATCACTCACCCCCACTTTTAAACAGTTAAGAAAAAATATTGTTGAATTATGTAGTATTTCATCTAGGATTTAGAGCAAAATAGTGAATTTGGAGCAGGTGGCTTTTTTTTTTCTTGTTTTGTCTAAAAGATGAAATGTGACTAGATAGACTTACTCTGAACTAATTAAGATTATTTTGGTGCTTTTGTTGACAAATAATGTATACTTTGTGGCTGACTTATAATATTATTCATGAGCTGTTTATTTTTCAATTTATGTTACAAGGCTCTATGCTTAGTAGTTAGGTTTATTGAAATACAATATTCAAAATTTCTTGGTTCACATTTGTTGCTAAAACCCATAGAATTTCCTGTAGTTTTATAACTCCTTGTTCTTCTTTTCTATCGGGAAAACCAAGGAAAAGAGAGTTTTTCTATTAATTTAAGAATGTTGGAAATGACAAAGTATTCCCTATAGGAAGCAATAATCTTGCCAGGATTCATGGGAAATTTGGAATTTTATTGCAGCAATAGTACTTTAGGTGGGGTTTTTCATAAGGGCAGAGATGGGAAGAGGCATTTATGTACTCTAAGGAATAGTTTTTTGTTTATTTTTTAAAATTCTAAACTTGATCACCAAATAAAATAAGCACTTCCATTTACAAAGTTAGGATCCCCCCCCAAAATAGGTCTTTATATGAAACTGAAAATCCCTTACATGTATCTTGATGTTCCTGTTAAGTAACATATAAGCCATCCTGTTTTTCTGTTTCCTTGTGGCCTAGGCAAATTTTTTTTTCTTAATAGTTTTTTATTTTTCCCAAATACATGTAAAGATATTTTCAACATTCATTTTTGTAAAATTTTGTGTTCCAAATTTTTTTCCCTCTTTAACACTTCTATCTTCTCCCTAAAACACAAGCAATCTGATACAGATTTACACTATCCTTTTAAACATATTTCTGTCATTTTGTGCAAGAAAAATCAGATCAAAAAGAAAAAAAAAGAATCCATGAGGAAACAAAAAAAAAGATGAAAATGTTATGCCTCGATCACATTTAATCTCCGTTTTCTCTCTCTCTCTCTGGATATGATTGGTACATTGTGTCCCAAGTCTGTTGCAAGCAAAGCACTGCAATGCTGAGAAGAGTCAAGTTCATTACAGTTGATCATCACATAATCTTATTACTGTGTACAGTGTTCTCTTAGAACGTTCTATTTACTTCACTCAGTAGCAATTCATATAGGTCTTTCTAGGTTTTTCAAAATCAGCTCGCTCATTATTTCTCATAGAACAGTAATATTCCATTACCTTCTTCAGTTTATTCAACCATTTCCCAACTGATGAGCATTCACTCAACTAAGCAAAATTTAAAAATCCTCTCTCCCCTTTGAAAATGACTGAGGTCATTTTTATGTTACTATCAACTAGAAATTTCAAAACCATCATGGAATTTGACAGCACAAACTATTTAATTATATGCCAAAGAAAGCATTTCTGGCATTAAAAAATACATTTATAAAAATTAATGTTGAAAAATCTTTGATTTCTATTTTCTCCAGGGCAGTTGTCCACATCTCTGTTATATACTAGGTTATCTGCTAGGGCAAATACAACTTAATTCTGATACGGGCTGAGCAGTTAATTTAAGTAGAAAATGTCTAGTGCCATAAGCTATAGAATCTGAAGCTTTCTTGTATGAAGTCTGCCTCTGTTGAAGCACATGGGAAAACAAAAGGTTCAGACTAGGACATAAATGGCCTTCTTGTTCTTGTTGTTACTGTATTAAATTTCACATTCACTTTAAAAACTTGTTCATAAAACTTGTTCCCTCTCATGTTGGGAAGTGCTACCCCCATTTGGAGCTTCAGTGAAATTGTCACAAAATTTAGTCAAGCAAAATGGCTAGATATCGATGAGCTGTGATCTCTACTGTTGGAGCAAACATCCAAATTAATGAGATTATAGATTCAGTTGAGAATTTTTAGTATTCATGAAAGCCAGCTTTTAGTTTGTATTATGCAGTTATTGATTATTTCTAGATAATCAATTAATAAGTTGAATGTTTTTATAAGATAAAGTATACACACAGTAGATGTGTCTCCAGACAAGTTATTTAAACTTTCAGGGTTATGAACTAACCTAGGTCGTTCTGTAAAACAATGAGTTGCAGATTATTTTTGGATTTAGATCACCAAGATGAAACGACATATTCAGTCTGGTCCCCCCAAAACATAAAAGACAATGTAATCTAAAAAGTTCTTGTTGTCTCTTAGCAAAACATTAACAGATTTTAATAGATTTCTGTAGGGTTGTAAATTGTCTTATACACATCTCCTTTGATGCTTAGCAACTTTATGTAGTAGGGAAATATAGCCCCACTTTTATAGGTAAGGAAACATTTTAGACAAGTGGTATTGAAGGTTACACAGCATATAGATGGTAAAAGACAACACCATATAGTAGAAAGCACTAGATTTGGAGTCAGAGGGGTTGTATGGGTTTGAATTCCAACTCTGCCACTTAGCCCTGTGATCTTAGACAAGCCCTAAGCCTGATTTCTCATCTGCAAAGATGAGGATGCTGGGTTGAATGCATGAGGTCCCTTCTAGCACTAAATATAACTCAAACCCAGATTTTTTAGACCTGGAAGTCAGGAGTTCTTCCTTAAAGTCATTTTAAAGAATTGCTCTGTTTAAAGTAGTGTGATGTTTCTCTTTTTTGATAAGAATTTCACCATTCTTTGAACTATTTTTTTTTGTCTATAGGAGTCAATCACTCAAGGCAAATTGTACAGAATTTTCTAGTGATTCTTTGTTTCTTAACGGTTTGCAACAGCGAACTTTTTAGAGGCTGAGTAAATAATGGGAAGATGTTTATATACTTGGGAAGACTGACCTTGCTTGTCTGGCTTTGGGGGCTCTTTGACCATGGAGGTTTAATCCTTTGATTTCCATTATTCTTCTTCTCTTGCTAAGTAGGATTAGTGGTGATATGCTTGGAGCTACCAGCATCATAATGTGGATCGTTCAGGTATTCATTCAACTGTAGTTTGTCAGAGTTGATTGATTTCTGACCTCTTATCTTATTACATCTTGTAGTATCTTCTGAATTGGCTAGACTTTAAATTTTTTTTTTTTTGGCTAGATATCAGAATTAAGTGACTTGCCCAGGGTCACATAAGACACTCTGGACATGATCAGTATTAATACTTGGACCCTTCTTCCCTCAAGTTAAAAGTTTCAGGTTTCTAAAACATAATTTTATTGAATATTTTATTTTAAGACATCTACAATTCCCAAGATATCTTTAATCCCTCCCACTCCCTGAGAGCCGTTTAAAAAAGATCAACCAATTTAACTCTAAATCAGTCTGGCACACCCTTAATTCTTCACTCCTACAAAGAAGATCAGGGAGATAGTGATTACTGGGGGAATGTTGCCCTGGACGACATCCAGGGGCACATTGGATGGAGTGAAGGCCTTGTGAGTCAGGAGGACTTGGGTCCAAATTTTGCCTCAGACACTTGACACTTACTAGCTGTGTGTCCCTAGAAAAGTCACATAACTTCGAATATCTTGCAAGAAAGGAATTGCATTAGAATATAAAGACAAATGGCACAACTAAAACAAAACTTAAGAACACAGATCTGATAAGTCATCATGTAATGTCTTCTGCATTGGCAAGATTTGTTTAAAATTTATTTTTATTTTGAGGCTGTTGGGCTTAAGGGACTTGGCCAGAGACACACTACTGGTAAGTGTTAAGTATCTGAGGCCAAATTTGAACTCAAGATCTCCTGATTCCCCTGGACTTAAGGACTGGTGCTTTATCATATGTGTCATCTAGTTGCCCTTGGTTTAACTTTTTAAAAGAAAAATTTCTAAAATACAATAAATGCTCTGTCTCTAAAAAGTGACATGGTTTTTAAAAAAATCTAGTTTGCTTTGTATTTCCTTAATAATTTATGGTGTTTCTATGAAGAAAGCTAAATGATTATTGTGGTTTTTAAATTTTTTATTTTTCAAATCAAAGGAAAAAGGAGATTCTCTGAAAAGAGTAAGGACTAATGATAAAATCAGGAATAACCTGATCTTCAGCAATGTAACCAAAAGTACAACATTCTGTTCTTCAGAATTATCTTTTTTGGGTTGTGTTAAAATAATAGTAGAAATTGAACCATCAAGATGTAATGAATGTTTCATTAATTAAAGAATCAGCATATTAAGTTTTAGTTATGGGACTTATCTTCATTATTTGGGAGGGGGAAAAACCCAACTTCGGTTTAGTTACTATATATACAGTGTGTAATTTAGTAGTATTGTGATTATACTGTACTTATTTCTTTAAAACAAATAAGCAAGGAATTCATTCTAGAATGTGAGTTTATCCCATCTCAGAACTCATTAAGCTGTACAAGTCATATTTTAGTTTAGGCCAATATGAGTTTTTAAATGATTAGTTTGTCAGAAATGAGAGTAAAGTTTATTCATTTTAAGATGGTATAATGAAGGAAGATGGAACACATAGGGTTCCAGAGGCTATACATCCTCCTGGTTAGAATGAGAGGCCTTTTAACTTTAGGTATAATATAAAAGCAAGTCCTAAAAACACTGACTTAATAAGGAAAGTACTCTCAGTGCCTGTCTCTGAGCTCTAAACAGCTTGGGTCTGGAATGTGGAGGAGATGAAAGAAAACAGACTTGAGAATAAGCAAACATGAACTCCCAGCCTTTCTGTAAGAGAATGTCACTGAGGACTCTCCCACTTCTGAATTCAGTTTTATAGTCTCTGAAGGCTTAGTGTTTTCTTGAGGTTGAAGAAGGATGATGATAGTAGAGAAAAGAAATCATTTTAATTATGTCAGCCTTTCTTTTGTGATTGAACTTTATACCTTGAAAACACTGGCCCTTTCTTGTTTCGTTTTCGATATAGCAAATTTCTGGTGATAATTTGAATAGCAGGGTAAAATTAAAGGAAGATTACTGAAAGTAAAGTGAAAAAAAATATGTAAAGCCACTCCAATTATAACTTTTTCCCTCTAAAAAAAAGGAGGACAAAAACTTGGTCTCAAATAGTTGCCACTGTCTTGATTAATAAGTGATATTTATATAGTTAGTACTTGGTTTGTAGAACATTCTTCATTTCATCATTATTTAATAAGTATCTTATAATGCGACCTCAAAACAATCTAATGAGGTAGATACTATGTTATAGGGTTGGTTTTTTCCCCCATAAATTAAGAAATTGAAGCTCAGTAAAATTATGTGATTTTCCTGTATTCAGACTTAAGAACAGGTAAATGTGTTTACCACATTTAATCCTCACAGGAATTTAAGTTTTATAATTGTGTGTTCGCTCCATTGACAACTTACTATTTAAAGATAGGATCTTTGAAAATTATTCAACTTGTAATTATTTCTGTGTTTTCAAAGATTATGTTAGCAGAACCCAGGCTATAGTTAGTTTTGCCTGAATGAAAAAAAACTTTAAATATGATTCTGGAGATAGGTGATGCTTATTATTTATTGCTCAAGCACCAGGCTAATTAAATAAAGAAAAATTCCTTAAACTCTTGTCTCCAAAACAGAAGTCACTTTTCCCTCCCCTAAAAACACATCACCTCCTGACTTTTATATTTCTGTTGAGGGCATTCAAGTTTAATGGTCCATTCTTGGTTTTTTGTCCATTCTGATTTAAAGCCTCTATTTCATATTTGTCTTTTGGTTCTCTTCCCCCTTATTCAATCAGTTGCCAAGTCTAAGCTACTTCCATTCATCTCTTGCATCCATTCATGGTCAATCACGTGGTTACCACCTTGGAAAGCTAGCCTTCGACTTTCATTTCTTGTTGATACTTTTTCAGTAGTCTGCTAGTGGTTTTCCTGCTTCTAGCTTCTCTCCATTTTAATGCATCCTCCTCATATCTATCAAAATAATCCTCTTACAGTAAAGACTCAGTCACATTATGTAATTCTGTTGTCCCAAAATCTTTGAAATCTCTTTATTGCTCTTTTGTATAAATATAAATGACCTTCAACCTGATATTTAGAACTCTTGATACTCTGGCTCCAGCCTACCTATTCAGCATTAATATACTTTACTGCCCTTCATATACTTTATCCTCTTGGAGTTCTAAGCTTCTGTTAAGATTCAAGTCAGTTGGATCTTCTCAGCTTTTTCTGTTACTCCTAGTTGTTAGTGCCCTCTATCTCCTCAAATTATCTTGTATTTATTTATTTATGTAGATGTTGTATCTTCTTCCAGTATAATTATAGCCCTTTGAGGTCAAAGACTATATTCCAGAAATCTATTACATGGACATAATAAATACTTTCCATGCATGTTTGAGACATATTGTATTAAATTGGCAATTCTTGCAAGACCTGAAAACAGTAGAACTAAAAGTGTATAAAGCAGTCCAGTTCTTAATTATGGCTTTCTGACCATACCAAAATGATATTTTAAGAGAGTGCTCAAAGCACCTGACAGTTAGTTTAGAATGGGATCTTTGAGTCCATACATCAGAACAGTTTGGGGATAAGGCTACTCTGGCATTTAATAGGGAAGTGTGTCCCTGTGTATCTAGTCATTTTTTTTCTTTTCTATAGTCATAAGAAGGGGGAACTACCAATGATCTAGGATTCTAGAAAGGAAAAAGAAGTTAAGATTTTTGGGGAGGGGAGAGTGGAGCAGTCCATAGCAAGGGGTTTTTATTCTAGATATGGACAAAATCATAATTTAAAGTGGCAAAGATCAAAGGGTGCATATAAAACTATCTTATGTTTTCCTGTTTTAAAATATATTACAAAACTGTCTAATATCTGGCCAATAAAAGACAGAAAAGAAAGAAATAATTAGATCACAGACATTGAATCAAATGAATATGAAGATAAATTTTTTTGACTTTTGTTCTTAACATGACTTTATGTCAGTGAAGATTGATACTAAGCTTCACCTGCATTAACAACAATCTTAAAACTAACTGTTATTAAAAGGGGTTTTTGTCTTTCTTAAGAAATGAATTATGAGATAAATAATAGATACTTTTAATTGTCCAAGACTTTTAATTTTATTTTTCTTTCAGCATTGGTTAGACAGTACAAAAAGCATCAAAAAACAAGTTAAAAGTAAGTATTTTTTAAAAAAAAATTCTATTGGGGAAACTTTGGAACTCAATTTGTTTTCTAGAATTCATGAATTACAAGAATATATTATTAGGGGAAACAAGGTATAGCATATTTGACATCATCCTGAATCCTTTTCTTTCTTCGTCTTTATTTTTATAGCATGATCACAGAAGGTAATGCCTGTAGTACTTCATTAATCCTGGCTGAGCATCTGAATGAAAATCTTGTAGTTGGGGAAGGGAAAGGAAAGAAGAAATAGTAGAAAGGAGGGAAGTCTCTTATTAGAAAAATGATTTTCTTAGAACTGCTGTAAAAGTCAGTCAGGAAAGATAAAAATGTGAGATTGCTATCTAGTAATTTCTTTCCCTCTCCCTCTTCCTCCTATCCCTCCTTCCTTCCCTTTTCTCCCTCTCTCCATCCCCATCCTCTTTCTCTCCCCTCTTTCCCTCCAATTGTTCATGCTGGAAATTTTCCTTTTGGTTTCATGTAGTATTTATAATCTCAAAATACCTTCAGAGATATTTTTGTTATTAATTTTTTTAATCAAGAATAACAAATTGAAAACAACATAAGATAAATTTTGATTTGTACTAAATATAGCCAGGGAAAAGGACAGGCACTAATACAGAATTTATTCTATGTTCTGTAACTTCAGGCTTCATATGTATCTTTTAAAAAATAATAAAGTCTCTAAGAAAATTTCCTTCAGTTGGAATAAGTTTATGTTGGAGAAATTACCAAGAACATTAATAAGGTAGACATTCCTAAGTGCCTGATGAATATAGACCAGCAGGAGTCTAGGGCAGTAGCTAAGTACATTGTCAAGATATAAAACTTTTATATAATTTATGGACCTCTGACATATTAAGGTTATCGTGCAGTAATTTGCAAAACAAACTGATTTTTAACGCAAGAGGTTTGTGGAATAGTGACTTTATTAGCAAATGTTATTTTGTGTCATTGTTCTTAACCATATTAGCACTTACATTTAGTAATAGATTTCAAACATGACAAGGATATCTGTTTTTGCACAACACTCTTACTGGTTCTTCCAAATCTAGAGATAAAACTAAGAATTCTGACTTGATTGGGAGACTGACAGGTTGTTTGTTTTGTTTTTTCCCCCACTTTGCCTAGTTGGTTCACCATATTGTCTACACCTCCGTGTTAAATTTTACTCCTCAGAACCAAACAATCTTCGTGAAGAGCTGACAAGGTAATAAATCTACAAGTATTCGTGATTTCTGTTGCAACAATTGTAATAGGATGACCTTGCTTGTGTCTAAGATTTTCCAGTAGTCCTGATTTCAGAATTTAGCTTTGCTTTGTTCTCTTCTGGTTTTCTAGAATTATTTTGAGTATCTGGTAAAAGTGATTTTTTTTTTCTTGGCTAGGAAAGTGAATGGAGAATTCCGGTTCAGGGTCATGAATTTTTATTGTCTTTTACCATCCATCAATATGCCCAGACCTCACTACTCACTTTAGTAGATGGTGAATGGAAAGTCCTATATGTCTGTTGTTAATAAACTCAAAATACTTGGTTTGAATATTTGAAGGCATTTTAAGCAATTTACACAAATTAAACACAAGACTGTCCTGGCTCACCTATCTTTGCAAAAAAAGATTGTACAGGGAACAATGTGAGATCGGCAAAAGAGAACTGAATTTGTAATTAATTTTGTGTAAGACTAAAATTGGATCTGACTTTTTGCTGAGTAGATTTCCTAAGAAAGTACTGTGGCCTTACAGCCAAGAATGTATTATTTATTGGTTTAAGATTGAAAGAGAAATATGATAAGGCTAAATATTGTTATACTATGTATTTATATGCCAAATACATTATGTGGAATACCAGGCTGGATAAATTACAAGCCAGAATTAAGGTTTCAGATATGTTCTATCTTCCAGTCTATAGAGAGAACTGAAAAAAGTGAATGCAACTTGAATCGTTAATTTAGTCACTTTATTTTTCTTGCCTTTTTTCTTGAGATGGCTTGTATGGAAGTACGTTTTGTATGATTTTATATATATATATATATATGAAATTGATATTTCTTGCCTTCTCAGTGGATTAGGGGCCGAACTGGAAGGAAAGAGAAAAATTGGAACTTAAAATTAAAAAAAAAAAAGTTAAAAAAAACAACCTTGGGAGCAAGGTTTATTATCCCCATTTTAGAGAGAAGGAAACTGAGGCAGACATCAGTTAAGTGGCTTGCCCAGGGTCATACAGCTAAGGTATGTCTTTGAACTCAGGATTTTTTCGGACTCCAAGCCTTGTATTGTATCTCTCAGCTAGCTTGCTTTACCACCATCTAATAATTCCTTATTTACTCTTTAGTTGTCATTCATCTATGCGATATGTAATTTGTATATGTCCTGTTATTTTACACATATTTCCTCCCCCCAACACCCTATTACAGTATGAACTCTTTAACACCAGAGGCTGTTTTAAACTTTTATTGTCTCTCTAGCACTTAGCTAACTGTCTGGCACAAAGCCTGTTTGATTGATTTAAACAAGAAAAGAAACAGTATACTCTGAAGTGGTTGCAGCAAAACAGTACTGGGATGATGTCAGTCATAGTAATTTATGGCTGTTAAGAGTTTATAAGTTTGGAAAATTCATTTGTTTCAGAGTATTTGGATTTACTTCCTGACTTTTGAGATCTTTCTACAATCTTATGGTTAATGTAGTAGTATTCCCTGTTTTATATTTTGGCCATGAAGTTGGGAGAATACCTCTCATGACTATTTGAGCCCTAAAATTTTAGCTTCTCCTTTATTAGGCAGTGAAAAAAATACCATCAATTCACAGTTATTCATTTTTATTCATGACATTTTAATTAGAAGAAGGTGATCAGCTCTTTAAATAAGAAACTTTACCAGATCATAGACATGTTTTTACATCCTGCTCTGATCCAGTGGGAAGAGGATGTACACTATTAGTCACAATGCCCTCATATTTTTACATCTTTCATTCATAAAATGAGATAAAAATAAAGATGATTATGTAGCAAGTAGCAAATTAGATGTTTGATTATAGAATCAGTTCCTTGATTTAGAGGACTAAAATATATTGCTAATAACTTTTACTAAAATAATTGTTCGTGTTTCTTCCTGGAGGAGGCAAAAACTTGAAATAAATGTATTTCCTTAAAAGTAAAAGATTTTCATTTTACTATCATTCTTAGCAGAACATGTACATGATTTGAAGGTTTGCTCATTACATCCTGTTAAGTACATTTTCTCAGGTAACTCAGAGGCACTACCTTTCAGGAGTCTTAAGAAATAGATATGGTGTCCAAGAAACAGAGTTCAAATTCCAACTTTATGGAATCTTGAGTCAGTCATAGAGCTTCTTTAGATCTCAGTTTCTTCATCTGATCCTCCTTTAGTGTATCCAGACTTCTCCTTTTAAAATGTTTATTCTTTGATAAGGATGTTTCTTTCCCACTATGGCATAGGATTATTGCTTAGTAGAAAAAATACTTAAATAATGCTAATTGTTGGCCTTTTCTTTTTCTAGGTATTTATTTGTTCTTCAGTTAAAACAAGATATTCTCAGTGGAAAGTAAGTACTTGTTACTTGAATTACATGGTGGTTCTTTTATGCTTTCGGAAAGCAGTATTTATGGAGAACCACTATTCTTAACTTGTGTGTCATAGACCTGTTTGGCAGACTGTTAAAGCCTATGGATCACATTTTAGAACCATTTTTTCAAATACATTATATAAACATTTGTAGCATTATAAAGGAAACCAATTTTATTACTACTTAGCAAAATTTGGGGGAGAAATAAACCACAAGTTTAATCACCTAAGTTAAGAACCTCTGATGTAGAAATTATTTTTTATGTCTATTGTTTGTTGCATTTTGCTCCTTCAACCTTCCCAAAAGCTTACATTTAAAGAAGCTCATTTTTAAACAAGTCACTATTTTGATTTCAGATTGGAATGTCCTTTTGATACAGCAGTCCAGTTGGCAGCTTATACATTGCAAGGTGGGCTATTCTTATATCATAAAGGCTATCTTATGTTAGTCTTTTTGGTTGTCATTTATGTCAAGGAATTTAAAGAGAGAGCAGCAAATAATCTCTAAGAAATTGGATTCTAAAAACCCTATTTTATTTTCACTTCTGACGTGTTTAAGGATAGCAACTTCTTTACTTTGAGCAATTGCCTCTATTCCCTCTGTTTTTTTTTGGTTTTTTGGTTTTCTCCAAAGTGGGCCAAGGGAAGAAGGAGTAAGGTAAGAGGGAGACTATACTTGTTTTGTTATTATGGGATAGATTTATAGCAATATCGAAGTAAATAACAGTAGTTGTCCCATATCCATTATTTCCATGGTTTCAGTTATCTGAGGTCAACAATGAATTTCAGGATAGGAGATGGGGAGAGGGCTGACCACCCATGGAGGAAGGGCATACAGTTCAAAGACCTGTGGGGATTGGAGTCAGACATGTGGTACCTGAATTTGAAAGGTCAGAAGATATCCCTGTGGGTAAGTGGGCAGAGTAGGGCAATGCCTCCTCTTGGCACTGGAATTCTCACGTCCCAAATCTAATGGTAGTGGTGATGGTATTTTGGGGAGTATATGGAGGGGATGGATTACTAAGTCAAGAAGAAGCAGGAATGGAAAGAGTGAGAAACAGAGAGAGTATAGTACTATACAATTCAGTTAACATGAGTATTAAAAGTTAAAGCTAAATTGTCTATTGAAGATGTGGTACTTATTCATGGTTTCATTGACCAAAACCCATGGGGATCTTGGAAAATATCCCCTGCAGATAAGGAGGTATAGCTTGATATCACCTCCCAATGTTAACTCCTCACCATAATGAGATATCAGTATGGGACTTTAGAATTTTAACTATAATAGACTCTTAGTAAACATTCTCTGATTCATCAGTTGTTCTAAAGAAATTAAAAAGAGATGCTTTGGCTAGCAGAAAGGAGATGCAGGAGGTAAACATAGGATAAAGAAAACTGGGTGAGATCAGAAATACCAATCATGGGGCAGTTAGGTTGCCCAGTAGATAGAGCACCAGCCCTGAAGTTAGGAGGACTGAGTTCAAATCTGGACTTAGACACTTAACACGTCCTAGCTGTGTGATCCTGGGCAAGTCACTTAACCCCAATTGCCTCAGCAAAAACAAAACAAAACAAAACAAAACAAATACCAGTCATGAACATGATAGAGCGACAATCTCCATAGTCACCTGACTATGTTGGATCCCTGTCCTTTCTGACTCCTACATGTTCTTTTTCTGGGCTGTGAAGTTATGAGCTATATGTGGAGGGGACCATCAAGGTCTTTAAGACCAATCAGAAGAGAATTTTCTACAGAGGGGACTGGAGCAATAATTCAGTGCACCCTGACCCCTGAGCATAATAATCTTGCCCTCCTGGAGTGACCCTGAGGCTGTGGGGTGGGATGCATCTTGGGAGACCTCTTCCCTTTTCTGTCATTCTTGGAAGTTATCTTTATAACTTTTTATAAAGGAAGTTAACTGATTAATGTCCAGAAAAGCTTTATGGCTTAATTAAGATAATCAAACCTAAATTACTTAATTTCAGGACTAGAGATTTTTTGTAAAACTTGTCAATAAATAGAAAGCATTGAATACCTTTGGGCCTTCCAGGGATAAATGAATCCTTAGAAAAGAACTCTTCTTGATAAAATATGAACAGTACAAGAAATAATCGAAATTCTTCAAGTCAATTGACAGGCATCAACCTCTACTACATGCAAAGAAACAGCATGATTTGACAGAAAAATCTTTAATGTATCTTGTACTTAGCAAAATATAATTTTGTGCAACTTTTGTGTTTGTAGCTGAACTTGGTGACTATGATCTTGCTGAACATGGCCCTGAGCTTGTATCTGAATTCAGATTTGTGCCCATTCAGACAGAAGAAATGGAGCTAGCCATTTTTGAGAAATGGAAGGAATACAGGTATTAGCATTGGCACACATTGACCATTGTTCTTCTTGTACCTAAATGGTTATTTATTTTGAAGCATTCCTCAGGTTTTGGTGATTCCTTTTTTCCTCTAATTTCAGGGGTCAAACACCAGCACAGGCTGAGACTAACTATCTGAATAAAGCTAAATGGCTAGAAATGTATGGAGTGGATATGCATGTAGTAAAGGCAAGTGGGACCTTGATATACTTTCTCTTTTCATGTATCTGTTTATGTTCCGGAATATTTTTGAATATTTAAAATAACATCACATAACTCACAAGAAATAATTACAGTATATTGTATGTAAGCCAATTGATGCACTTTTTTTGTTCCCAAAGAACCATTTTAGATTAGGAGGCTGCTTTTCAGGTTGGCTGCTGTGTGGTGATTTTTTTTGTATTTTTGCAGACTAGCACTTTCCTAAGAGTTTGCAAAACTTCAAAGATTTTTGTAATCTGCATATATGGAGGTAATACCACCCATATCTCCAAAATTATAGATCTTTGAAGTATTGAATAAGTTACATGCATGTTGTCTTTGAGCAGTGATTTCATATTTAAAAAAAAAAATAATTCCTCTGTTAATTGCCAAAATGGATTTGATATTTTAAAAGTCAGTCTCATCAAAAAAAAAATGAAATAATATCTAAAATCCAAATGCAGTTTTACAAACTGTAGATAAGTAAGATAAGATTGAGGGAATCTGCAGATGTTCCTAATTAGTTTTTCCATTTGTGACTAGATTTGTGAATAGATTAATGAAAAAGCACTTATTGAGTCCTTGCTTTGGGCTTGCTTTTTTGGCCAGTTACATAATCAAACTTCTTTTAATTTTAATTCAGAAGTTACATTATTTCTGAAAGCAAGATAGATTTTTAGTTTGGAAGGAATTTGACAAGCCATTGAACACATTAAAACAGTTATTATTTTCTTCTCATTCACCAGTGTTGATTTCCTTTTAAATTTTTTCTAATTTACATAGGGAAATAGAATATGAGAGGGTTCTGTGAACGGTATGTTTGGAATTGGTTGTTAAAGCATGTAAACTTTACAAAGAAGTAACTTGTGGTTCTAACTTTCTTCTGAAACTTATTTTACAGAGTATAGCTCTTTGAATATATATTTTTTAATTTATATACAGTTAATGTTGTAAGAAAATAGGTTTATTTTTAATCTTTTTTTTTTTTTTTTTTTAAATTAGGCTCGGGATGGAAATGACTATAGTCTAGGGCTTACTCCAACTGGAGTCCTTGTGTTTGAAGGAGAAACCAAAATTGGATTATTTTTTTGGTAAGCCAATTTAAAACAGATTTAATGACATTTTATCCGGCTTTAAAAAACAAAAAACAAAAAAACTTGAATGCAATATGAACATTCCCTAATGCTAAAAAAAAAAAAAAAATAGCATAAAGAAAGGAAGTACATTAATTTGTCTTAAAACAAACAAACAAACAAACAACTTTAGGGGCAGCTAGGTGGTGTAGTAAAGAAAAAGGAAAAAAATATTTTAGCTTAGAATATGTTAGGATAAAACAGCAGATTCTTGGTATATCTTTTTATTGATACAGATCTCAATTCCTTTTTGTTATTATCCCCCCCAGGCAATTAGGGTCAAGTGACTTGCCTAGGGTCACACAACTAGGAAGTATTAAGTGTCTGAGACCAGATTATCCATTCTTTTAATTCAGAATTAAGCATATGTCAGTTTTACTTAGGATAAGAGAATTCTAAAATTGGGAATGGTTTTTGAGGTCACACAGTTGAGTTTTCCCAATTTACAGGTCAGGAAGTGCTACTGCTATATTTAAAACATCTTTAAAAGTCGTTCATAAATATTTTTAACCTGCCTCTTATTTTCATAGGCCCAAGATTACCAGATTGGATTTCAAGAAGAATAAATTAACTTTGGTGGTTGTGGAAGATGATGAACAGGTAGGAGTTGGGTTTTTTTTTTTTTTTAATACTACTGTGGGGCTGAAAAGTAACTTTAAAATAACCTAGGCTAGTGGTTCCAAATTGGTTCAGATACTCAGGTGCACAGAGCTTTCTTTAAAAGAATGAACATTGTGACAAAGCACTAGTTAAACTTAACTGTGTAACAGAACAAAATTTCAAGGATGCTCATTGGATGGTGTTTGCATTGAAACTGCACATTTTATTGGTGCTAAATAAAGACAACAATTTTCAGGAACCAACTTGGATATTGAGGACCCCTTTTGGTAAGCAAAATTCTATTATCTCCCTGAGGCTCTCAGCTCATTAATTTGGAATTACTGTTCTAATCCTATTCTTTCTTTTGGGCAAATCATCCCAGAATAACTTTTCTATTAAAAAAAAATTAAACTTATGAGAAAAGTAATTGTTTTTCTTAATAATACATGTTTGAGTTGTTTAAGGATCACAGATCCATCTAGTTCAAGCCCCTCATTTTATTGGCAAGAAAATGGAGGCCAGAAGGAATCTGGACTCCAGCCTGGAACTCTAGACAGAGCCATAATTTAAGTCATCTAACTCTGGATTCTTTTCATTAGCTACCAAATATCTTCTTTAGAAAACAGTAGTAACTTACAACTACTCGATAATTGATTTCAGAAGTTTCTATTTGTGTCTTTTGCTTTATTTACTTTGCCTTTTTCCTTACAAATATTTCCCCTTCTCATTGCATTGAAAGTTACATTAGTTATATGTAGGTGTTTGTGACAACTGAGGCATTCCTCAGTTCTTTATTTTCTTAATTTCATATCTTCTCTTATGCATGATAATATTGGGTATTGATACATACTGCTTATTGGATTGCTGTTGTTGATCAATAAAACTTTTCAATCGTCTTCCATTCTCTCTTTCACTTCAATCTCTGATGGAAACTTGGTCTGTCTTGCAAATACTGACCTTTGTGTTCTTGATCCCATCTACTGTAAGCTTGTTTGTTCAATTATTTTGTAGCCTTACCTTGTGCCATCCAATTTTCTTTCTTAGATTCTTGTTATCTACTTTTTCTTTCCAGTTTTTAAGAAACTTTCGCTTGGCTTGACATCTCCTCAAAGTTGCTGTTCTAAATTCTTCCATTTCTTTACCTCTCATTCACTATTCCCTTCTAAGCTGGCTTTTGACCCCAACCAGGAAAAACTGTTTGAGTTTATCAGAGACCTCAGCCTTTTCTCAGAAAGCATTCTGTTTGACATCTTGGCAACTTTTGATATTTCTTCCTTGACCTTTGTGTTTCCTCTATGTTTCCTCCTGTTTTTCTATTCCTTTTTTGTATTTTTTTTTTTTTTTTTTGCAATTTTTATTCATCTTTTACTCATTCCTCCAAAGCTCAGTTCTGATTCTTCTGGATGATCTCATATGCTCATTTACAACCATGCAAATAACCTCTAGATCTATGTTACATTTTAATTCTCCTCCATTTCATCCTCTACTGACAACTGCCTCCTTGGAATCTTCATTTCAGAGTCCCATAGATATTTCTGATAAAATATCTAAAGCAGGAACTAATCTTGCAACTCTCTAAATTTCCTTCTTTTCTGGGCTTTTGAAGATTTTTGCTTGAGAGCAGCACCATTCTTCCAATTACCAAAAGTTGCCACCTCAACTTCTTCAGCTTCCTTCCTCCTAGTGTCTTTTTAGTTATGTGCTAATTCCTTTTAATTCTCCCTTTCTTACATCTCTTGAAGGGATCGTTTCTTTTTTTGTTTCAGTATCCCTAGTACCTAATATGATAGACACTTAACAGAAGCCTGTTCATTGACAACTTGATCTGTATCTCTCCTAAATTCATTTAATACTTCAGCTCAGACCCCTTTTCACTGAACTCTTACTGCAGCTCCCAGTCACACTCCTGGCTCCCACTCTTCCTCCTTTCTCTGTGCTGAATGTTCACGCCTCATTAAGTTACTCCTCCTTTGCCTGGCATTTAAAGTTTCCCCCAGTCTGGAGCCACTCTCCCCTTCCCCCAACTTAGTGATGTTTTACATACTGTTTTAGCCAGAGTGACCTCTACTCCCTGACCTCAGGATTTCACCACTCATCTCCATGCTTTTGCCAGACTGTTTTCCAAAGGCTATGGAGTCCTCTGCCTCTTCATATATATCTTTTAGAACCAATTGTTAGCTTACTTTAATTAGTTAATGTGGGCACTCCTGTGAGAAGTCTTTTTCGTTCCCCTGGTTGTTACTGACTTCTTTGTCTCCTCTCTAAGGAAGATATCAATAGTGTTTTGTTATTCTGATATCCTCACTGTCTATTGAAGTGTCTTGAATATAGTATGTGTTTAATAAATGTTTGTGCTTAAGTGAGTAATTAACAGGAAGTTAATAACTATTTCTAAAATTAAATTAGTTTTTTGTTTCTTAATTTTTGGTCAGTCCATTGGCACACAATCATGAATTGGTGTTCTGCATGTGATGAAGGAAGGATTTAGAGGCAGGATACAAGAATCCAGCTATTTGGATTCTTGTAACAACATTTCTGTTATCTCTGTATTTTTGAGCAAACCCTTTATTCTTATTAGCTTCTAGTTTCCTTATCTGTAAAATGAAATTATTGAAATATTCAATCTCTTAAGTACTTTTTCAGAGGAGTAAAATTCAGATATTTCCTCAGGGCACTAAAGAGGATTTTTGGCTCCTATTAACTATGATTGAAGTGTGTGGTGTTTAGGTGTGGTCTTAATCTTGATAGAAGTTATTTATGTACAGATGACTTGGTCATGCAAGACCTCTACAGTTGTATATGAATACAACACACTTCAGTTCTTTTCTAGTTGAGAAATGGCAGTGGAAATTTTAAATTTTAAGGATTAGGGAATTTTTTCTTGAAATTTCCCATTTTTATGATAGTCTCACAGTGAACTCCTCTTAGTCATTAGTGCCAAGAATAATTTTTTGATTATATGCAAACCTGTGCAATGAGGTCATCTAAATAAAAAAGGAGAGACTATCTTTTTATTATCATTATTATTGCAGCTTTTTATTTACAAGATAATATGCATGGGTAATTTTTCAGCATTGACCCTTGCAAAACCTTTTATTCCAGTTTTTCCCCTACTTCCTCTCACTCCCTCCCCCAGATGGCAGATAGACCAATACATGTTAATTATGTTAAAGTATATGTTAAATACATTATATGTATACATGTTCACACAATTATTTTGCTGCATAAGAAGAATTGGATTTTGAAATAGTGTACAATTAACCTGTGAAGGAAATAAAAAAATGCAGGCAGACAAAAATAGAAGGATTGGGAATTCTATGTAGTGGTTCACACTCATTTCCCAGAGTTCTTTTGCTGGGTGTAAGAAAGACTATCTTAAGAGACTTTATAGAAACCTGAATCACTTACTTTAAACTCCTTTGAACTCAACTGGAAAATAATAAGTGTTTATCTTAGTTTGTCACAGTTGAGAATAAGCTGGATAGATAAGAATATAAATGTTAAATATTTCCATGTTTGAACTTATAACTATTGTTTTTGGCCTAATAAACCTGTCTTGCATAATTTTTGTCTTTTCAGGGCAAAGAGCAGGAGCACACATTTGTCTTTAGACTAGAGCACCCCAAAGCTTGCAAACATTTATGGAAATGTGCTGTGGAGCATCATGCTTTCTTTCGTCTTAGAGGACCTGTTCAGAAGGGGTCAAGTCGATCAGGATTTATTCGTTTAGGTTCACGGTTCAGATACAGGTCAATTTCCTGTTATTCTTTCTGTGTCTTACATTGAATCATAGAATGTTAAAGCTAGAAAGAATCTTGGAGTTTTTGTTCAATTCACTTATAGACAAGGATTGTGAGGCCCTGAAGCCATTTTTTGACCCGTGAGCAGTGAAGAAAAGTGATTTCCATTTAGAGGCTCAAAATTTCATAGGAAAACAGTATAAAGTTTTGCAAGTGATAGAGGAAAAGGATTAAATTTTAGGTTTTAGAATGTACTCTAAAGAATGGATGTTTTTCTACTTGATATTTAAAACAACAACAATGTGGACCTGCTGACAAAGCAGAGAGTTTCTTCTCACTGGAAATTTTTAGAGAATCAGTCTCTTTACAGTCTTGGAAGTTGGGAAATGGGAATGATTTCCTTAAATATTTTTGAATAGGGATAGGGATTAGATCTGCGGTTTCCTTTAGAGCAATTAAGTGATTTATTCAGGGGTCACATAGCCAGTTTGTCTTGTCTTTTGGCTTTAAGACCAGCTTTGTAATCTACTATCTCACAAGAACAATTAATTGTAAAAGCTAATTCATTTTTTCTGCCTCACCCTCATTCCCAACCAAAAGAGAGAAAAATCATAAGTTTTTAAATCATTTAATAAAGATGAGGCATTTGGACTTGAGTTAATCAAGTTTATTAAATTATTCCTAAGATAAACATGGATTGGGACATGATAGCATGAATTTCCTTTCTCTTCACCACCGTACAACTTAGCTCATTTCTCACATTATAAGAGAATGCCTAGAGAATTAAAACTTAAACGTAATAATTGTAGATCATTATAACTGATAGAAGAGTTGTAAGTAGTACTCAAATTGAGGGCCAATAATGAGGAACACATTCACAGCATTAAAAGGGAAGTCCCTCTATATGGTTTCCTCCTTTAGAATTCTTTTTTCTCACAGCTATACTTGGAAGTGTAAGCTTATATACACTCCGGGAAATGTAATCTTTCCCCACTGTTACCATGTTTGCCACATAGTTTTAGAATTGCTGGCATTCCTTTAAATATAGAGGGAATGAAACCTAAGCTGGGACTTTGAAAGTAAACTGGCAATTAATTGTCTTTGTCCAGTATCTATCAAGTTATTCTCAACTGCAGATTTATTGTTGTGTCTCATAATTTGTTTTACTTTATTACAGTGGGAAAACTGAGTATCAGACCACAAAAACCAATAAAGCGAGAAGGTCAACATCCTTTGAAAGACGTCCCAGCAAACGGTATTCCCGACGAACAATGCAGACAAGAGGTAGAATATGACCCATTTCCTTGCGCATGGCCATTACTCACCATCATGTTTACATAAATAGTGTAATTTATTTTAGAAGTATTGATTACATGATTATAGGATAATATTTAAGAAGGCTTATCCTAGAATCTTCTTAACTAAAATACTTTTTCACTTTAATGAATTTCTGTCTTTAGCTTTCATGTATGTTCTCCCTCGTGAGTTAGTGAAGAATATGTTGTCTGTGCTAGATAAAGACTAAATGGCCCATATCAATCACTCATATTTATATAATTCTTTATTTTCATAATGCATAGTTTAATTCTTGTAATTGAGGTCCCCATTTTGCAGAAAAAGAAATTGAGATTAAAAACTTGCACCCTTCTGGTCACAGAGATAGTAAGTAGTAGTGTCTGCATTTGAATCCATTTCATCTCTTAAAATTGTGGTGTTTTTTTTTTTAAATTAATTCTTATCACTCTATACTGCTTTTCTGATTCCTTCTGTCAGAGATTGAAAATTTGATGTATTTGTCAAAGGAAAATCTTACCTGAGATTGTGCCTAGTTTTTTTTTTTTTCTTTACAATAATGTTTTCAAGTACAGCTGTTGTTTTGATGAGCAATTAAATAATGGTTGTGAAACTAATTAGAGGCAATCTTTTCCTTCCCTTATTCCCAGCAAATGCAATGAAACCTGAAGAATCCAGGTGAGCCATATTTTATATCTAAAACATTAATTTCAACTTTTGAATTGGAATGATTTGCTTTTAGAACTAAGGAATGAATTTTGTAGACATAGGGTATTTTGGCATTGTAAAATAAAGTTTGGTAATCAGGAGTCAGTCAGCAGGTAGATATTTACTATGTGGTAGACATTGTGCTTAAAAAAGTTATTATATTTATTTTCCAGATAAGAAGATTTAAAATCATTCATCTAGATAAGTTTCTATAGTATTTAGGTGCTAATTTCCATATGTCTAATTTTCCTTTTGAAAAATCTGATAAATGTTTATTTTCCTCATTTCTATCTGGAACCTATGCAACAACCAATGGACTATCAATCTAAAGAGGAATAAAATAATAATAACCTTTATGAACTTTTTGTGGGGTGGGGGAGGAAGCCTTTTGCACACTAGAATAAATGGGATAAAAGTGAACATGTTCATGTTCACTATGCAGCCTAACTTAAGGTAAAAAAAATAAATAAATAAACTTTTGCTAGTAAAACCATCAAGTAGTAACCATCAAGGAACATTTATTAAGCACTATGCATTGGGAATATAAAGGATTTAAAAACCAACCTTTGTTCTCAAAAAGCTCAGTCTAATACAGGAAAAATTATGCCAACTGTGTACAAAGAAGATATATCCATAATAAAATGGAGATAATAGAGGGAAAGCATTTGAATTAATTAGATCAGGAAGGGCTTCCCATAAAAGATGGCATTTTAGGTAGAATTTGAATAAGCCTGGAAACCAAGGAGGGGAAGGAAAGCATTCCAAGTTTGAGGACTGGCTGAAAAAATCTCAGGGTTTGAGGTTGGAAAGCATAGGGAGAAGTTGAATAATAATAGATTGTCATCAGACTAGAAAAATTCAGAGTATGTATTTGTAGGTTGAGCTCTTCGTGAATGAGGGCAGGAGTAGAGGAGAGAAAAACTGTTACCCAATTCCTGAATTCATTGAGGAAAGGCTACCAGAAAGCTGACAGTAATTTCCAAGAGGTATCTGAAAATCATGTATTACTCTTCAAATTTTAGGAGAATTCTATGAAGATGACTTGAAGCAGATCTTTCATATTTGCTAATACTGATAGAAATGCTTTCTTTTTAGAAGATAGACACTAATTATTTCATTGTTAGTGAAGTCTAGAAACTCGTGCCTGTCTTTTTGGGCCATGTTTCATTTGCCTTTAAATAGACATTTCATAGTACAAATAAAGTCCTAGTAGTAAAATGCTTTTCTTCTTTAAAACAAAAAATAATTAATTCCAGGGTAAAGCAGAGTGATACAATGTAGCTGATATTGATACATTTTAGTTTTTAAATAGTATTTTGTACTTTGTCATAATATATATGTATATATGTACAATGTAATATTATACTTTTATGTATTTTATATTTATATATATAAACAACATATATATTATATAACATAACTTTAAGGTTTTTGAAACACTATAATAAATAAAATAAGATAATAACTTATTTGACCCTCACAAGTATTTTGTGAGTTAGGTGCTCTTATTGTCCTCATTTTACAACTGAAGAAACTGAACCTGGATTGGGTTAAGTGATTTGTTTAAGGTCTCACAGGCAGTCTTAGATGTGATGCTTATTCCAATTCCAATCTATCTACTATAGCTCGTAAGTGCCATACCTGCAAATTATTATATTTATATACATATATATGATGTGTATGTTAAAATATACTAAATGTGTAATGTACTAAAATATGTTATTAAATGCATTAAAATATACTAAATTATTTACTTGAGGTGCATGCTATCTTAGACTGTATACACAGAGATATTCATGACTATGATTTTGTGTAAATCACATTTGGTTCTAAAATATGTAATACCTACCTCCCTGCACATTGATCCAACCCCTGTGACAAAAAATAAGAAAAAAAAGGGCAGAAAAGGCCCAGTATCCAGATTTTCAGTAAATTATCAGCTAAGCCTAATAGGATATTGACTGTTTCACATCTATAGTCCCCTACCTCTCAGAGAGAAGTTGCATTTTTTCATCTTTTTTGATTTTTTTTCTCTGTAGTGACAGGCTTGATCATCATCTTTACACACATTCAGTTTCAGGTTTTGTACTCTTTCCATTTCTAAGTTATTGTATATATTGTTCTTCTGGTTCCATTTACTTCATTCTGCTTCAGTTTGCCCCAGGCTTCCCCTGATTCTTCTTCAAGTGACTTGCCCAAGGTCACACAGCCAGGAAGTATTAAGTGTCTGAGGCCAGATTTGAACTCTGGTCCTCCTAACTTCAGGGCTGGTGCTCTATTCACTACACCACCTAGCTGTCCCCAGCTTCCCCTGATTTTTTTAGGTCTTCGTATATTTCATTTCTTATCGTAGTAGTTCATTACATTCATGTATCACAATTTATTCAACTGTTCCCTGGTTCATGGGCATCTATTTTGTTCAAAGTTCTTTACTACCACAAGAAAATGTAGGTGAATAGTACCTCATAGTACAAACTATTTTTTTTTCCAAATACTTTCTCCAATTTGTCAAATAGGTATATTACTTGTCATTCTGGTTAGCTCAGTTCTGGCATAACTCTTCAAAATTTTATGTACCTGAGAATGCTGAAGAACTCCATACTTTATAAAAAGTAAGTATAGAGATAATAGGTCCCTAAATTTTTTTTCCCTATATGTTTGTATTCAACTAAATGTAATGATTGAACTCACATACAATTCCTAAATGGAATATTTTCCTTGAAAATTAGAGCAGATATTCTGGTGATTCCATGTATATAAGAATATCACTCATACATCAGAGAGAGGAATGTATTTTTGAAAGTCATGGAATCATGATCTATCTCTTTGGTTCTTCATTCAGATACTTAATAGTGGCTAGTTATCTCTGCAATTGTACATAATGTATGCACATTTTTGCTGTTTTCCATGGCAAACAGAAGTTATTTGTTCAGAGCCACAGAACAGTTTGATCTAAATAACTTCTTGATTTTGTATAGTGCCAATTGAATCAGCTCCTTCTTGAAAACTAGAGTTTGAAAAATGACTGCTATACCTTTATCAGTTGTTACGCTCTTGCTTCTTACATAATCTTGTGATTCTCTAATAATTGAAGTTGTCGTTTTAAACAAAACTTACATCTTAGCATCTGGAAATGTTTTGCTTAAATTTAGAAGAGAATCAGCTTTGCTAGTAGAAGAATGATTAGAGAGAGTAGTTGTGGGTGAGATTATGTATGAAATTGGGGTAGTATATTGATGAGAAAAAAATAGGTCAGAATAAAGTAAGAAGAAAAGGGTACTTCTATTTAATGCATAATAGTCTTTGAAAGGAGAAATCCGTTTGGATTTTGATAAGCAAAAATGTTTTCATTTTTAGTAGAATTCCTCTTTAGAGTAAATCAGATAAAGAGTAGTAGCCATTGTTTCTTTTGACTATTGTAGGAATAAGGATAAAAATGCTTTGGAGTATAAAATTTAATTTCTTAATCTCTTCATCTGGCCTTTTTTTGTCTCTCTCTCGTATTATGCTTTTTTATTTTCTTATTTTTGATCATTGTGCCAGATTGTTATTGTAAAGCATCTCCCCTTCACTCTTCCCACAACTGGAAAATGGGAAAAGATTGAAGAGAAAAATTGAGAAAGTTGTACTGCAAATTCCAGATATATTGGATTTGTATCCAGTAGTATCATAGGATCAGTGCTGGAAGGAACTTGGAAGTAATCTAGTCTGATATAACTTAATTATACAGAAGACCTTGCTTCTCCTTTGAGCTCACTGTTGTTTCCACTATGAGATGCTGCCTCAATATTCTTGGGAGAAAATAAATATATAAGAAATAATCATTCCTAATATACTAGTATATTTAAATGCCAATTTATTATTCTTAAAGGATTATAAAGTTCTTAAAGGCAGCAACTGTTAAATTTTTGTAGTTCTTCACTTTGAGATCATAGTTGCCAGCCCTCTCTCTCTCTCTCTCTTTTTTTTTTTCGCTTCAGCTGAAGCATAATAGGTTATCCTTCAATCCCCTATTTTAACTCTCATGTTTCAAGTATATTTCTTGTAAACAACATTGTTTATATTATATATTTTATTTTAATCCATTTTCTTCTTTTTTTCCATTTTATGGGTAAATTCATTCCATTTTCATTCAGTTAGGATTACAGTGGTTTTTTTGCTTCTGTGTTGTTTTCTTATCTTTTTCTTTTTTTACCTTGTCCTCTGCTCCAGAGTCTGTTTAATTTCTTAGTACTGGCTCCCTCAATTTAATCTCCTTTTTCTTCCTCCCTCCCTTTCTTTTTACTCCTTTTCTTCCTATTTCCCTGTTGGTTAAGGTAAATTTCTTTATTAATTTTGTATGTTTATTCTTTCTTGAACATTTGAGAATGAGGTTAAAGTATTATTTTCTCCCTATCTTGGCACCTTCCATTGTATAAATTTTCCCCTATAAACCCAGTTGACAAAAGATAATTAACCCCATTATTCCTCTCCTTTCTCTCCCCTTCTAGTGCATCTCTCTTCCCCACTTTTCCATTCTTCTTTTGAAATCATTCAAACTTTTATGCAGTCACACCCAGGTTCTCTATCTATACCTTATAAGACACCTTTTATCATAAAAGTTCTGAGGGGTCACATATCTTCTCCATAAAGGAATGTAAGCAGTTTAACTTTATTTAGTCCCTTATAATTTTCCCCTCATGTTTACTTTCTCTCAAGCCTCGGTTTAAACATCAAATTTTCTATTCAGCTCTGTTCTTTTCATTAGTAATGCTTGAAAATATTTTCTTTCATTAATTCTTTTTCCTTATTATAATGTTATACTCAGTTTTAGTAGGTAATCTGGTTATAATCCAGGATTCTTTGCCTTCCAAAATATCATATTCTAACTCCTTTTTTTCTTTATAGGGATGGCTGCCTAAATTTGTGTAATTCTGATTATGGTTTCATGATACTATTGAATATTCTCCTTCTTGCACATTGAACTGTTTTTTCCCCCTCAACTGAAAGTTTTGCATTTTGTCTATCATTCTTGTGAGTTTTCTTTATGGGATTTTTGCGTAGATGACTAATGGTCACCAAGTAATCATGGATTCTTTTGATTTTTACATTGTTCTCTGGTCTAAGATATTTAAGCAATTTTCCTTTAAAATTTCTTAAATTTGTCTAGGGTTTTCCCTTTTTTGACTTTCAAGTAATTTAGTGATTCTTAAATTATCTCTCCTCAATCTTTTTTCTAGATCAGCTGTTTTTCTTATGAGATATTTCATATTTTCTTCTATCTTTTCTTTGTTTTATATTATTTCTTAATGTTTCATGGAATCACTAGCTTCCATTTGGCCAATTCTAATTATTAAGAAATTATTTTCTTCAGGAAGATTTTGTATCTCTTTTGCAAAAACCGTTTTTACAAACTTGCACAGATTTTATTTGATTTCTAGTTTTTTTCCTCAGCTCTTTTTTTGATTTAAAAATCTTTAATTCTTTTAAGAATTTTTTTTCCTGGGCTTTTCCCTAATCTGTATTTTTCTTTGAGGCTTTGCTTTAAGGTATTATTTTCATTGTGTGTTGAGCTTCCCTATAATTGTAGTAAATCTTTATAGTCAGGTTCCTTTTTGTTCATTCTTAATCCTATTTCTTGACTTTGGATTTTATGTGAATTCTGTTCTTCTCTGTGGGGGAACATATCTGGTCTGAGCTGGGGTTGATGGGGTTTTTTTTTTTTTTTTAATTGTTTTTCATTTTTTAATGTCCTTGTGCTTCTTTTGCAACCCAGACTTGGCATGAGGAGGGGAGAACTACAATTTTTCAGTGCTTCCAGAGTATGCTTTAAGTAATGGTCTGTTCACTGCAATTCTGCAAGTTGGTAGCCTGGCTTTAATCTGTTGGCTTGTGTTTGGTTGAGTTTCAGTGAATTACTGCTGGACTCAGTCACTGGTTGCCTGTTGTGAACTCTTACACATTCAGAGTTCTTGAAATTATTGATTACCCTTTGATCTTGTCCCCCTCCCTTTCATTGCAGGTATATGTGCAAGGCTAATGATTTAGAACTAAGTTTCCCTTCTATTCTTGGGCTTAGAGCCATACAGTTTCTTGCTCCATCCATAGCTAGGGCCCAGGCCTCTCACTATGATTATAATCACACCTCTCCACTCTGGAACTGTGACCTGGAAGAAGGTAATGGGAAACAGCTGTTAGCTGATCCTGTTTCTTCTTCCTAACACTAGTTCTAGGGTCCCCTATAATCTTTGTGCTTCTGTCTCTGCTGTTTAGCCTTAGCCCCCTTACCTGAATGCTAGAGTGCTTTCTGATGTTGCTGCTGCTGCCTCCACTGCATCTGGGTTTCTAGTCAGTCCATGTCCCTTTGTCCATAGATGTCTTTGTCTTCCTAAGCTTCCCTGAATTAGAAAAGTGAATCACAATTACCTTTTCTTGGCTTTTCTGAGCCTAATTTGGGCTGGTGCATTTTCTAAGATACATTTTGGGTGATAAAAATTATGACCCTCCTTCTGCCATCTTGACTCCACCCTCTCCCTAATGCCTAGCAAAGAATGTAACAAAGAGTAAGTGCTTAATAAATGCTTATTAATTGAAAATTAATGTGAATAAAGAGAAATAATATATGTTAACCACTTAAACTTTCAAATTTGTCAAAATAAAATCTATAGGATTTTATTCCATATTGGAGGAAACTTTTTGGTATCGAAATACCTTATCAAAAGGCAGTAATGAATGATTAAGTGAAAGGGTATGGTGAAAATATTCCTTTATTTGGAACCATACGGCTTTGTAATTCAAATTCTGCTTTTACCACTCACTATCTGAATAGTCATTGATCTTTGAAAAGTCATTTAATTTATCTGGATCTCTGGTACCTCATTTGTAAATTGAGAAAGAAAAGACCCCCAAGGTCCATTCTAGCTATAAAATCTGCAATTTATAATGAAACAAAAAAGTCATTGAGAAAGACTTAAGGGGCATGTTTATGGTTAGAGAAGTATGTTGATGGTTCAGCCCCCAGAGATCAGTTTCAAAACCAGTTCTACTTGTTTTTACAAATTATTTGAAGGAAGACATAAACTGTGAACACTCAAGTTTTCAAGCAAAACTGGCTGGTGTAAGGAGCGGAGAGGCAGGAAGGGAAGGAGGAGGGAAAGTGATTCATGAACACTTTTGGGTGATGGCAAAGAAACTGCAGGAATACCTTGAAATAGTAAATTTTGGCAAAGAAGTGTTATAAGGTGGTATCTACTGATAAAGTTCGATATAATCCATCATAAATCACATGTGAAAAGAGAAGAGGCTTTACAGGAATTTGTCATGGCTCTAGACAGAAGAAAGTACTGTAATTTACCCCAAAAGTATAGACTTTCAGTCATTGTCAAACTTCATTTCAAAATAAATGTTTCTAGCTCAGTTATTTTGAAGAAGAGATAATGGTAGTTAAGTTCTCTGTAAAAAATTATGTATGCTACTTTATTGCTTCTATTTGAGATATACAGATAAAGATGTGTGTGCATATCTATACAAGGAAATAGTAGAGGGCTGAAACTATTGGGTTGATGCACTGAGGTTGGGACTACTGAGCACTTGAGGCTAACTACTGATTGGACAGTACTCTATGGGCATATGCTTGGAAAATAGTCCTTTCCACTACTGGCTCAGTAATTGGTATATAGAGGATTGTAGGAAGGACTAGGGGGTGGAGTAAGATTAGCCAGAGACATACTCTTGGCGGTAGACAGGGAGAAGGCAGTCACGGAGAATCTGCTTCCATCCTGTTCAATCCTGCGTCTAAGAACAAGAATAAAAGTTAAGGACTTTTGCTTATCCTGATTCCGGCTGATTCTGGGGTGTCCTGGGTGCTAGCATGGTCACTACAGGAAAGAAATATAGTTAGATATAAAATTATTGATACTGATGCAATCAAAATTTTTTTGAATTTTTTTTCCTTTTTAGTCTCCAGAAGAATGTTCCAATCCAGAGTAATGGATCCCAACAAGTAAGATTGTCTTAGGTTTCCTGAAATAAACTAAACAAGAATTGTTAGTCCATTAAACTTAATTTCCTCTTGTATGTTATTTTATTCCTTCATCTTTATGTCTGTCATATTTATTAGAAAGATCAGTGGACTATATTAGGGATATCAGAGGTCTTGATTCCAACCCTGTCATATGTTAGTGGTGAAGTTGGGCAAGTCACTGTCTCCATGTGTCAGTTTTGATTTCTGTGAAGTTACCAACTTTTATTTTTATATCTTATGTTACTGACTTAGTGGATGTTGAAAGGACACAGCTTTTTAAAATTTCTTATCTCTGCAAAGAGAGATAAGATTAAGTTTTTATAAATCTAAATCTTAAGCTACCATTTGCATTATTTTCAATCACCCATACAATCAATATTCAGTGTTTTGGAATTTGTGTCCCTGTTGGTATCATTCTTCCTTCCTCTCCTATATGTTGGCTGCTTGTTCTAAAATATTTAAGCAAAATAATTATTTCTGTGTTTTGTTCCCCAAGGTTAGGGGTACAAGGTCAACCATGCCTGTGATCTCTTCCATTCCTTCTGGTCCTGTTCTGGTTGAAATTGAGAATCTTCCAAGAAGTCCAGGAATGAGCCACCATGACAGGAAATGGTTTGTAAACCCTTGATCCTAAAGAAAATTTACTTGTATGCATGCAATCCAAATACTTATCCTTATTCTGAATTTGTTCTATTTAAGACAAACTATTCATATTGTGAATATAAAAGTGACTGTCTAATGACAATTTAGTCCTATGGGAATTGAAGAATAAAATTTGTTAGTGACAAGAATCACAGAATATGCTTGTTTTAAGTGAAAGACCTCCTAATTGCTAGCTGCTTTTTAGCTTCAATTTGATTTATTCTCAGACTTTTCTTTTTTTTCCCCCCTTAAAGAATGCTTTCCCATGATGCCTTTTCTGAACTGATTGACCTCACTTTAAAAAATTTCCCCAAATGTCTGTTTTTTGCGGAAGTTACTTTTTTTAGAGTAATATGAATATAAAATTTTAGAAGTATTTCCAATCCAAAGTAGAAAATGTTTCACTGGGAGGAATATAAGGCTGCAAAATCCAACTAGAAGAATCAGAAATATTACTTTTGAAAGAATGAAAGACAATTAAAAGTTGATGAGAACAAAGTTTTTTTTTTTTAATTTAAATTATTTGAATTTTGGCTGTTTTACATATTTCCCCAAGATTAATAGTATTCACATAGATATGAATAGTTTGTCTTTTGGGTATAATCAGTGGTTCTTCTCTTTCTCAAGCAAATGAAATGAAATCAAGATAAGCTTCCTTAGCAGCATTTAATTTGGGTGGTTTGTATTGGGTGCTGCATGTAATCCATTATGTTAGTCTGTGAAGGTGAAATAGATAATCAAATGGATTTTTCTTTGTCTTTCTCACTTTTACTTTATGTAGTATCTGAAACTTAATGGGTTGTCTGTGGTGATCACAAGGTTTCATTGGACTCTTTATGCAAGCGGCTCTTCCTTCTCGGTGGTGGGTGAATGGTGGTTGGTGATTATTTTCGTTCAGTCTTTTCTATTTGATTTTTTTTTAACTGTTCTTTTGGCCTAACTGAAAGGTGCTTTGCGGACATTGGGTAATTCATTAGTTGGGAATGTTGTGACTTCAGCTCCAAATAGGTCTGACCAGGTTTTTTTTTTTTTTTTTTTTTTTAATGCTTAAGGATTTTTAAGTCTACTGAACCTCAGATTTAGTTACCTCTCCTCACAATCTCTCCTTTTAAATTATGTCATTATATCTATTCCAAAGCCTAGAACTTAGCCATATTTGGTTTATTTCCTAGGATATTAGTATTTAATCCCATTAGCAAGTAACAATCTGCAATCAGATGTACTTCAGCTGAAATAGACACAACTTCATTATTTGGAGGCTAGTTACTTCTGTAAAATATGAGTGCAGTCTGTCCTTTGTTATAACAGTAAACATTTATTGAGATAATAAAACTTTAATAAATCTGCTAAATATGTTTCTGCAGTTTTTGCTGAGCTAAATAGAAACAAAGAGGAGAGGTACTGGGTTTTATTGAATTTCAGGTTTTTGTTTTGTTTTTTAAGAACAATTTGGAGCTGTATGTCATCTTTTGTATATTGTGCTAAGATCTACTAGGCTGGAATGAAGCAAAGTGGTGACACTGATAAAGCAGAATGAGCCCTCTCATGTCTAATCAGAGGGGTGCAACTGAATGTGTGCTGTCATTTCTTGGGAGCTGATGAATTTTCTGCCTTTAATCCAAAATGCTTACTTCCCATAACTGGCTCATTTCTTGTGCATGCTTTGACTTTTGATTATTGTCAGTTTATTTTGTTTGTTTTAAATATATAATAAAAACAGGCCTCCTCTAGAAATGAATAAATAGAATTTTGAAATGCAACTTGCATGCTTCCAAAATTGGGAGCAACAATGGTAGAATTATGTGATTAACTCTTTAGAAGGTTCACCTTCCTTTTTCTCCTTTGCTAAATAAAAGTATTTGCCAGTGCAGGCACACCCCTCCCACCGTGGCCTTGTGCCACTATACTCCATAATAGTTTGTTAATGTTCAGGATGTAGGATATTCGATTTTTAAACTTTGAACATTTGGGGAAATGAGGATCATTAAAAAATAATTTTCATATAACAATAAAACAAAACAAAACAAAAAAATTAAGAGACCTAAACAAGAAGTGACATTTTGGAAACATTTTTTGCACATGAAACCTTTCTAATTAACTAGTGTCCAAAAAAAATCATAAAGTCATAGGTGTAGATTTAAAATTTGTGAATCAGCTTAAATGAACAAACACGATTACTAATGAAAGAAAAATCAATTCCTCCCTCACCCCCAAAATGCTTCCAAGTTCACTGTACATGATTTATTGAATATGAAGAATGATGTAGGTTTTATTGTAATTTGCTATGTAGTGTTAGGACCGAAAATAGATTCTAATGTTTTAAAAATCTGTTTATTCTGTCTTATTACTCTTGTTTCTTAGTGTAAAAAAAACCCTGTTTTTTTTTTTTCCATTCAGCAAATATAAGTTAGGAAACATAACCTTTCTATAGGAGGACTATTATCAGTATCAATGAGGGAGCTTTCACGTTAAATTTTACATAATCCTGTGTTTCTTTTTGACTTAAGCAGTTATGCATTACTAATGAACATATTAAACTTTGCTTTCTGGAAAGGAGCAGAGAAATCTGATTACATTGTCTGTGCCTGATGAGTCCTATCTCATGTTTTCTTTTAATGAAGACTGAGAGAATTCTCCAGTCCTTGATATGCTTGTTTGTAGTTTTTGTATTTCCACAGCATATCATTGCTAATTGGGAAAAACGATATCAGATTCTAATGCTATAATACAATTTATGCTATAAATAAATTATTTTTCTATAAGCAATGAAATCTTCCTAAATTCATCCATCAAAGTTCTCGTTTTCTGTTGTTTCTTGTTTTAAGACTGATGCTTTCAAAATATCTTCTATACTTATAATAAATACATAGTAATATGCACATAATATCCTTATGGAAAAAAAATCCTCAATTAGAAGACTGAATTATTGTTTTTATCAAATTGCTGGCCCTTTTTCATTTCTTACTTTAAATTGCAATATCAGGTACAGGTACAATGTGATACTTTGCTCTTTGGTGAAATCTCTATAAATCTGGATTTTGTTTGCACTTGGAAAACCTGCCTTCATTCTATTGTTTGTGCTTTAATAAGCATTTTTTTTTCTTCTTTAAATTGAATGAGATACTTTTTTTTTTAATTCTATATTTGCATGGAATGGAAGTTTAGTTTTGGTTTTGCATTGCCAATTAAGACCTTTAATACTGCCATGTGTGAATCAGCCTTTTTTGATCTGTATTTCAACATTGATATGACATCTGTAAAATGGCAGTAGTAAAGGGGTTAGTTTGGTAATCTTGAGTTTCTATGTATCCTTTTTCTTTATTTCCACTTGGGCACACTCTTCTTCCTTTTCCACATCCTCTTTTGTCACTTTGTCTTTTACCTCCTGTACTTTCCACCCTGTCTATTTCTAATGACTAACTGTACTCCCCTCCCACTCCCCAATCATCCAGGCTATCTGATGCCAGTGACTGCTGTCAACGTGGTGGAACCCAGTGGAGCACAGGGGCCTTGCCACCACCCCAGGCTGCTTGTAGAAACTACACTGACTTTGTCCATGAACGCAATGTGAAGAATTCAGGAGTCCATCGTGATGTTGACTATACTGTCCATGCAGCCATGACTGAAATATAATTGGTGGTTAGCCAGATTTAAGGCATTGGGACTGCTTTTGTGATGCCATCTGGTGGTATACTTTTACTAAGATGCCTTAAATCAAACTGAGGGAAGTTGAGAGGAAGCCAGTTCTAAATGCCAAGTTTTCCTTTGTGTGGTGCTTTTTTGTACTGAGCCCTTTTGAGAAAGGAAATAAGAAATTATGTGACACAAATAATAATGCTAAGTGTTCTTGCATTGAAAAGGGTGTGCATATTGTAATTTTTTTTAAGGTTTCCTTAAATATGTTAGGTCCTTATTGATCAGTGGGTGCCTTAGCAGATCTGTGTCTATGTGTGTATGTGGGATGTGTGTGTACACAGTGAATGTATGAGTGTACATAACAAGCACATATGTATACATGTACACATAATATGGTCTATTCACCTCATTAAAACTAACAGATTTCCTTTTATTTGGGAGAAGACAATAAACCTTAACACTGGAAGGAATGGCATATATTTCATCTCTGTACAAAAGTATTTTTATTTTAGTTGTTTATAATATATATTTGAAGGAAAGAATGTGATTTAATTTTTTTAAAAATGCTGCTTGTAATCAGTATATAGAGATGTCTAAAATAGGGTTTTAATCTACTCTTAACAGTAATTTTGATAAAATTATTTCAGTTAGCAAAATAAATTTGTTGCTGAATTATCATTTTAAATGAAGACTAAATTTCTTTCTTTTTGAAGAATTGTGCACCAAATCTTAGCTCCCATTCATACTCATCTTGTGGAATGTACTCTGATAGACATTCTGTGTCCCCTCTTAAAAACTTTTTTTAAAAAAAGTTCTTTTTTTTTTTTTTTTTTTTTTTTAAATGGAAGCAGACCTGGACATCAATTCTGATTTTTGGAATTCTCTATCATGACTTTAATCATCATACTCATTTGATTCAATTACTAGAAGTAAATCAGTGATGGTTCTGATGGCTTTCTCTCCTCTGAACTCTCTACATGTTTTCTTCCAGTTTCTTTCACAGATATTCTGAACTCAGAATGAACTCCCCTACCTAGCTTGGAGAATTTGTATTATTTTTTTTTTCCTCTTAAACATGTATGCTTTTTTATGTTTACTTAGAAACCAATAGACATCCTGTTATTGCCTGTTAGTAGGTAATTTAAAACAATGATCTAAAACACAATTACTAATTCCTGCAACCAGGTCACATATTGACTTAAGAAAACCAAATTAACATTTGTCATATTTTTTATTTCATTTTGTTAAATATTTTCCAGTTACTTTTTAATCTAGTTTAATCTAGTTTGGATAGAGTTTGGTACATCTCATTTAAAACAGCAGATAATTGAGAGTATTTATCCGTTTTGAATGTTTCATATTCTAATGAAATAGCAATAAATTAAGTTCAGGAGGAGATGGAAATCCTAAGAAAATCTGCTGCTTTTCAAAATTTATCACTTAGATTCAAAACAGGGTTTTAAAAAACATATTTTGGGCTTATGGATATAAACACAAAATTAATAAAATGGAGTCTGTAGCAAAGGGTTTACTTAAATGGAGGTAAAGGTAATTAGAAAGTATTTGTCATTGGTTACACCTGTGAAGAATTAAAGCTGGAGACAGTCCCACAGTGTTTTATCTTCTAATTTTGTATAAAACAATAAGCCTCTATCAAAAACAAAAAGCCTGTCTTTGCTTCTGTGGACCATCATCAACATTTTTTTTTTTTTTTTTTTTTTTTTTTTTTTGGGACAAGCTGTTTGTTTTATTCTGAAGGACACTATAAAAACAGTGTGGTGTATACTTGGTTATATCTTTTTCTTAAAAGTAGGAAACTTTTATAAGTGAATTTTAAATGGGAATAGCTGTTTGCTTAAAACTTCAAATTGGTCAACAAGGGACCAACTGTGTTATCAGAAACTGAAGCTACTTAATACATTTTTTAAAGATACCCTGGTCTACAGTTGAATAAAGTTTTAAAGGCTTACCCAACATTAAGTTTGTTCTGTATCAGGAGAATAAATCAAATATAAGTTTCTGCAACTAATTGCTTGTTATAATCAAATTAACCACATATAAAACACTGTTATATTCAGGGAAGCCTGCAATGGGATTAAATTTGCATTGATTTAATGAATTTGTTTGGCAGGATCATAAATCCTAATGTCCTTTTGAATTGAATTAGTGATGTACCATTCCCATTTTATAGGTGTTAAGAATTAGAGGATACAATGATTCAGTTACTTACCTGCTGTCATATATTTAAAAGATATCAGGGGCTTTCTAACTGTTAATTACAATTTTTTTTCAATTTTGTATTCTTCACAAAATATTTTAGAAATTTTTCCCCACACCTGCTTTTGCTGATCTTTGGTAATACCACAGTGGGGTGACTTTACAAAGAAAGTTAGGGTTTTATTTATTTATACTTTTTTGGGGGAGGGGGGAAATAATTTTAGAGGCAGCTAAGTGCCTCAGTGGAACTGACCTTGGAGTCACGAAGAGCTAAATTCAAATCCAGATTCAGTCACTTACTAGTTGTATGACTCTTGACTCTCTGTTTCCTCATTTGTAAAACAAGGATAATAATAGTACCTATAGTATCCATCTCCTGAATTATTGTAAGAATAAAGTGAGATAGTATTTGTAAAGTTTTTTGTATACCTGAGAACAGTATGTAGATGCTAGCTATTTTGCAGTGCTAGCAGTTTGTAATCTGAAAGCAATATGTAAATATTAGCTGTCCATGGGAGTCAGCTTGATTAGGTAGTGCACTTTTTTAGAAGTGAGGAAAACTTAGGTTCAAATCCCACTTCAGGAACCTGGACATGTCATTTATTTTCTCTGCCTCAATTTTCTCATCTTTAGAATAATAAAGTTAGATTTGATGGTCTCTGTGATTCCTTGCAGCTTTATAATCAATCATCCTATTGTGACATGTTTTAAAATATAAAAATATGTATAAAATGTAATCCAAACATCCATCCCTTCTTGATTTTTTTGTTGAATTATTGAAGGTAGCACCCTGTATCTAGATAGTAGAGTGTGGAACAGTGAATTAAGCAAATAAGATGACCTCTGAGTGAGGGTTCTTACTGAATATGTGTGGTTAGTATTTTAATTACTCAGTTGGTAAGTGTTCCAACAGGAACACTTAGATATTGACAAAGTGGTTCATGGTATATCTTTACATACTGTTCTTCTTTGGACAGTTTTTTACTAGGAGCTCTAAATTTTTTTTATCAATTATGGTATTTGCAGGCTGTGTTTAATATTCGATATACACTGGGTAGATAAAAATGTAGAAAATAACCTTTTCCTATTTTTCCTCTATTTACCCAAGTAATGCTTTAAGAAATTCACAAATGTAAATTGTAAAAGGTGTAAAACATTTCCTGTTACTGTAGCAGGCAATAAGTTAAGAACATTTACTTTTCAAAATCAGGATACTTGATCTTACATAATACTTAAAGTCCCTGCATTCATTCAGCTGCATTCTAATTTCATAAATCAAAAAAGTAAGTTACAGCTTGGCATTGTTGTGCATTTAAAAATAATTGCTAAAAGAAAAATAAATAATTGCCATGGGTTTCATTCAAATAAATTTATCAGTCACATCTCCCTTTTTGATATGAAAGGCAGCATGGTGTCTAGGATAGAGAGCTAATTTCTGAACTAGAAGACCAGGGTTCAAATCCTTTCTTGGTAACACTTTGGACTTAATTAACTTTTTTATTGTTTTGCATACATTGCAGAGGAAAGGTACATAAGTAGGGTAGAAGTTTCCTCAGTCAGGACTTCATTGTACCAATGAAAATCAGAGGTCTGGTCCATATTCTTATTCCTAAATTGGGTTTATGATCTCATTTTCTGTGGTTGACTTGTTATTTCCTCTGGGATATTTTGTAGCACCTCAAATTCAGCATGTCTGAAACGGAATCCAGTATTCTTCCTTAACAAATTAACCCTTCTGAATTTCTTTTTGCTATTGATGGCACTACCCTTCTCCTTGAATGAACCTCAGTTTTAGCTTTGAAATATTTCTTATTATTTTTGCATCTAATCACTTGCCAAAGCTAGTCAATTTTACAAGTCTCTCTCCTTTCTTTTCTACTATGTTACTGCCACCATCCTGTTTCAGGCTGTCATAAGTTTTTGATTATACTATTGCAATAGAAATAAAATGAAATTTTATATATATAGTATTGTAATCGCCTCTCAATTGATATATTTTCTTTGCCATGCTCCAATTTTATTCTTTATTCAGCTGCTAAAGTAATTTTCTTGATACTTAGTTTAGACTCCTTCTTCTATGCAAAAAAGGAACCAGTTCAAGAAGATCCTAAACAGGGAAATGTGCACTTAGAGAAGTAATACATAAGTTGTAAAGTTTATGGTTCTAAGAGCAGAGAATAAAATCACCCTTTTATTGGACAGAAATTTGAAAAGATAATCATAATTTCAGCAGCCATGAAAGGATCTCATTTTAAGGAACTTGCTTTGAATGTGTTTTTAAAAGGGAATATTTACCTTAAAATAGAGATAGTAGAACCATCCACTGCATTTATTTATTCATTCATCTGTTTGCTTATTAAATTAAAAGCAAAATGAGAAAAAACAATAGAAAAGAGAAAAAAAATAAACAAAACCAAAAAAATGGCATGTGCTCAGCTGAACATCAGGGAGGATTCAAAATATATAATAGAAAAAATTATATTCATGAGTTTCCAACTTTTCTTTACTTCCAGTTAATTCTTTTGATCTCTACTGAGCACTTTATTTTTTCTTCCCACCTACTCCCCCAAGCAGGTTACAGTTAAAGCACAGATAGCTATATGTATATACACATACATACATGTTTATACATAGACATGCATATCCACATATACTCAGACACATGAATTTTCCATTTACCCATAAACTGAATCTAAAATATTAATATGGCTAACATAAAATGTAGATGTTTAAGATCAATGATTACTAACCTTTTTTTTCCTAGTAAATTCTATTCCTGATCCTTGTGGTGTTTCTGTATATCTTTTTATTTTCTATCCCTAACTCTTGTACTCCTTAATTTCTGCTCCTTAATTTGCCTTGCTATCACTTAATCTCCCTTCTACACACCCGTGGATGTTTCCTATCCTTTCCTTTCTACTTGACCCCATTCCCATTAATCTAATCACCTTTCTGAATCTTGACCTTATTTTGACCTACTTCCCTTTATTCCTTTCCCATTAATTTACATATTTTGCTCCATTATCATTATTTTACATGCCTCTCTTGTACTCCACCATATCCTTTATCCCTTGCCCATTAATCTACACAACTTGGCCTACTGCTTTAAATCTTCACACCCTTCTATATTCTACCTTATCTTCTTTCTTTTCCCCATCTATCCCCCCTTATTTCTTTATAGATTTTGGAGAGTGCCAATATACCCTTCATGATATATATGTGCTGTTGCTTATTTAACCTATTCCTGATGTGAGTAGCTTTTCAGAACTATAAGCCCTCCTCCCTCATCTAATGCCTCTGTTTTCTTTCCACCTCATTTTTATGATACAATAATTTTTATCTTAACTCTGCCCCAATCTTTCTTCTGAGCTACCCAGTTGCTACTGTCAATATTAAATGTTTCCAACTTCAGTGTGAAAAACAAATAGATTTATCCATGTTAAGATCCTTGAAATTAATCTTTGGTATTGGCTTGTATATGTTAAATTTTCTATTAAGTTAGGGTTTGGTCCTGAAAATCTGAAAGTTCATTGAATGTCCTTTTTATTTTTTGTTGGATATTATGGATAATTTTGCTGGATGTATTTTTGGCCATGGGCCTAGTTCTTTTGATGAGTATATCTGATTCCAGGACTTGCGGTATTTTATTTTGGCTACTGATAAGTCCTGTACAATTCTGATTGTAGCTCCAGCATATTTGAATTGGTTTTTTTCTTGCAAAAATTTGTTTTTGATCTGGGGGTTTCAAAATTTGGCAATAATATTTCATTGTATTTTCCACAAAGGATCTCTTTCAGGTGGTGATCAGTGGGTTTTTTCTATTTCTACTTTCCCCTCCTATCATTGAAAGACAATTTTATTGAATTATTTCTTGCATTATTATGTCCATTCCTTTTTTGGGGGGGCATAATTTTCAGGTAGTCCAATTATTATATTTTACTTCTTGATATGTTTTCCAGATCTGTTGTTTTTCTTCTAAGATGTTTCACATTCTGTTCTATTTTTTCATTCTTTATATTTTGTTTTGGTTTTTTTTGGTCTCTTAGCTTCACTGCCTTGCCCAGTTCTAATTTTTAAAGAATTGTTTTCATCATGACCAATAAACTGGATAGAAGTTGCCTTAGTTCTTTGGAGTATACCACCTCCTTTTTTTCATACAGGTTGGCAAACCTTGATGTCATCCTGTATTCTTCTCATCCCACCTATCCAGTCAGTTGCCAAATGTTCCTATTTTCTCAAAATCTCTGAAAATAGTCCTTTTCTGTCCACACAGCACTTTCCTATTTCAGTCCCTTATCACTTTTGTTCTGGCATTCCATTTTCAGCTCATTTTTCAGATGGCGACCTGAGGCAAATAAGATTAAATGATTTGCCCAGCCTCACACAGCTAATATCTGAGGTTGGGTTTGAATTCATGAAGATGAGTCTTCCAGATTCTAAATCCAGTGCTCTATTCACTGTGTTTCGTGAATTGTCATGGCTTACTAACTTCCTATCCCCACTCCAATCCATCATGCACAGGTCTACCTGAATAATTTTCTTAGTTCAGCTCTGATAAATCTCTAACTCCATAAATTACTGTGGCTTCCTATTGTTAAATGAGTAAAGAGGTTCTTAACCAATTTGTGTGCTAGACTTCTCTGGTATATTAGGGAATTAGAACCTCTATATAAAAATAAGTATTTAATTTTCCATGAAATTTATTCCTGGATTCCATGAAATTTATCCATGGGTTCATAGTCTAGCTAATGAACCTCTGCTGCTGCTTTTTTTTTTTTTTTTTTTTTTTTTTTAAAGACTATAAATAGATCACTAGCTTCAGCCTTGTTAGTATCTAGCCTTGTTAGAGCTTAATCCTTTTCCTTTATTCTGGCTGAGGGCAAATGTTTTTCATTTGTTATTCCCCTGTGCTTCCTCCATGAACTCTTTCCTGAACTACTAGTGTCCTCCCTCCCTATTTACCCTAGTTGTGCTTTTGTGAGTTGTCTTCTCTGATGCAATTCAAAGCCCAGGAGAGCAGGGATTTTGTCATTTTTGTCTTCATGTTGTTATCTCTTAGCCAACTTCTAGCACAGCATCTTAAATGCATGTTGTTTAAACAGAAATCTTCAGAGTCATCCCATTCATTATCCATAAGAAAATGAAAATTTCTTAACCTGACATTTTGAGCCTCTTCACAATTTGATTCTAACTTACTTTTCTATCCATAATTCTCTTCATATGCTACATGGTTTTTTTTTTAATTTTAGATTTTTATTTAATAATTACTTTATAATGACAGAATCCATGCCAGGGTAATTTTTTTTTTTTACAACATTATCCTTTGCACTCGTTTCTGTTCCAATTTTTTTCCCCTCCCTCCCTCCACTCCCTCCCCTAGATGGCAAGCAGTCCTTTATATGTTGGATATGTTGCAGTATATCCTAGATACAATATATGTTTGCAGAACCGAACAGTTCTCTTGTTGATATGCTACATGTTTTTGCAAAAAATTCCAGTATATCCTGCCCCTTACCTCCATATATTCACACAAACTATTCTTAATGCCTAGAGTTCTCCTTGATCATTAAATGCTTTCTTATGTTGTAAGACCCATTTCCAGCACCAATTCCTCCATGAAGTTTTCTGTACACTAAGTTCTTTTGCATGTGATGTTTTATACTATTTTGTCTAGACCGCTTCTTCACTCTTATCACATTGTATCATTTTGTTCTCCGTCTCCTGATAGCAACCCCCAATTTTGCTGTAAATTCCTAAAAATGCAATGACTAATTTTTTTTTTACCCAATACATTTTTACTCCTAATGCTTTGCACATATTAGACATTTAATAAACGTTTAACTTGAATATACTTTGTGACTTGGAACAGGTTGTCATGTGAAATAACATTAGTGAACCAACTATCCTGTTCACTCTCTTTAAAATGAATTGGATTATACAACTGTGGATATCTTTAAACTAATGTCAAAGTTAAATTCCAGTTCCATCACTGATAAGTTTTTCTTTGAACTGGCTACCATTTGTATATTTTTAACTCATTTGTAAAATGTGATTACCATCTATTTACTTGGTGAATTGGGAAGTCCTGAACTTGTTCAGGAGACTTGTCTTCTCCTCCTAGCTCTCTTGGACCTCAGTTTCCAAATAATACATTTATACTAATCATTTGCCAGGGTTATGAGGAAAATGCTTTGGAAACTTGGATCATTCTATAAATACTAATTAGTTAATACTAATTAAATTAATATTAAAAGCAATTTGTTGGGAAATGAGGAAGTTGGACTTAGCTAATCAATAAGGTTCTGTCTAATGTGAAAGCCAAGTCTTGAAAGCATAAATACAAAAGTAACTTTATAATAGATTTTTCAAGTTCTTTAAGAAGCTGGTTGAATGAGACATTTATACGACTGGCACATAGTAGGTAATTCCTTTCATTCCTATTAGACTTGTTCTTTCCATTCTCGTATTTGCAGCTAGGCATGTTGGTGTCTGCACTAAATTCTATATTCATATAGTGAGTTCTGTGGGTCCACTAGGTTGCCTAAGGAAGACTCTCAACTCAGATTGGAAATATAGCTGGTAATTTCTGAAATCCTCTATGTGACAGATACAATTAAAATACATTTCATTGTGTAGAGAAAGGGAGTTAAAAGTAATTACTAAGTGTTGATAACAGGATAGACAAAAAGGATCATACATATAAAGAGAAGTATTAAGACTTTCAGGCTTCCCAGAAATAAAAGGAGTTTCCTGCCATTTTTAGTGAGTAATGACTTTGTTTTTTCCTTTAAATGAAAAATAATGTGTAGATTATCCAAAGTTAATAACTTTCCTTTTCTTGAAAGAGTTGTTCTCCTATGCTCCTTCGTGAGGTCACTAGTCTGACCAATGGCTGGTTAACTAGAAGCTGTAATTCTAGGTTTTAGGGGTGGCTGTTAGAATGGTCTTTCTACATTTTGTTTCTTTATCAATGCTGATACTTTATATTAGCTAAGATAAGAATTAATGCTTTCTTTTTTTTTTTTTTTGTTCTGAATTTGCAATGTACTAAAAAAAAAAAAGGAAATTGCATATGAAATGGAATGCATTTTTGTACAGCTTGCTTTTTTTAAAAAAGTTGTATAATAAATGCAGAAGTGTCAAAGCTGCCCTTGTTTTTTATGAGAACAGCTTTTTTCAGAGCTAAGTGTGAAAGCAAGGAATTTCTCAGGGTGAAACAAATTTTGACACCTGACTTTTCTTTAAAACAACATGAAAAAATAAAATCCTTATGTTTGTTTTCCTCTTTTGGTAGCATCCAAGCAGATGCTACACCACAACCTTTTTGTCCTTGAGTAAAGACCAAACATCACAGCGAGTTTTTGTTTTTTAAAATATATTGAATCTTAGCCTAAAGATAACATTCTTTTGTTATTTAGAAATATTCTCAGCCCTAATTCTGATAATATAATAATTGGTACTACTAAATATTTTATTTTGTTCTGTCCCCCTGTGTTTTTTTTTTTTTAAATTAAAGTTCTTGTCCTTATTTCATTGTCACCTTTTGGTGACTCTCCTATCTCAAAAAGAACTGTTAAAACATTTACTGTTAAAACAAATTATTGTTGTTAAGCAAAACCAAATCAAAACAATCAGAATATGTTTGCCTTCTCCTAGCCTTTTAGTCTGCTACCTCTGTGCTGAGGCAGGAAGAATATTTTGCCATTGTTCCTGAGTGGTAAAATGTAATTTATACAAAATCATCTTGAAAATAACTTTTGCAGAGATATTTTTTCCCCCTATTCTTCTGTGGTCATCCACTTACTCCTGATTTAAATGAATCTCAAAAGGTTACCTTAGGAACTTAAAAAAAAACTGAACAATTGAATTTCTTTCCAAATTAAAAAACCACAAATCTCTTACTAGATTGAAGTAATTCTTTCAGTGTTTTGGAAATGGTTATAATCATTAGACAAATAAGGTTTATTAATTTACACAATCATTCCTTTAATTTCATTTTTTTTTTATTTGCCTTTTGAGGGTTTCTCTTCCACCATTTTGAGGGGGGGAAAGAAAAAAGAATATATTCAAGATTCTCGTCTTAAATATATTTGAAATAGCTGTAGTCCTGGTTCAAAAAAGTTAAATCAGAGGTGCATCCAATATATTTAGATTGATTGGGATATTTAAGTCTGATATACCTACTGTCTACCTTATGATATACCTCACCAGTGATAATGATGCTTGAGACTATATAAAAATTATATGATGTTAAAAAGTTAGAAAGGACCTTTATCCCCTACTTGAATCTGTCCAGTGAATGGGAACACTATATCCTAAAGTATTCCATTGCATATAGGGTATATTTAATTGTAATAATGGTTCTCATTTCAAGACAAATTCTGTCTTACTACTTCTACCTTTTGTTCCCATTTCTTTCTTGTTCTGATCCTTTTTTTTTTCCCCCAACAGATTTGTCAAATATACACCCTAGGTGCCAGAGTAGGCCAAACCAGATTAAAAAATAATTTGATAACATTTAGCAAAGAAAAATACAATAGAACATATGATTACACTTCAATATTGTCAGTATGCAACTATAAGGATCCTTATGTATGGTTTGTTTTTCATGTCCTACTCTTCATAATCCTACTTTAGATTTTTTTTTGGCAGAGATACTGTAGTGGTTTGCCATTTCTTTCTCCAGCTCATTTCACAAATGAGGAACTGAGGCAAATGGGCCTTGTTCCAGGTCACATAGCTAGTGAATATTTAAGGCCAGATTTTAACTGGGGAAGATGAATCTTCCAGACTCCAGACCGGCATGCTATTCATTGTGCCACCTAGCTGCCCTGTTATTTTGTATACTATGTTTCATGTGAAATAACTTAAGACATTCTGTTTTAACTTAGAATTGGCTTCTCCTTTTGCGCTACCATAGTCTTTTTGGATCTTGGCTTTTGTCAACCAGGATCATAGCTATCACTTATATTGCGCTTAGGAGCTACGGAAAGAAATGTGAAAAATGATAGTCCTGATTGAAAGAATTTACTATCTAATAAATTACTTATACAATTGCTGATTGAAAAAATCTTAACCCCCTGGAGCCAATAATTTTAATTCACATTTACCTGATTTTTTTAGTGGTATCATCAATTTATTTATTTATTTTTTAAATAATTTTTTATTGATAGAACGCATGTCAGGGTAATTTTTTACAGCATTATCCCTTGCATTCATTTCTGTTCCGATTTTTCCCCTCCCTCCCTCCACCCCTTCCCCCAGATGGCAAGCAGTCCTTTACATGTTGAATGGGTTGCAGTATATCCTAGATACAATATATGTGTGCAGAACCAAACAGTTTTCTTGTTGCACAGGGAGAATTGAATTCAGAAGGTATAAATAACCCAGGAGGAAAAACATAAATGCAAGCAGTTTATATTCATTTCCAGTGTTCTTTCTCTGGGTGTAGCTGCTTCTGTCCATCTTTGATCAATTAAGGCTCTCTTTATCAAAGAGGTCCACTTCCATCAGAATACATCCTCAAACAGTATCGTTGTTGAGGTATATAATGATCTCCTGGTTCTGCTCATTTCACTCAGCATCAGTTCATGTAAGTCTCACCAGTCCTCTCTGTATTCATCCTGCTGGTCGTTCCTTACAGAACAATAATATTCCATAACGTTCATATACCACAATTTACTCAACCATTCTCCAATTGATGGACATCCTTTCATTTTCCAGCTTCTAGCCACTACAAACAGGGCTGCCACAAACATTTTGGCACATACAGGTCCCTTTCCTTTCTTTAGTATCTCTTTGGGGTATAAGCCCAGTAGAAACACTGCTGGATCAAAGGGTATGCACAGTTTGATAACTTTTTGAGCATAGGTCCAAATTGCTCTCCAGAATGGCTGGATGTTCACAATTCCACCAACAATGTAGCAGTGTCCCTGTTTTCCCACATCCCCTCCAACATTCCCCATTATCTTTCCCTGTCATTCTAGCTAATCTGACAGGTGTGCAGTGGTATCTCAGAGTTGTCTTAATTTGCATTTCTCTGATTAATAATGATTTGGAGCATATTTTCATATGTCTATAAATAGTTTCAATTTCTTCGTCTGAGAATTGTCTGTTCATATCCTTTGGTGGTACCATCAATTTAATTGCACCAATACTATATGCTTGTAAACTGAGTTAGATTAAATTAATATTGAGCAAAAATTTCGGAAGCACTTTTAACAAAGATAAAAAGACAAATTGAAAACATCCCCTGTTCTCAAGAAGTTTACGTTGCATCTTGGAATTTTCTGTAAATTTCTCATAATAAATCACTTAGTAAGTTTATATTAATGTCATCTCAGAAACTTTATTTTACAGTTGTCTTGACTGATATTATGAATGGAAGAGGGATTCCCTGCAGATAGTGAGGTTTTGCAGATGCACCTGGTTGTGAATAATTGCATCAAGACCTCTTCAAAAACTGAGCTTTCTAAATAATATTTGCAGTCACAATTTCAGCCTAACCATCTACACAGGAGGAAAAAAACAAAAACAAAAAGTGAATTGGGACTGCCTTTCAATCAGACCATACTATATATTGAATGGATAAATTGTGGAATTGGACTATCAATATACTTAGTTATTGAAGATAAATAATAAACAAAGCTTAGAATCAAAGAAGAGAAAGAGAATGATTAGATTTTACTTGGCAAGTTGATGTTTTTGATTTAAGTTTTTAAACCAATATTCTAGTGGTGTTATGTGCTTCTGAATTATAGAATATCACAATAGCTGAAGAATTAGAGTTGTTGCTTTTTAAAGCAAAAAAATCACACAGAACAATGGAGAGGTATGAGTAGGCCAGCCCCAGAGCAATACTTACACCGGAAGGCTCCTCACAGGACCTTTTTTGGCAAGTTCAATACTTCCCAGTGTCTCCAGGCTCCCTGTCTTCCTGTGTTGACTTGAGTTGGGAAAATGACTGATGACTTAACTTCTTGATCAGGACTGTCGCGCTTTTTGCAATCTTAGTGGATTAGTTTTGTAGGGTTATATGGGAGTTATTGTAATTTATTACTTTCTACTTAGTAGTTTCGGCTCTTAAAAAGGTATTTTTGTTTAATAAAATTAAAATTTTATTCTTATGTAAGAGAATATATGTTATATCACCACAAGAGAATGTAAACTCCTTGAGGGAAAGAGACCTTATAGTTTGAAGAGGAGAGATTAGAAGCAAAGAGAGCAATTAGTTTATTAAAATAATCCCGATGAGAGATGATGGGGGATTTTATGAGTAGATAGAAGGAATGGATTTGAGAGATTTTGTGTAGATAGAATCAACTAGCCTTGGAAAATAATTGGCTATATGGGATGGGGATGAAAATAAAAGAGTCTGGGATGAATCTGTACATGCAAATCCAACAAAAACAAGGTAAGTGAAAGTATTGTGCCCTTAACAGAAAGTTTAGAAGACTGGTTTTAGGGGGAAGATAAAAATTCTAATATGGGTATGTTGAGTTTGTAATGCCTATGGGTTATTCAGTTGCTGGTAAACAGCAGGCATTTGACTTGGGGATTGCAGTTTAAGAGACAAATTGGGTGTGGATATAAATTGGTTTGGGAGTTTGGGAGTCATCTATTTAGAGGTGATAACTGAATCCATAGTACTTGATGAGCTAACAGAAGAGAAAATGTTTCTCACATTTATCACTATTATGCCTACTAGAAAAGGAAAGTCAGGATAGAAAGTTAGAAGATTTCCATAGTTAGGTAGAGTTAAGAATTTGAGAGGGATTGAAATAGAATTAGACATTCATTAGCATCCAGGTATCTTCTCAGGTAAAGCAAAGTCAAAGATCTCTCTCACTTGAGGCTATTTTGAAAATAGCTTCCCTTTGTAGAAGCAGTATTTCTACCCATCAAACTATTGGTATGTCTACACTTCTGCACCCAAACTAGTTGATTCCAAGTCTAACAAGTAACTTATTTAATTCCTAATAGTTTTTGTTTTGAATTAAAACACCAGATAGAGCATTTTTATATATACAGAATTACAAAAGAACCCATGAATAGCTCTCTTCCATACTGCTTACTTTAAAAAAAAATAAATAAAAGGATATAAATTCAATCTGTTGCTTTGCAAACAGTTTACGTTTTCAAAAGTATTTTGATGATCCTAATTTTTTGGGGGGATGGGGGGGAATAGGGGTGTCAGTCAGCAAGCACTTATTAAATACCTGCTATGTTCCAGGTACTATGCTAAGGTCTGGGGACAAAAAAAGGTAAAAAAGCTTATTTCTGCTTTCAAGGACCTCACGTTTAATGGAAGAATAGGAGCCCTACCAATTAAAAAATAGGGAAAAGACTTAATCCATACAGTATGGCCATATCCAAAAATATATATCTTCTGTATCTTGAGTTTGTCACCTTTATCTCTATTATAAAGAATATACTTCAACTCAGGTCCTTTGGAAATATGATTGGCCATTGCTTGCATATAGTTATTTTCATGTTGTGTCTCCTCTTAGGCTGAGTTTCTTAAAAACAGGAATTATCATTTGACTTTTCTGTGTTTTCCCATAGCTTAATTCAATGTCTGGCACATAGTAGGAGCTTAATAAATGCTTATTGTCCAAATAGAGTTCTTAAGTCTTTCAGTTTTCCTTTATGGTATTGTTATTGGATAATTTTTTCTCTTGGGTCTGAAAGGACATTTGTTTCTTCTCCCCTATTAGAATATTAATTTTTCATCCTATGTTCCTACCATGTGTTCAAATAAATTTCCTGTTCTAGGTTTCTCTGGATTTCTTTATTTGTTTCAAAGTTCCTATTTGGCTCTGATATTTTCTTTAGAAAGAAGGGCTTAAACATCTTAAGATTCTACTTTTTTTTAAAGGATAATGCTTAGTAGCATGATAGCTTTATGTGAAAAGTTATTCTTGGTTGCAACCCTATACTTTTCTTTAGGAATATTGTATTCCAAGATCTTTTTTTACTATTTAGTAATACTTTTAAAAATTAGTTTATTTAATAGTGAGCAAAAATCTACCTTCTTTCTCTCCTCCCCCTCGTTTCTTGTTGAGAATGAAAGAAAAACAATATACAAATATGCATAGTCAAGCAAAACAAATTTCTGTGTTAGATGGTTGCTCCCTCCCACTCCCAAATATCTCTCATTCTGAATCCTTTTTAGGAGGTGAATGTTATGTTTTATCATTAGTTCTCTGGAGTCACAGTTGGTCATTACACTGTTCAGAAATTTTGAACAGTTAATTCTGAATTTCTGAAAGGTTGTGTTACTGTCACAGAAATTGTTCTCTTGCTTATGTAATGAAGTCAACAAAATTTCATACAACTCTAACCAGGTTTCTCAGAAACCATTCCTTTCATCTTATAGTACATATTCATATTCCATAGTATTCCATCACATTGATATATTATGATTTATTCAGCCATTTCGTAATTTAAGTAGATCCCCTCAAATTCCTATTCTTTGCCATCTCAAAAAGAGCTATAAATATTTTTATGTATTCTTAGTTATAGTGTTTTGCACAGGACTAATTCCTCAATCTGCTCTCCCTTCTAATTTCCCCTTTATCTTCTATTCATTGAGTGAAATGTATTTCTTGAACTCATTTTTTCTTTGTTTTCTTTTTTAGTCCTATTTCCATTTTAAATTCCTGAATTAGGGCTTTCTGATCTTTGTGCTGGGCTATTACACAAGATAGCAATCCATTCATGACTAAACAGATATTTCAAAAGCTATCTCTTATCTCTGTGTAGAGCAAAGTACCTATGCTGATGAAATCAGAGACATTTTTGAAGTTTTAACTTATTTTTGTGTATTGTTCTTGTGGTTTAAAGCAGTTTTACTGATTATGTAAGTAGCACAAATAGTAGTAATATTTTATTATGTATATAGATACTCTTTGAATGATACAGGCATCGAAGTCTGTAAAAGAAGGTTGAGATACCACAGAAGTTAACAAAAAATACCTTTTGACCTCAGTATTTACCTCAAAGACCTTTTAGTTCAATAATGAAACCCTGAATATATAGTATAGGAATTTCCCACATGGGTCATTGCCTGGTTCAGAATCCAAAAGCTGGTATTATATGGTAAAGCTAGAATGGATGTTGATTTTGAGAACTTTTAGCTTTATCTGATAGATCTTCAGAGCAGTCACTATAGTTATCAATATCAATGAAGCAGTTGGGTCCCTTCCCCCGCTCCCCCCACGAAAGTTCACATTTGACTTTCTGCTTCAGATCCCTTTCTTCTCTTTTCTACTCAGCTATTTCCATGTCTCTACTTTCCTCTTGGATTCCCCTGGGACTTTAGAGCTTGTGAATAGATTACACCAGAATTCTTCTTGGGCTAGAAAGAAGTGAGTAAAATAAGTTGTCAGATCTTTTGCTCTTTTAGTATAGCCTCCAGCAAACATTGAAAGTCCTGTTTTTCAAAGGTTTGGGGTATGATAGAACTTACATTGCTAATCGAGGCCTGAAAATTATTTGACAAAGTGATCTGAGTTGTGGGATTTTGAGTTGAAGAGACTCTAGAGATCATCTAATCCAGCTCTCTCAAAATCATTAAAAAAACTTCTGCAACACCTTGAAGCTAAATATTGAAGGACACAACACTGGAATGGATGTTGTCTTTTTTACTTACAATCCAGTGCTCTTTTCCACTATACTTCCCTTTGAACAACCATGAGTCTAATTTTTTCTTCTAAAATACGTTACTGATGGGGGTGGGAAAAAAAAAGGTTTGTGTTTTTTTTTCTTTTAATGATAGCTTGTTTTGAAATCAGCTTCATTTTCAAATATACTTGATCTCCTCCTTTTGAGCCATTTCTATAACATAGTTTTAAAAAGGAGAGAAAAAAGCAATTCAGCAAAACAAAAGCAAACGTGGTGTCTGACATATGCAGTATTCCTTTTTTTTTTTTTTTTAAATCACAAATGATGTTGAATTTGTAATTCAAGAGTTAGGTGCTTTCTGAATGGAAACTTTTGAAAAGGAAGTTGGAGTGGAGTATACATTTTCTGAACTATTTTCTAACCATTATGATTATATAGCCTTTTGTATTTCTTCTTCTCTCTCCTTTTCCTGCCCTCTCTCCCCACTCAATTTCCTCTCCCTTCCTTCCTCCTTCCCTGCTATTTCTATTTCAAACAGCCAGTAATAATTTGTTAAACACCTATTATGTGCCACATACTATAAAGCACTGTGGATACAAAAAGGCAAAAGACAGTTCCTGACCTCAAGAAGCAGGGGAGTCCACATGCAAGCAGATAATAGCAAAAGAAAGATAAAAAAGGAAGCAATTAAAAGAGAGAAAACTCTGGAATTGAGAGGGATTGGGGAAGACTTCTGGCAGAAAGTGGGATTTTAGTTGAAGACTTAAAGGAAGCAAAGGAGATCAATTATCAGAGTTGAGGAGGAAGAGCATTCCAGTCAGAGAAAATGCCCAGAACCAAGGGATGGAGTGTCTTATTCATGGAATAGCCTCAAGGCCAGTGTCATGGAATTAAAGAATTGGGGAGCAGCAGATAAGAAATCTGGAAAGGCAAAAGGAGGGTAGGTTTTGAAGGACTTTGAATGTCAAATAACATTTTGTGTTTATTCCTGGAAGAAGTAGTGAGGTAAAGATGGAGGTAACATGTTTGGATCAAAGTTGTAAGAAATTCACTTTAGTGGCTAAACTGAGGATATATTAGAATGGGGAGAGACTTGAAGCAGGCAGCCTCACCAGCAGGTTTGTGCAATAATATAGGTGTGAAATTATGAGGGCCTGTAACTAGTGTGGTAGCAGCATCAAAGGGGAGAAAGGGTCATCCAAGAGGTTTACATTATGAATATAATTTTCATGATATTGTTTACTTCATTCTGCATCATTTCATATGTCTTCTTATACTTATCTAGATTTTTAAAAATTTGATTATGCTAATCTAGTTAGTTATGCTAAACTAGATATAATTTGTTATACTAAAATAATATTTTGGAGTTGTGTACCACTGTTTGTTGAACCACCCTCCCACAAATAGACATCTACTTATTTTACCACAAAAAAGTGTTGCTATGGGTATTGGGGTGTATATGGGATCTTTCTGTCTTCTATCTCTTTGAGGACACATGCCTAGCTGTAGCATCTCTAGGTCAAAATAACTCTAGGTAGTTATTTTTGTTAATTTCTTAACCTCATTGCCAATTGCTTTCCAGAATGGTTAAATCAATTGATAGATCCATCAACAGTGTCTCAGGTGAATCCACATTTTGATGGTATTTTCTTTAGTTTTTTTTTTTTTTTTTAAATCACAAATGATGTTGAATTTGTAATTCAAGAGTTAGGTGCTTCCTGAATTAAGTTTTATTCTGCAACAACAACATTTTCAAAAGAGAAGTCACTGGAAAAATGGTGCCAAATTCGTTTTGGGTTAAAAGTCTTATGCTTAGAATAACTATTAAAGTATTTAATCTAAAATTCATAGTTTTTTAATCATGTGCTCTTTTTAAAACAAGATGGTAACAAGGTTAAAATACCCTCTGTACCCTGACAAACAACAAATATTTGTTAATAGTGTTTTAAAAACTTTTTGAAAAGAGAAATTTCTTATTCCTGGTTAGTAGTGGCACATCAAATTATCTCCTTGCTATCATTGCAGCTTGCCTCTGGCTGATTTACTAGACAACACAGAGCTATTAGAAACAGCTGATGAGGAGGTAATGGAAATGCCTGGAACCTTGGGAATATCTTTGGCCCCTGAAGAAATCAGCATGGCTGCTATTGAGCCTGGTCTCAAGGAAGCTAATGTTGAGTCCAATGGTAAGTGAATGTTATTTGTTACTACAAAAAATAGCTGCCATAATTTTTGTATATGTCTTTTCCCCTCTCTTTCTTTGATCTCTTTGAGTTATAGGCCTAGGACTGGAACAAAGAATATACACATTTGAGTGACTTTTTGAGCATAGTTCTAAATTGTTTCCAGAATGATTAAAACTCATCAGATCTCAAAAGTTGACACAAAAGACAAAGGTTGAAAGGATATTGAGAAAAGAGGTACATAAATGCCTTATGAATGGAATTGTGAATTAATTGGTCCAGATGTTTTGGTGTTTTCCAAGAACATTTCCCATAATTGGCAATACTGAAAATTCTTTTTTTTTTTTTTTTTAATTTACAAGTTATATGCATTGGTAATTTTACAGCATTGACAACTGCCAAACCTTTTGTTCCAATTTTTCCCCTCCTTCCCCCATCTCTTCCCTTAGATGGCAGGTTGACCAATACATGTTAAATATGTTAAAGTATAAATTAAATACAAAATAAGTATACAGGTCCAAATAATTATTTTGCTGTACAAAAAGAATCGGACTCTGAAATAGTGTACAATTATCCTGGGAAAGAAATCCAAAATGCAGGCAGACAAAAATATAGGGATTGGGAATTCAATGTAATGGTTCATAGTCATCTCCCAGAGTTCTTTCTCTGGGTGTAGCTGCTTCAATTCAATACTGATCCATTGGAACTGATTTGGTTTATCTCATTGCTGAAGATGGCCAGGTCCATCAGAATTAATCATCATATAGTGTTGTTAAATAGAAAATTTTGATTACATCAAATTAAAAAGCCTTTGTACAAACAAAACTAATGCAAACAAGATTAGAAGGGAAGCAACAAACTGGGAGAACATCTCCACAGTTAAAGGTTCTGATTAAGGCCTCATTTCCAAAATATATAGAGAATTGACTCTACAACTACACACCTGTCAGATTGGCTAAGATGACAGGAAAAAATAATGATGAATGTTGGAGAGGATGCGGGAAAACTGGGACACTGATGCATTGTTGGTGGAGTTGTGAATGAATCCAACTATTCTGGAGAGCAATCTGGAATTATGCCTAAAAAGTTATCAAACTGTGATCCAGCAGTGCTACTACTGGGCTTATACCCCAAAGAGATACTAAAGAAGGGAAAGGGACCTGTATGTGCCAAAATGTTTGTGGCAGCCCTGTTTGTAGTGGCTAGAAACTGGAAATTGAATGGATGCCCATCAATTGGAGAATAGAAGCAGCTACACCCAAAGAAAGAACACTGGGAAATGAATGTAAACTGTTTGCATTTTTGTTTTTCTTCCCGGGTTATTTCTACCTTCTGAGTCCAATTCTCTCTGTGCAACAAGAGAACTGTTTGGTTTTGCAAACATATATTTTATCTAGGATATACCATGACCTATTTTTCATGTACTGCTTGCCATATGGGGGAGGGGGTGGAGGGAGGGAGGGGAAAATCGGAACAGAAGTGAGGGCAAGGGATAATTTGTAAAAAAAATTACCCTGGCATGGGTTCTGTCAATAAAAAGTTATTAAAATAAATAAATAAATCATATAGGATTGTTGTTGAAGTATATAATGATCCCTTGGTTCTGCTCATTTCACTCAGCATCTGTTCATGTAAGTTACTTCAGGCCTTTCTGAAATCATCCTGCTGATCATTTCTTTATTTTTTTAAGAATGATAATGATCCTTCTGTACCTGTGTCATGTCCAGTTTCTCTATAGGTTGAAAGCTGAATCTCCCACTTCTCCAAGAATTGAGACTGGGACTAGTCAATCTGTGGTATATAGTAATATGCTAGATACACAAGGTAGAAATAACTCGGGCAGAAAAACAAAAATGCAAACAGTTTACATTCATTTCCCAGTGTTCTTTCTTTGGGTGTAGCTGCTTCTATCCATCATTGATCAATTGAAATTGAGTTAGATCTCTTTGTCAAAGAAATCCACTTCCATCAGAATACATCCTCATACAATATCGTTGTCGAAGTGTATAATGATCTCCTGGTTCTGCTCATCTCACTTAGCATCAGTTCATGTAAATCTCTCCAAGCCTCTCTGTATTCATCCTGTTGGTCATTCCTTACAGAACAATAATATTCCATAACATTCATATACCACAATATACCCAAACATTCTCCAATTGATGGGCATCCATTCATTTTCCAGTTTCTAGCCACTACATTCAGGGCTGCCACAAACATTTTGGCACATACAGGTCCCTTTTCCTTCTTTAGTATCTCTTTGGGGTATTAGCCCAGTAGAAACACTGCTGGGACAAAGGGTATGCACAGTTTGATAATTTTTTGAGTATAGTTTCAAATTGCTCTCCAGAATGGCTGGATGTGTTCACAATTCCACCAACAATAATACTGAAAATTCTTTAGAAAAAAAATCATTAAATATTCTCAAGTTTTTCAAATTGCATCATTAAGTTCTAAGTTAGTATGACATGAAGGGTTTCCAGAAAGTAGCATTGAAAGGGAAGAGTCAGTTTCCATACTACATAAAAACTTTTTAAGACAAAAATTTTGTTAATGCTTTTTAAAAAAGACTACTCATTCTCCTTTTCTCTCCATCATCAGAATCCTCTTTTGTAACAAATAAGTACTTCTAAGCAAAATAAGTGAATAGCTATAGCTGAAAATGTATGCCTCACTCCTCCATTCCCTTCTCTACATATTATCTACCACTTTTACCAGATCACTGATTAGTTGGGTTAAAGATATGAATCATGCAATCTTGAGAATAAACTTTGTCTTTGATGAAAATATGACATCTGCATCAGCCTGAATGCTTTTTTGATAATCACATTTAATTTGCATGAATAAGTCAAGGCCAGGAAAGCCAACATTAACTTTGACTAATTTTCCATTTTTGAAGTAATTGTCCAATTTTACAATTTAAAGACAATTGAGATTATGAAAGCATAATGCCCAGTCACTTTTTAAATAGTTCTTCTGCTATCATTATCCTTGGTTATTTAGAAACTACTCTGAGAACCATTAGCTACCTGGTAGTGCCCCCTTCTAATCTCCATTTCTTATTACCAGAGCCTATTTAATTAATAAGCATTTATGAAGCACTTACTATATGCCAAATTGTGTGCTAAAAACTAGGGATACTGTAATGTGAGCGAAACTGAGGCAAGATAGAGATTAGAGGGTATTTAATAATTTATTTAAAGGGAGAGATTTACTAGGACCAAATGGATCCATGGTTTGGTTCCCGGTCTGAACGAAACTATCGTCTCCAAGAATCCAGCAATGAGAGTTCTCAATGACCTATATACACATGGCTCAGATACAGGGGATAGACTGAGGTGGGGGCGGAGTCAGGGGCCTGAGAGGGGAACAGGACTCTGACAATCCAGTTCTGACAGGGTGAGGAGAGGCCTGGGGGGGAGGAACCCCGGAGATGGGGAGAGGCATCTTGGTATCTGGCATTCTGATATTCTAAAACATAAGATCTTTTATCCTTATCAAATATTCTGATAAAGAGGGAGGGGAGGTTTTGTGGGACTGAGCAGACATTTATAAACAGAAGCAGAACAATTAGAGAAGCTGAGTCAGGACTGCATCAGGATAATTAGAGAACCTAAGAACTGTGGTATAACAATATAAAGAGTAGCCAAAACAATCTCTGTTCTCAGGAGGCTCATATTGTAATGCGGAATCAACAAGCAAATACATAAACTTTGTATAATTAGAGGATAAATTGGATTGCAACCAGGATAGTAGTAGGATTTTCACATTAAATAAAAATGTAGACTGGATAACCTTTTAACATTCTGTCTCGTTCTAAAAAGCAAATTTATAATTCTGTGATTTTACAGATCCATAGAATTATAATTTTGTATATTTGATAGTGGGAGGGTGGCACAGTCACTTGAAGCAACTGGTGAGGTTTGGCGCAGGGTAGACAGTTGTAGGAACCCCCTTCTAGTTAATGCAGGTCCTTTGTAAAGGAATTTATGAACCTGAAAAGTTAGACTGGCAAAAAGAAATTTCTTGTTGGAACTGAGAAGTTGGCCTTTGTCAGGAAGACTGACATCCTTAGTGGCAAGGTCTGGACAGAGAAGTAAAGGTCTAGCAGAGGAATTCTGGAAGAGAAATAAAGTTCTTAGCAGAGAAATCCCGACTGAGAGATAAAGAGGTTTGGGGTCCTGTTAGGGAAATAGGTGAGATAGATAAAGAGGAATTAATGCTGAGAAGAGAATGTCATTTCAGCGGGCAGAGTGTCCTCAAAGGCAGCTATGCCAAGAAAGATCTCTTGGCTGGCATGATTCCTGCTTTGGCCTCTCTGCAAGGAGTTGAGTCCAGTTGTCCCTTTTTATAATTGAAACTTTAGCTAGAGGCTAGGGGCAGTTTGAGTTGAAATCAGATAGAGATCCCTAGACTAATCTCCAACTCAATAAAGGGTGTAATCAGTAGTGAGTATTATCAATGGAGGTGTGCAGATCTCCAGGATAACAGAATGAAGCTATTTGCCTTGATTCCCTGGGGCAAGTCTTTTGCAGAAGCAAGGGTTCAAGGAAAATTTCTCCTTCAAGGAGTTTCTACCTGATTCCCCCCTCCCAAATCAAAGAGAGACAGTATTGGGAATCCCCCCATCACAATCATCTAAAGCTTCGCTACATTCTCCAAAACATTTTGTAAATGGATAATAAGAGGACAGAAAGGTAAGTTTACTTGCTTTGTTTCACAAATAACATTATTAGTAAATATTTATTTAATTAATCAATCTCAGCCTGTTATCTTAAAACAATGGTATTGTAGCACCTTCCTCAAAGAATTTTTGTGGGGATCAAGTGTATGTTTGCATTTGCAAACTTTGATATAGAGGAGGACTATAATAATTACATATCCTTGTCCACATATTTCTTTCTCCAATCAATGGTGGCCTTTTTAAAGATCAAGATAATGAATTCCCAATTCCTATATTTTTGCCCACCTGCATTTTTGATTTCCTTCACAGGCTAACTGTACAATATTTCAGAGTCTAATTCTGTTTGTACAGCAAAATAACGGTTTGGACACGTATACTTATTTTGTATTTAATTTATACTCTAATATATTTAACATGTATAGGTCATCCTGCCATCTAGGGGAAGGAGTGGAAAAATTGGAACAAAAGGTTTGGCAATTGTCAGTGCTGTAAAATTACCCATGCCTATAACTTGTAAATAAAAAGCTATTAAAATTAAAAAAAAAAAAAAAAAAGATCAAGATAATGGAAAGTTACATTCTAAATGAAAAGAAAATCTATTTACCCCATGATAATGAGGTAATTATCTTTAATTGAAGTTGGAAAGAAACATTTTGAAATGAATCCCTCACACATCTGTGGCAACTTGGCACACTCATGGAGTTATCTTGCCAACCTTTTCTCCCTAGAATTCAAGGATGCCTCTGTGAAGCTCAAACTGCTTGAGATTGAGAACTGTTCCTCTTCATCTCCTAAACCCAATATCAACATTAATGTGAATAAACAGGTATTTAAGCTTCACTTTTGTGAATTTGTGCATTTTCTACAACTTCTTAGACTTTTTTCTCCTCAGCTAGGAAATCTATGTAAACACTGAGCTCATGGATTGCTGCTTCAGATTTCTTTCATCATGTTAAAGTAGAAATGGAATTTTGGGCTGTTTTTGAAGGAGAAGAGAAGTGTTATCTAGTAAACTTGAAGAAAAAATAAAACTGGCATCTAGCAGGACCCAATTTCTCCTTCATCCTCCACCAGAACCCAGTCCAAACCTTCTTGCCATTGCTCCCTTTCTTTCTGGTCACATATTGACGTCCTCTTTACTGCTAGTGGGACACAAAAATCAAACATTTCTAGATCCTGCAGTTGGTCTTTTATTCTTAGGACCATTAGTTCTTTTCCTTTACTCTCTCCATCATGCCTTCTCCTATTAGAGAACCAAGATTGTCTTTTTTGACTTGTGTCTACCATGGTGTATTTTTTTTTTCTTAAACATGTTCAGCAAGATTACATTTTGGTAGTAAAGATACCATGATATGTTCTTAAGGAAGCTAATAAACTATTAGTGAGCCCTTTCTTCATTTTTAGGCATATACCAACCATTCTAAAATTCTTATATGGCTCAAAGTCAAACTTAGTGATACATAGAACTAAGACTACATGGTGGCTCAAGACAAGCTAGTTCTTCTCTCCTTAGCAGAGCTTTTGGGATCTGATACTACTCAATCCAACCTAATTTTCTATGTATGACAAACATGTATTCTTTTAGTTTTCTTATCCCATTGAATCCTTGACTGCCTAAGGAAAAAAACACCTATTGGGGGTGCTTTAACCAATATATTTGAAAGCAAACATTTATACAAGATAGTCTCCAGGGCATTCTTTGTTTGTAGTAAGAATTTGGAACTCCTGGGAGTCAAGTATCCTAGAAAGAAGGGGTAGCCACTTAATGTGCCTGATTATCTATGCCTGAACTTTCATAAATCTGACTTTTATGACTGCCTAAAATGAGGTATTCTTTATCTGAGATGTTAACATAAATTTTTAATTTCTAGGAAGAAGTTGTGAAGTTAACAGAGAAATGTCTTAATAATGTCATTGAGAGTCCCGGGTTACCTTCTTTGAGGATTCCTCCAGACATCAAGAGCAACATCTTAAAGGCTCAAGTAGAAGCAGTTCATAAGGTAACAAGGAATCTTTCCTTTGATTGCTTTGGAGTAGAGGAGGCTTTTCCAGCACAGTTTTATTGTATTATGCATGAAATTTTAAAAACTCATCAAAACTGACTGGAGATTGTCATTTATTGGCTACTCTGTCAAACATCCTTCCATTCCTTATTCTGATCTCAATGTTTTTGTCTTTTTCATGGATTGCAGAAATTGATTGGTCATAATCTATATCCTTGGAAGGAATTCCTAACTCATTGAGATTGTAGATATGTTAGAGTTTTTCTTTTTTTTTTTTTATGCCACATCCTTGGGATCTCCCCTTTCCTATCAAGGTATCCCATTTCCCCTTGTTTAAATTATTTCTTCCATAAGAAATCCAACAACTAAATAGGGAAAAAAGGTAGCACAACGTAAAAATTACGTTTCCCTGCTTTACAGTTACACTGCTTAACAACTGTTTGTTTAAATCTTTGTGTAAAGTAAGTCCTTAAAAGATAAAGATTGGATTATTTTGTATTTTCTAAACTTTGTCTAGTTCACTCATCATATAAATAATATTTTAACCAGTCATATTCTTTTTCTTTTTTCACTTTCCTGTTTTTTTTTGGTTTTATTTTTTTTTTTTCCCTTTAGAATAAGGATTTAGGAAAACTATGATATATTTACATATTAGCAGATTTTTTTCTGCAGCTTTTTTTATTATTTCATTTGGGTATAGGATTGTTCAACATTAAATACTAATACTTTGGAAATAGTTGACTTAAAAAAAAAAAAAAAACAGCAGCCAAAAAACAATATTCGCTTGCTTACTAATCTAAGGAATTACTGGAAACTACCCCAACCAGATTCTCATGATTTCTTTCTTCTTCTTCTTCTTCTTCTTCTTTTTTTTTTTTTAAAGGTTACAAGAGAGGATGATACATTGAGTCATAAAAACGCCAATGTTCAAGATAATGTTTTCAGGTATTGTTCTGACTAAAACAGACTAAAACATCTTTTAAAAAAAATTCTTATACATTCTTTGCATCTCAATTCCAGTTCATCATCATATCTTGCCAATTTTTGTACTGGGAATATCTACTTTTTATCCATTTCCATGGCAAGCACCCTACAAGATGACTTACTCTCTCTAAGATTCAGTTTTTTCATTTACAAATGCAATAACAGTATTTTTTCCTTAGTATGTACTTCAGTAGGTTATAGTAGTCTCAAACAAAGTGTTTTCTGTAAAACACTACATATGTAAGTGAGGACTTATGATTTTGTCTTGTAAGAAATTCACAGCATGTCACCTCCCTCTACAAATTCTTAGCAGCTGCCTATAGTTTTTAGTTTTAAAGAGTTTCTGGGACCACTGAGTGGTTAAATGACTTGCTCATGGCTTCCTATGATCAGAAACAACACTTGAACCCAGGTCTTTTTAATTTCCCTTTTTGCACTCGACCTTGCTGTTTTCTCATATGTGTATTATGTATTATGTAATTGCGTAATTCCATGCTCTGTTAGATGAAATCTAAATTTTTCTTTTTTCTTTCTTTCTTTCTTTTTTTTTTTTTTTTTGCTGAGGCAATTGGGGTGAAGGACTTGCCCAGGGTCACACAGCTAGGAACTGTTGAATGTCTGAGATCAGATTTGAACTCAGATCCTCCTGACTTCAGGGCTGATGCTCTATCCACTGCACCACCTAGTTGCCCCCAAATCTAAATTTTTCATCTTAGTTTTTCAGCATGCCCTTTCCATTTTATCACTGTGTTTCTTATTACTTATTACTTCAAACATGAGCTCTCTTTTGCAGCCAGTAAACTGTTTTTTCTGTCCTCTTTTTATATTTTTATTCCTGTCTCCTTTTTCTTTAACAATGCTTTTTCTCTTTTCTATGATATCATTGTTCCATTTCTTGTAAGAGCTTCTCCTCTAAAATCCTATTTAAAATTTGTCTCTTCCAGGAATGTTTCTTCTAATTAACTTCTCATGTATTTCCAACCAATTTTGTCATAATACTTAAAGAATTTACAAAGCCTTTGCACATTGCAGATGCTTTAAGAAGTAATATTGGGGCAGCTAGGTGGCGCAGTGGATAGAGCACTAGCGTTGAAATGAGGAGGGCCTGAGTTCAAATCTTGCCTCAGACATTTAACACTTCACACTTCCTAGGTGTGTGACCCTGGGTAAGTCACTTAACCCCAATTGCCTTAGCAAAAAAAAAAAAAAAAAAAAAGTAATATCAAATGGAAATATATTTAGAAGAATTACAGGTGTTTAACCTATAACAGATTGTTTTCTGTGGGAGGAGGGAGAGGTAGAAAAATTTGGAACACAAGGTTTTGCAAAGGTGAATGTTGAAAACTACCTTTGAATGTATTTAGAAAAATAAAAAGCTATTAAAAAAAGAAGTAATATTGACTATCAGATTGTAGATTTTTAAGTAGTTTAAAATAACCTCATTCTGTACTTTTCTTTTAAATAGGCTATTTCATTGTGTTTGTTGTTGTTGTTGTTGTTTGGCTTAGTTTGGTTTTGGGCTTTTTGGTGACAGGCAAGGAGGGGAATATAATTTCTAGATGTCCCCACACACAATACCTTCTTCTTCTTTGGATTTTGAGTTAATGAAATAGCTTTTGGTATTATCTCAAAGTAGAAAAAATCTTGGGTTAAATGGCTGGATGGGAAATTAAAACACTTTCCAGGAGTTAGATCTAAATGGAATCTTCAAGATCAAGTCTGACCTTTTCACTTTTATAAGTGAAGAATCTTCATCTATAGTAGAGAGATGATTTGCCCAAAGTGACTCAGCTAAGATATTAGGATTTAGAGGTAACAGAAATCTTAGAGTTCATCAAAGACAATCCCTTCATCCTACAAATGAAGAAACTGAAGGCCAGAGGGGTGAAGTCACATGTAATAAGTAGTACAATCATGGTTTGAAGCTAGCTTCTCTGCTTTAAGATCTAACCTCTTTCCTCTTGTTCTCTTACTCTAAATCATAGAAGTGGATGTTTAACTTGCATCTTCTGACCAGTCAAATAGCAAGTTTTTCCTCCTGAATCATTTTTTCTTGTCCCCACATAGAAGAAGAGAATACAGTTTTTGATTAGTGAGAAGATACAATACTGCATTGCCTAATGTAATCAAAGGAGAAAATATCAGGTTTTTTTTTTTTCCAGATCAATCAATTCTGATTTCCAATCAGAAAATATATCTATTGTAATCCTTTTACATCCTGTTGTTTTGTCCAGTCTCTAGCATTATTTCTAGTACTTTCTTTGGTTAAAGTAGTATAAAACTATTGTGTAGTAATGTAGCATATTTGACATTTTGTAAATGTTCACATTGTGATTATTTTATCCCTGTGTGTTAGTACATATGTGTATATATGTGTACTGCATGTACAAAGAACTAAATAATAACATAATGATTGATTTGAACATAGAAGGGATCTTAGAAACCATCTGGTCCTGGAGTACTTAACCTTTTTTGTGTCATGGACCTCTTCTTAGAATGTTTTTTAAATGCATAAAATAAAAATACTTAGTATTCTAATGGAAACCAGTTTTGTTAAAATAGTTTTGTATGTGTATATTTATATGTATGTATGTGTGAGAAAAGTCCCTGAAGAGGACTCTCTTATTTTATATTTTTTGGGAAATAGTATTTTATTTTTTTCCAATTACATGTAAAGAATAGTTTTCAACTTTCACTTTTTATAAGATTTTGAGTTTCACATTTTTTCTTTGGCCCATCACCCTCTTCAAGATGGCCAGCAATAGAAGTTATATATGAGAATTCCCGTAAACATATTAAAATAAACATACATATACATATATATGTATATATATATATATATAAATCAAATTCATGGGCCATAGGTTATGAACTCTTGATCTAATCCTAGATGAAGAAACTGAGAAAGTGAAAAGTCAAAGAATTTGTCAAGGTTACCCAGGTAGTAAATGAAAGAGCTGGATTTGAAATTAATTCATCTGACTCCAAATCTCATCTTTGTTAATTGAAGGAAGTTTTAATCTGATAAAAGTGAAAGTTATAATGTTAGGTGCTTTTTTCTATCCTTAATCATTTCTCTTTGGAACTCTGTTGGTCCTTCTTAACCTACTAATTCTAGTCCTTCTTTGACCTAGCTATGTCCTGGAATGTGTTACCATCATTGCAGTAATAGAACCCCATCCCCCACCCCCTTTCTTAGATATGCAGCAACATGCACCTAAAATGTTTTTGTATTAAGCTTATGAACTACAGTAGAGTTTCTAACATTCTCATGAGTGTGTTAAGATAGTGTTTCAATGCCATTTAATACACTGGTGAGTTATTATCAAAGATTGGTCACAACCTCATTGTGATGCCAGAACATTTAATCTTAGAGCTTTAAGATACTTCAAAGTAAATTCTATGGTGCAAAAAGTTTCCTGGCTCTGTGGTAAAGCTGGTTATCCATAGTATTGTTCTTTTTCTTTGGGTGGATTATTATTTTTTTAATTTAAAGCTTTTTATTTTCAAAATACATGCAAAGATAGTTTTCAGCATTCACCCTTGCAAAACCTAGTGTTCCATTTTTTTCCTTCCCTTTCCCCCATCCCCTCCCCTAAATGGCAAGTAGTCCATTATATGTTAAACATGTGCAGTTCTTCTATACATATTTCTACAATTATGCTGTCCATGAAAAATCAAATCAAAAAGGAAAAAAATGAGAAAGAAAACAAAATGCAAACAAACAACAACAAAAAGAGTGAAAATATTATATTGTGATCTACACTCATTTCCTACAGACCTCTCTCTGGGTCTCTATCACAAGACCATTGGAACTGGCTTAAATCATCTCATTGTTGAAAAGAGCTACATCCCTCAGAATTGATTGTTGTATAATCTTGCTGTTGCTATGTACAATGATCTCCAGTTCTGCTCATTTCACTTAGCATCAGTTCATATATAAAGGCCTTTCTGTAATCATCCTGCTGATTGTTTCTTATAGAACAATAATATTCCATAATGTTCATATACCATAACTTACTTAGTCATCCTCCAATTGATGGGCATCTGCTCACTTTCCAGTTTCTTGCCAGTACAAAGAGGGCTGCCACAAACATTTTTGTACATGTGGGTCCCTTTCCCTCCTTTAGTATTTCTTTGGGATATAAGCCCAGTAGTAACACTGCTGTATCAAAGGATATGCACAGTTTGATAGCCCTTTGGGTTTCATATTGCTCTCCAGAATGGTTGATTGATTCACAAATCCACCAACAATGTGTTAGTGTCCCAGTTTTCCCACATCCCCTCCCAATATTAATCATTAACTTTTCCTGTCATCTTAACCAATCTGAGAGGTATGTAGGGGTATCTCAGAGTTGTCTTAATTTACATTTCTCTGATCAATAGTGATTTGGAGCACCTTTTCACATGACCGAAATGGTTTCAGTTTCTTCATCTGAAAATTGTCTGTTCATATCCTTTGACCATTTATCACTTGGAGAATGGTTTGAATTCTTATAAATTTGAGTCAGTTCTTTAGTGTTGGTCTTCTTGACTCCTTAAGTAAGAACTGAGTAGGCAAGAGTGCAAATATTTACATTCCTAAAACCTGCAAATATGTAGGAATGTGAATACTGTTAAAACTTGTGAGCTTTTCGTCCTTTCGTAAGAATAGAAGCTCTCTATTCCAGGACTTAATGGTGACAATAAAGATGATATGTAGATGCCACAAAAAGTATGTGTTAATAATAGAACTGGGTATAAAGTCATTCCTCTCTAATAGTGCACAGTACTTTTTCTTTGATTTTGATGGTCATCGTTATTTGGAGTTTGCCCTTGTTTCTAAACTATTCAAACAACTTGTTTCCCAGAGGGTATGATTTATTTTTATTGGGCAGAATCTGAACTTGTCTGTGAATAATATTTTCACAGAAGTAGTAGAATCATTAGTCTCATATCACCCCAAGTTTACTTTTTCATGTACAAAGAATTTTTTACATTCAAAAAAAAAAAAATTGAGTCCTAAATTCTTTCTCTCCTTTTCCTGCTGTTCCTTGAAGTTGTAAGCAATCAGATATAAGTTATACAGGTACAATCATGTAAAATATATTTTCATATGGATTAGTCATTTTGTTTAAAGGAAAGAAGGGAAAAACAGTATGTTTTGGTCAGCATTCAAATTACATTGGCTCTTTCTCTGAAGACAGATAACATTTTTCATTATGAGTCCTTTGTGATTATCTTAGATCATTGTATTGAGATAGCTATGTTATCTAAAATTGATCATCATATAGTATTGCTATTGCTTTGTATAATGTTCTCTTGATTTTGCTCACTTCACTCTGCTCAGTTCATGTCTTTCCAGGTTTTTCTGAGAGCATTCTGATCGTCACTCCTTAGGGCACAGTCGAATTCCATTACAAGCATACAACAATATACAATTTGTTTAGCCATTCCCAGGTTTCCTTTTGAAAAATTACTAGAAACTTCCAAATCTCCTATTTTGGCTTTGAGGAAATTAGTGCTTTATTTCATGGAAATTAGAAGCAAAGCCAAAGTGAACTCAAAAAAGTGGCTTTGAAGATTGTAAATAAAGAAAATCAAATATGAAGCCTGATGGAGAGTGTTGGGAAATTCAGCATATATGTTTATGATACTCCAGGTGTGAGTTCCAGCTTAAGCTGCCAGTACCTAGTAGAAGCTTTCAGGACAAGGTTATAATTGTCATTAAAGCACCTTGTTTCAGTCATTGATAATCCTGGTGACCTCTCATTAGTATTATTCATTGCTCTGAGATCACCACTAGAATTAATCTTCATGGAATTAGTAATCCCTGCAGGCTTTTCTAGAGCATAGTTAAAGAGAGTAGAACCCAGTAGACACTCCCAGCTGTAGTAATAATGGGGAGAGGGTTGATTTTTGTACAAACTGATTCCATTCCATTTAATTATCCTTCTACTAGACCATGACTTCATTAATAAAGCATTTGAGACACTTCTCTTGATTTCATAGGACCTTTGTGACACTAAAAATATTTCTCTTTTTCTTCTACAGCACTGTTTTAAAAGAAGATAACAAAGTTTTCAGTCCAGGAAACACAACCATTCTCACACATCCAAATGTTGTGGAAGATAATTCTGTCCTAAAGGTAAGAGAATAATGTATCAAGATCATCTGAAGCCTGACAGATGTGCAAACTGAAGCTCAGAGAGATTACGGCTTAGAACTTTCAGACCAGTGTACTTCCTGTTATGTCAAGATATTTTAACTTGGTATTTGGGGATCTGTTTCTTTTTAAGGGACAGCTATGTAGTTGTAGGTCTGAAATTCCTCAACCAAAGGAGTTCTTAGCCTCCCTCTACCTTTATCTCCAACCGAAGATCAAGCTAATTGTATCAAACAAAGAGGCAGGGATCTCCATTATAATGTTATGAATGGTTTCATAATCATAATAGATTACTTACATAGGGGCTGTCTGGGGGCAGCTGCCAGAGAGTTCATCGGATTTCAGATCCCCACCATGTAGTCTAGGACAATAGTCAGAGTATTCAGTGGATCCCTGCCAAAAAAAAAAAAAAAAAAAAAAGAAAAGAAAAAAGGAAGAATTGCAAAATGTCATTACATATGTCCTTGTGAATTTGCATTATACTCAGCAAGCAATTTTAATTTTGGGTCTGGGTCCCAGGGCTTGGGCAACATGCCAGTACCTTTGTTATATCTTGTTATGGATCGCACCTAGTTACTATTCCTTGTTATGGGTTTTTACCCCAAAAGGGACTCCACAAGGCCATGTGTTGATCAATTTGATTAAGTTTCCAGGTATACACAAAGTTTTTTGCTAAGTATTGTGTCATTGCAATAGTTTTCTCTCCCCCCTCCCCCCCCCCCCACTTTGGAATGGCTTTCACCCCATTAGTATGGCTTTCACCAATCAGGATCCTATAGTAGTACAATAGATACGAATGCTGGCCTAGAGTCAGGAAGATTCCTCTTGAATTCAAATCAGGCTTCATTCACTAGCTGTGTAACTGGGAAAGCCATTTAACTCTGTTTTTCTCACTTTCTTCCATCTATAAAATGAGTAGAAGAAAGAAATAGCAAACCGCCCCACTATTTTTGTCCAGAAATGGGGTCACAAAGAGTTAGACACAATTGAAGCACAACTGAGCGTGAACATTCTTTTTAATATGTTGATATTTATATTTTAACATAATTGGTTTCCTTTATAAGTTTAAAAACATTATTTTGAAAATTGCAAGACTAGTAAATGTTAAATGTGTTAGAACCTCTGTTCTAAGCCATACTGACTCTTATGTTCTCAAGTTCTTCAAAGTCTGGGATATAAAACTGAATCACTAAGATGAAATTTCAAATTTACGTTGAGATTCTAATTTATATGGATTGCTTCTGATGGTCTGTATATCCACTTATTCTATTTTCAAGTAGTCTCTTGCTTGTAGATTCCCCAGAGTCCTTCTTTCCTAGCAGTTTCTTCAGTTCCTTTTTGAGTTTTTAGTTATTGGATCTTCTGTTTAAACTCATATCTTCCTTTATTAAAATATATACATGCTTAATACTCAATAAATCCTTGTTAATTAAATGAATAATGAAGGCCCCAAAAGAATTATCCCCAAGAGATCATCATGTCATCAAACATGTGAGCTACTTGAGAGCAAGGGCTATTTTTTGCCTTTCTTTGTATCTTTTCTGCTTAGCACAGTGCCTGTCATCTATGTTGTACTTAAAAGTTTTTTGAATGACTTTGTAATTTCAAATTCTAGCAGCAAAATTAATTTCTTTTAATCACTATGTACTTCTTTGTGATCAAGTTCTGGGAGAGATAAAAAAAAAGTTTAGATAAGAAGCATGATAGCTTCCCTACTATTATATGGATATGGACTATGGATTATAGTCTAGGAGGAAATGAAATACCTAATTATGCTCCAGTATTTTGCTGAATCTTTGATTTCTTTGATGTAAGTACTTGCTCAAATGATTCAGATTCCAGCATGTCCTTGCCCTCCTATTCTGTGTGGCTCTCCTGAGCCTTCTAATATTTGTACCTGAGCAATCTGACCCATTGGTTGTTTTTCACTTTTGCTCAGTGACTGTATTTTTTCTTCTACATCATTCATGATATCTTTAAGGCCACTTCTTGGTTAAATTTGCCACTGTTTGTGCTCATCAGATTTCTGAATAAACTATAATTTGATGATCAGATTGTGTTGTTTTGTGTTTCAGTCACATAGCATGACTGATTGAATATTAGTGTTGAAAGTTCAAGTTTTTTTTATTTCAAGGAGAACCTTGTGCTCATCAAAAGTAATGTATAATGTCCCAAAAGCACTCTAACACACTCTATCCTATTCAGTTCTGGTCCCAGGAAATTGTAAATGTTCACCATCTTGGTTTATGATATATATACTACTGAACCAGCACGATACCAAGGTTCAGCAAACTATGCCTGAGGGCCAGTATAGCCTTCTGCCTGTTTTTGCATGGCTTGAGCTAAAAATGTTTTTTACAATAATGTTACATGTTTACAATAATGTTAAACAGGCAGAGAAGGCCAGATTTGGCCCTTTGGTCATAGTTTGCTGACTTAGAGATGTGTATGTGTGTGTGTGTGCGTGTGTGTGTGTGTATAATAACATATCATACTCTAGATCTTAGAAATTCTTCAAGATGCTTTTTTCCCCATGTACATAGTAAGGTAAACTCTTTTAAGTGATTATTACTTTCACTTAAGATGTTTCTCAGTATTTAAAAGTTGTTGCAGTCAATATGTCATCCACAAATAAAACCATGTGTAGCAAGTCCCTTTTCCATTTGGATTCTGTGCTGGATACAGTGGAAAATGCCTTTAGCAACCATAGTTTCCTTGTTTTTGTATTTTACTTAATATTAATAATTAGTCTTCTAATTATTATCTAATCTAATAATAATCAGTCTTCTGTTTTAGTTTTTAAGGCTGCTTCTGTGATTTTGATGTGAGGGAAATACTTTGCTGGCATTCTTTCCCTGAATCAAATGCTATTTTTTAAACAACAAATAATATATGGGATTTTGTATTCTCTACCTCTTTCAGCCAGTTGTGTAACTATAAAAATATCTGCTATAGAATATCCTTTCTATCCCTATCTGTTTCTTTTTCATGCTTTCTTTAAAGAATCCTTAAGGAATATGTGTGGAAATGATTTTCTTCAAAGTTTTATGGAGTCAGTTACAAATATTTTTCTGATCTCAGAATTCAAGAAGTACAGAGTTGGAAGGAATCACAGAGACCATCTTGTGCAACCTATGTCTTATATCCTGTCTATAATCTGCTAAATAAGTAGCCATCCAGCTTTGACTTAAAGACCCCGAGGGAGGACACCTCTGTATGATTTAATAAATGAGCTTATATTCTAAATTGGTAATGCTTTTGCCTTGCACTTCAACTCTCTACTTGGCAAGGATTGTAGATTATAGATTTAGAGTTTGAAAGGAATTTTTAGAATTATTTAGGAAATATGTGAAAGTGGGCTCTAAAGATAGGTGGCATCAGATTGCCAGGGCAGGGGGGAAGGAAGAAAGCGGAAAGAATGCCAGAATAAGGAGTTTGAACTCTAGGAAATTTGGAACCACTGAAAATTTTTGAAGAGTGCCAAAAAACACAGTGCCTGACATAAAATAGATGCTTAATAAATGATTGTTGATTAATTCTTCCATGTAATGCAATTTATTTTTATCTTCTGGTTTCCATTATAATAAGAATTCCAATAGTGATATAATTCCATTCTTCTAGTAGTATTTTGACTTATTGGACAATTACTGGACTCATTGGATTTATATTGAGCAAAGTTCAATATAGTACTAACAGTTAAATTGTCATATATTGTATCTTATATTTCTGATTTTTGTGTGCTCTTCACTCCCTTTTCTGCTTTTATTTTCATAGAATAGTAATACGTGATCTGCGTGTGATTTCAAGCAGTATAAAATCCAGAGCCTGAATGTCAGTGTGCTATAATCAATTGAATTATACATATGTTATAACCATTTTGCAGTTTTTATATTTGTCCTTTTTCCTTCTACAACATTTCCACCAAAATTACATAAACAAATTAGAAACAGAAGTGGACTCTGAATTACTCAAGTCATTGTACAGTCAATGTTTTAATTTTTAAAATGTGGTTGATAGTAAGTGGTTTGTTGCAATAGTCTCCGGGTTTATATGCAAAAATTGAGCAAACACAGAAAAGCTCAGTGAACATAATCTTCTATGAGGAGACTTTTTTTTTTTTTTCCAAATAGGAAATAAAATGAAAGAGTCAAGTTAAGATTTTGCTTGAACAGAGAAGTTGGAAAATTTCCAAGACTCTTCATGGCAAGTCCTCCACTCCCAAAAGTTGGTTTATTCATAGATTCATAGACTTCTGTGTCTTCTCTTGATCACAATTTTAATTCTCTAGTTCTCAGTATAGTGTTATCTCCTCCATGGAGCTCATAAGTTTACGTGGAATAAACACCCAATATGATTTTATGACCAATTTTGAACCAATAGTTTTAGAACTGTAGAATTCACATTGTAATTTTGATCCAGTAGCTTTTAGAAATCCTTTTTGTCTATTACCTTCCATCCTGAATCGTATGCCTTGATGTCCAAGGGGTAAAACACCAAGCATAGTATTTGAGGTCACAAAAGTTGGTTTAAGAAGTTAATAGAAATTATGTCATCTTATCTAAGTTCTTAGTGTGGACTAGATTCTCCCTACTCCTCAAGTGTAACAAAAGTTAAAAAGCCAGCATAATTTAAGAGTATTCCTATTTCTTTAATAGAAATAACCCAAACCAGCCTGGATCATATTGACAAATTGAGGGGGAACTTGGGAAATAAATTTGTTTGTAATAATGATTTTGTCTTCCATAGAGTGCTACTGATGAGTTGGATGCCCTGCTCTCATCCTTAACAGAGAATCTGATTGATTTAGCTGCTGTACCTCCGGTAAAGTGTAGTTCAGAAATTTTTGTTTGTTAAAAATGGGGGAGGGGCATCTGTTTAATGAACAATTCTAGCTTTCTTCTTGACAGCTATTTCCCAGAAATAAATATCTAGTCAAACATGCTAGTCAATTTTTTTGAGTTCTTACTATTGTGTCCAAATATCTCTGTTAAGAGTGCTATAGACAATTCAGAAAAATTTAATATATGAACTCTGTCTTTAGTAGGTTATGCTCTAGATGAGAAAATAAGGTATATAGAAAACTTAATCAAGCTACAAATGATGAGGCAGAGTTTTAATGAGTTTTACTGACTCATAAAAGAATGGAAAGAACTTGAAGTTCAAGTTTGCTTATCACTTACTAGTTATATGACTATGAATAAGTTACTTAACTTAGAAACTTAGTTTTCTTACATGTAATATAGGACTAATGTAGTCATGGAATAAACATAAATGTTAGCTGTTTTTATCATCAATAGTAAATGCTATGGAAAAACAGATTTAATGTCGACAGATCAAGGTAAAAATGTCTCTGAGATATTCATATGGCCATTAGATCAGGCCAAATCACATTTAGAAAGTTATGTCAAATCATGACTGAACAGAAATTTTTTGACAGCCCTAACAAAAAGAAAAGCCTTTTTTTGAAGACCTTCAGAGAAAAAGATACCCACTACCTTCCATGAAAACCCATTCCACTTTTGGACAGCCCCATTTCTTAGGAAATTTCCTAATTGGAAACAATGTCAATTTGATGTTAACTAGAAAGTTCTCAACATATGGTCTTAAGTCATCTTGTACATTACTAATCTCATCTTCCAAAAGTGATGACATGGGATCTAATGTGTAACATTTGATACAGAATTTAAAAATCAATTTGTATATAAAATTTGTCATTTCTAATGTAATACATATGAATCAGCATAGATCCAGAACAGGTAAAACAAAATATCAGGCCAATATAATACATATTTATTGATAACCTATTATTTGTAGTATACTTATATTAGCTATTAGAAAGTATAAGACATGACTCTTGTCTTAATGGAGCTTGCAGTCTAGCAAAGGGAAATACAATTATATAATAATTATAATATAAAAAAAGAGTGTCAGGGTGCTACTATTCAGTGTGATTCAGAAGAAAAATGTTTCTAGGAAAATTAGAAAAGATTATATGGATATGAAAGAATTAAATAAATAGTGTTGGGAGAGCTAGATCAGAAAAACGATTGATACAGTGTTGCAAAAATGAACAATTTTGAAAGTCTTTAAAGATGCTGATCAGTATGATTAACCAACATTTCAAAGGCTCATTGATGAAGAATTCTGCTGTGCTCCTGACAGAAAGAATGGACTAAGTATTCAGAATAACATAACTAAACATTGGACAGCTGGGTAGTACAGTGGATAAAGTGCTGGGCCTGAAGTCAGAAAGACTCATCTTTGTAAGTTCTTATTTAGCTTCAGACACTTAGTTATAGACTGTGATCCTGGGCAAGTCACTTAACCATATTTGCTTCAGTTTCTTATCTGTAAAATGGGCTGGAGAAAGACATGTCAGACCATTGAGTATCTTTGCTAAGAAAACTCCAAATGAGATCACAAAGAGTTGCACATGACTGAAATGATTGAACAACACATATTCAGAATGAGATATATTTTTGAATTAGCCCATATAAGAGTTTGTTTTGCTTCACTATATTTATTGTAAGGATATAGAGTTTGTAGAAATTGTGGGAGAAGAAAAAATGCTTAATGATTGAGAAAAAGATTTTTAATTTAAAAAAGCAATATTGGGAAATCAAGGTCATTCCAGTTGAAAGGAATGCTTAAGAAAAGGCACAGTGTTGGGAAGATTGAAACAACTTCCAGTAATACATTCTGACTGGAGCACAGAATGAAAGGAAGAACTGAAGAATAAGGACAGGTGGAGAGATTGAGTCTAGAATATGCAGAGTGTTGAAAATTGGGATAAATAGTTCATACTTTAGTCAGTAAACAATGGGAATCCCTTTAATGGTTCTTGTGTGTATGTGGAGTTGGACAGATGATATGATCAAAGCTGTGAATAATTTAATATGAAAGATTAGAGTGGAGTAGGAGAGGTGTCCTATTAGAAGTCTACTGCAGTAGTCCGGGTGAGAGCTAAAAAAACCCCTCAGCCATGGTGATCATTGTGATAATAAAGAAGAGAGCCTCATTTTAGAAAAGACATTGCCCTGTCTTTGCCAGGCTGAGGGACCTGGTTATTACATGTAAGGATCAGTTGGAGAAACTGAGTATGTTCAGCCAAGAAAAGATGTGGTGGAGAGTAGGGGAGGCATGAAAGCAGTTCTCATCTCAAGACATGCACATGGGACTAGATTTGTTCTACTTGTTCCTAAAAAGAAAGAATAAGATGCAATGGATAGATATTTCAGAGAGACAAATGTGGGCTCTGTGTAAGGAAAACTTTATAAATTAAGCTGTACAAAATTGGAATAGATTATTTGGATAAGAAAAAGTTTGTAGTTAAGGATGTCAAGTTTTATTTTCCAATCTTGAGTGATAGGGAAGATTATATCATTAATATAAATCTAAATATAAATGAGTAGTTGGATAGATTTTTCAAGGTAAAATGAGGTATTAGATTATGTTGAATCTGTAATGACAGCTGGATATACAAGTGGAACTATCCACCAGGCAGATGAAAGTGCAATTTGGAATTTTGACACATGGAAATGGATACTGGTGACTATCAAGAGAAAAGAAGAAAGCTGAAAAGAGTGCTCTGAAGAAAAAAAAAATCTTTATTTGGGTAAAGGAAGAACAGATTCCTTTCCTCTCTCAAAAAAAAGAGATATTGGGAGAATTAGGAGAATAGTGTGATATAATCTAAGAGAAAAAATTTGAACAAAGGTAGTCAGTAGTGTCAAACGCAGCACAGGCCAAGGATGAAGAATGAGAATTGACCCATGGATTTAGTCACTAGAAGTTATTTTTGGACAAATATAGATCTCCAGTAGTGAAAGTAAATAACATCTATTGTCCTCTTTTCAGTCAGTATTTATTTCCTAGATCACTTTCTCTATCCACTCCCAAATATGAGAAGATCCATTATTAAAATAATAAATTAGGCAATGAAGGTCAGTGCAACAATACTACTATTACGACAAAGACTATGTGAAATATCATCTTCACCACTGAAATAACAAGAAAAATTTTTGTCAGCCTGCAACAATTGGGCCAGATGTGATTTCTCTCCTTTTTTGAGCTTTTCTAGTATATTATTTAAATTGCACATATCATCCAATTATCACTTAACTATATTATACTTTATATGTTCACCTATTTTTACTCTATTAGGTTACAAACTCCTAAAGGACAATAGGGTCTGTATCTTTTATAATACAACATTTGTACCTTGTGCCTTCTCCAGTACTATCATTAGCAAATATAGTATATACAATAGATGAAATCAGAGGAAGGAGAGCTTCTGTGTCCGATAATCAGAAGACATTTAATGGACAAGCTAGGATTTGAGCTAGTCAGATTTATAGAAAGAGGGGGGAAAGAACTTGAAGGAGAAAAATGACATGATTTACAAAGTTATGGAAAGAAAAATTCATTTACTAGTAGCAAGTAGAATTGTTTAACTGGAATTTATAGTCTTTGTTGGGAATATCAGAATCTCTATAAATAAAATGTGTCTTGACTTAGAGAACTAAAGCAAGAGCAGCTCAAGTATTTAATGTTTTCTAATGCCAGACCAAAAGAGAGATGCCAGATGACAAAATGGACATCATTTTTAGAACTAGATTGAAATGACATTAAATAAAAATGGTATACTCCAAATGCAGAAAAGTTTGAAACTGGAATAAACTTATTGTTTTCCTTAATCATGATTGATAATTAGAAAATTGTCCATATAAACATGTGCTTTCTCTCTTTTTTCTGCTCTCTGTTGTATGTATTTGTCACAAGTCCTTCTGGTTTCTATCATGGAGACTATAATTAGTTATAATAAGCTAAAATTATAGATTAAAAAATTTAATTCTGCAGACCAGGAAAAACTTCCTTGTTGATAGATTATCTTCTCCTTAGGTTAAATAGAAAGCCTTTGCTACTTTTTGATGACCAGGAACTGCTTCACCTCTGGCAATACCTCATGCAATGTGGGTTAATTGTTATTAGAAGGGATCTTGGAGTTTATTCTCTCCTTGAAACATTCCCTTAAAAACTTGATTATTAACTTTAAAGATTTTTTTTTTTATTATTCTATTCATCATTTAATAGCAGGGAAAGATTTCAGTGCCTTAGTTTAAAAAATGTTTTCCTTCTATTCTTTTAGGTATCTTCCTTATCCTCAGTTACCCCCCGGTGGATTGTGCCAGTGAGTTGTTAATACTTGTGTTTTGGGTGCTAGACAAGCTTTTAGGATTGCCTAAATTTTAAGCATTGTGATCAAAACTTAATAATGACTTAGGAATAACCTGGGTTATTATTATTATTTTTAACATTTCTGTGTACCTTAAATACTCAGAGATGCTGGAAGGAATCCAGAAAAACCTCTGAGGTGGCAAATGAAAAAGCAAAATTCAAAGTAGTTTAAGGGATCTTGCACTATAGCTAAAATTATACTCAAACTATTTTTCGTGTTTTCACCTTATTAACATCCCCTTCCACTCTTTTCTCAAGGATAACTGGTTGTGACTGAAAACCATGTAAGGTAATACTTGGTGGCTGTGGCTGTTTTGATGCCAACATTTTGGTTTGTTGTGTTTTCCTACAGCAAACCAGGACTCTTTCCAATGGAGTTTTAGGGAATGAAGTGGCTCTGGAAAGGAAAGAGCAGTGTGGTGATCCAGAAGTGCTCTCATTGATCGCCCAGCCAGGGCCGTTTCTCGTTGATGCTGTGACCACGTGAGATCTTTTTTTATTGCTCTTCATAGATGATTTGTTCGGAACGGGAGGGAGTGTAATTGAGTGCCACAGAATGTATTTCTTCTCCTTTTATTTTTTAGCTTCTTTCTTCTGACTTGATGAAGACATCTTGAATTTGACTATGATGTCTTGACTTGAATGCATTTGTAGCTTTTATGTAGTTATTGAAACTGCTAGAATGGAATAAAAAAAATGTTACTAAGGTATTTATTGTGTGCCAAGCACAATGCTAAGTCTGTCTTCCTTTGCCTGTTGGCAGCTTGGGAATGGAAGAAGGTTTGTCTATTGCTGAGGAGCAGACAGGAAGAAGTGAGTCATTTGTTCCCAGTAGTGGGTTGGTGGTCAGGGATGTATGTGAAGGGGAATATAGTTCCTATGAGCATAAGTCAAAGAAAGATAAATTTGGTTAAAGAGAGTACCAAAGGGAAAACTCTAATGTTGCTAAATCTTGATTATTGGCACTTTCTGAAGCTTATTTACTGTAGCTAGGAACTATATCTAAATAGCTTTCTGTATTTTAGGCCCTTGTTCTTTAGCTTTTGTTGGGACATTAACCATCCCATTTTGACAAATCTCAAATGGATGGCCTTCATTTTTCCACTTATGACTCCATGTGCCTCTTTCCCCCTCCAGATGGGGGAAAATTTCTGGCATAGAAAATTTTGGTCAGCATAAGAAGATACTTAGTCAATTCTTTCAAGAGAAAAAAAAGACTTAGAAATTAAAATATTGAGAGAAAGCAGTAATACTTTAATTTTATTTTTTAATAAATAGCCTTTTATTAAAGCATAGGTGAATATTGGCCTTTCCTAAATATTTTATGTGCTCTCATATGCATCTTTGAAAAATTCTGTTGAAAGACTCAGTTGAGTGTCAGAGGTGCTGTGCAAGGGGACTTATATGATAACTGAGGTTCTCAGAGAAATTTCTCTAGCTCTTCTAGATGTGTTTCTTGGAAGAACTGTGATTGGACAGTAATTAAATGAGATCTTGGCTAGAAAATCAAGCAAATATAGTCACATAGTGTTGTCTAGCGCCTTTAGTAATCGAGATTCTCAAACATGTTCAAGTTACCCCAAAATGACTTTTGGTTAGCCATAAGAAAGAAATAATGATGTACTCATCAGCTATGAAAGAGATCCTGGGAATTTTTTAATCCTTTACTCTATGTAAATTTCTAACTAGCTGGGTAATTTGATTTCCAGGCCCACACTAGATTAGCAACAGCAAAATACTGAGAAAGCATTCTTATATGCTTTAAAAATATAAGAAACATCTTGGAATCTACTGCAGTCACCTTGGGGACATTATTGGATGTTTACATTGATGACCCTAAGTCATCATAAGAATTTTACATTATATTTTGTGTTAAGAAAGCAGGGATATGTGTATGATATATTCAAGAAAACATTTTTACTAGAATTTGGTTCACATTAATTTTTTGATTTAAATGCTTTCTGAAAATTGTATCTAATGTAGCGAACGCTACATTACACAAATGCTTAAACAGAGCATTACTATGACACGAGTCACGAAAAGCCCTTTCCCTGAAGAGAAAGAAGGGCCAGTCACTGCTTCTGTGCTGAGCCACATCCCAAACTCACGGCTCCTTGTCTTCTCCTTTCAGCTCTGTCCCAGCCTTGGCCGAAGAAGCCTTGAGGAAGCAACGCAAATGTTTGCTCACCACCGAGCTGTGAGCTTGGGCTCGCCCTGCTCCCCATCGCCGGGACGCTTGGCCCTGCCCGGAAGCCCGTCCTGGAACTGCGCGATGGCTGTGAACGTTGTACGGGCTTCGGGGGCCCAGGGAGCTCTCAGCCTTAGCCCCAAACTCCATTCTGACTCGGCCTCAGAAAGCAAGAGTTATCGTCGCCGTCTCTGCTAATAACGCCCACCCCACAGACACGCCCGCTCGCACAGGGACTTTTGTTCTTTCTCTTTGTAACTTCCGAAGCTTTCTCTGGGGAAATACTCTTGGGGGTACCCCAAGTCTGGGACGGCGGGCCTTCTGGCTGGAGGGAAAATGAAGGCGTGTGTGCCCTCTAGTGGTCGTGATAAGTAACTGATTTCACAAAGCTGAGCTGAGCTTTGGTATTGTGCAAACCTTCTGAGTCTTACTGCTTTCTCCTCCCCCCCCTTCCTCCTCTCCCCCCCCCCCCCTTTATAAGCTCCATCCCTTTTTAATCTTATGTTCTTCAGCACCACTGACCTTTTCTGGGAAATACCTGGGAAAGAGCAATTGGTCAGGAATTTGGGGGCATCAATGGGGACTGTACATTTTAGGTAGACAGGACAGAAGAACACCTATTATATAACTTTTGAAGGTCCTAGCAAACTATAGAAAGTGACTCAAATCACTTCATTGACTTATTTTTCTACCAGCCTGACCCAATGTCCTAGTTTATGTTTGCGGGGATAGAGACTTGCAAATACCTATAGAACAATTCCTAGTCCACTTAGCCCTCTCCTTACAAGTATTATGTAAATGTGGACATAAAGGACAATAAGTAATATTTACTTTTTGCTTAGCACATGTTGTTGTTGTCTCTGTGGCTGGGTAGGTTAGTCTGTATCAGGAAAACTGGTACAGACATTTCTTATACTTGTTAATACTGTTTTACACAGGAACATATTCATCTTACAAATAGTTTACATAAGAGAAAAGAGATCTGTAAATACTTTCAACTTATAAAAATATTTCCCCTCATTCCAATCTAATGCATCCACCACTTAGATCATGCTACCTGTCCTGCTTCAATCAGTTTAAGGCAATGTAGGGAATTGTTTGGGTATTAGAGAGTGAACCAATGCTGCTTGTTATTACTGTTAGTACTGTTGTTACAACAGTATTATCCAGATGTGGGGTAGAATTGCAAAAGGGGACCATAGATTCTACCCTAAAAGCATCAAGATAGGCCCTAGGACAAGAGTAGAGACCAAATTAATTTACTGGTTATGTAACCCATCATTGCTGCTTTGGGGGATCTGATGGTAAGTTTTTGCTCTCAAACTCAGGGAAATAAGGAGAAGCACAGTTGCTTCTCAGAGAAGATGATTAGACCACAAACCCATCAGTGCTCTTTTTTGGGCCTAAGTCTATTTTAAAATAAAATCAGAGTTTGTCCACTTAGAGAAGAATAACAACATGTGGGCTGGAAACTAGAAATTTGAGATCTACTTTGGATTAAAGGCCTTTCTTTTATAAATAGTTGAATATTAGTGATTGCTCAAAAAATAATGCAAACATCTCCTATATTCTAAGCCCTATCTAGAAAGAACTACCAATCTAGGAATGAACAGACATTTCAGTAAGAAATTTGTCAGTGTTTTTCTAAGATTCCCAGGCACTCCCAGTTGTTTGTATAAAGCAATCAAAAGAAGAAAACCTACTTCAGGCAGGCATGTGAGCCAAAAACCTAAATCCTAAATCAGATAGTGGCAGTACATGCCTAACTGTGGAGTCAGCAGGGCTCATTCACTTTACAATGAAGGCTCTCTGGGGCCTTCTCAGAGCAATAACAGCAGGGCTGGGCAAGAGGGTGGGGAGAAAGGAGTGTAAAAGAACTGAAAACGATCTTAGTAATATGGTTGCCAGCCTTTTGAATTTTGTAATTGTTGTTGGTATTTGAATCTATAACTCTAGAAAGTTTCCTTTTCAGCTACTTTGCTAAAATATTCTGCACAAGGATATATCTTTTGGACTAGCCTTGGTTTGTACCATTTAACCTAAAAGAGCATTAAATGCTTTGGTTTAAAGTGCCCTTTTCTACCACCAGCATGTATATAAATAAACAAACAGTAGCATCTGACAGAATTGGTTAGGATTCCAGTCTTGAACTGCATAAGGTATTGCCTTTATTTAGGAGAAATTTGGCACTTCCCATCAACCACTTCTCTTTACCAGCTGTTTTTAAGTGACAATATAAGTATTGTAAGTGGCTTTGGTGAAGGAACCACCTTGGCTTAAGGATAAATTTGCCAATAGTTGTCGTTTATTTAGAGGGTTTCCAAAAAATAGATGTCATACTCTGGAATCTGGAATTTAGCCTGAGGAATATTTAATTGGGCAAATTAGTGGCAATTTGGGTATAGACCGCAGTGCTTTTAATATAACTGAGATATGTTAAACCATCTACATTTTACATTGGTAGACTCATAGAATATTACAGCTGGAAGGTTCCTTAAAGTTCATCTTGTTCATTCTTTATAAATTAGGAAACTAAAGCCTGGGATCTGATTTGACTTGCTCTGTACCACATAGCAGGTCTATTAACACAACCCACATATTGTTCTTACTAAAATTGTTTATTGTATATAATCCATTAAAACACAGGAGCAGAATAGCTGGGGGAAAACATCTAATACTTATATTTTCATTTTCACATAATCATACTTAGTCAAGATAGAAGCTTTCTTAGCATTCATTTGAATTCCAAACTATCAAAAGATTTGATGATAGTTTTTTTTTTTTAAGATTTTGCATCTCATGTGCAGTTCCTTAATTAGCATCCCCTAGGAAGTAATAGACCTGGCAGGTGAATTTATAATGTCTTACATATAATAGATACTTAATATTTTGGGAAATAATTGGGTGGGGAGTGAAATTTCAACTGCTACTACCAGGATTTTGGGCATTATTGTTCTTGTTAGTGTGTGTGCACTTTGAATAGTGACTCACTGTGCTTCTAGCTTTTTTCCCCCTCTGAGACAATTGGGGTTAAGTGACTTGCCCAGGGTCACACAGCTAGGCAGTGTTAAGTGTCTGAGGCCATACTTGAACTAACTTCAGGACTGGTACTCTATCCAGTGCGCCACCTAGCTGCCCTCCGCTTCTAGCTCATGATAGTATGAGTTCAGTGGTTAAAGGCCTGTGATAATAGAAGAATCTGGTAATGAGAAAAGTTATTGTCTTTTATACATGATAAATGAGGACTATGTATTGTAAGTGGACCCAAAAGAAGGAATAATTATGTAATTTTGCAGGTTCTATCTAGAATTTTAAGATTGTAATAAAAAGTGGCATTAGATAAAGGAGTGAAAGGAGAATATTTGCAAGAGAAGACAGGGTAGTAACATTTAAAACAAGTACTTAGAGGCAGCTAGGTGGTGCAGTGGATAGAGCACCAGCCCTGAAGTCAGGAGGACCCAAGTTCAAATTTGGCCTCAGACACAAGTACTAATTTCTAGTCAGGAGACTATATTCCCCTTAAATAATCTCATCATCGTGATGTCCAAGTATCAGTCTAAAATAATTAAGGTTTCTGTAATGAACTGAGGTTTCCATACAGTTATCTAAGATCTCTAAAAAGAGGAACTGATGAAGTTTTTAATGAATTTGAATCAGAAGAAATGAGAGCATGTTTTCATATTCAGAGGAAGAGAAGAGCTAAGGCAGTAGTTGTGGTTTGTGGTAGTTTAGGAAGGTGTTCGCATTGTTGAATTGGAAGGCGACTTGGATGTGATTTACAGCAGAGATAAGAGACTGACATTGGTCAAAATGGCAGGCAAGCTTTGCCAGCCATGGCATTCTCCACAGATTCCAGCTGGCAGATTTGGCTTTTGTTTTTTGCTTTGTATCCATTAGGTATAAAGATAATAAAATGTAGGCATTTTGATTCATTTTCAATAATTTAAAATGTAATAGCCTGTATTATTGAGGAAATCTATCTCTTTACCTTCATTAATTTGTTTCAGATTTTTCCTGAGGAATCATTTCCAAAAGAATATCCAGCATTTCACTTATAGCCCCCAGAGGCTGTTACTTGCCCAAGGTCACACAGGGAAGAAGTAACACAGCAAACCTATGTCCTCTGATTCTAGTTCAAGAACTCATTCTGCTGTACCATACTGATACGTACTTCTCTACTCCAACATGTGATTGAATAGGAATCTCTTTTAAAATAGTTTCATCAAGTACTCTTTGAGCAGAAACTAGCTTCTCTTCAAACTAGCTTCAATAAGAGAAATTCAACTACCTACCAAGGAATCCCATTCCATTTTGGATTACTGCATTTCCTCACCTTTTTGTGGAACTGGAATCTACCTATCTGGACTACTCCTTTTATTTTTCTATATTTCTATTTGAAAATCTTTTATCTTTTTGCTGGGGGCAGCTAGACAGTGGAATGAATAGAGTTCCATACCTGGAGTCTAGAAGACTTAAGTTCAAGTCTACTCTTAGACAATTACTTGCTGTGTGAACTTGGGCAAGTTACTTAACCCTGTTTGCCTCAATTTTCTTATCTGTATAATGAGCTGGAGATGGAAATGACGAAAAGCAGTATCTCTGCTAAGAAAACCCCAAATGGGGTCATGAAGAGTTAATTATGACTGAAATATTTGAACAAAAAATATCTACTTGAGTCTCCTAAATTTTCCATATTCCCAAGAGTGAATATCCATAGTTTCTCCAGTTAATCCGTGTATATCACAGTCTCTTGTCATGTTGCAAGTTCTAAAATATGTCATCTGGAAGTTAATACAATTTTCCATATATGTCACAGTGAAACTGACAGTTTCTATTTATTTAAAGCCACACCATTGCATCTAACCTCTTCTTTTTTTTTAATTTCAGTTTGATTTTCTTTCACCTTTTCCCCCCATCCATTGAGAAAACAAGGAAAATAAAACCCATTACAAATATATAATCATATATAACAAATTCCCATGTCCAAAAAGAAAACGAAGAAGAAAAAAATTAGTATTCACTCTACTTATTGAATCCATTACCTAGGTCTGTCTGGAGCTGGGTAGCATGTTTTATTATGAATTCTTTGGATTTGCTATTGTCATTGTGTTTCTAAGAGTTCCTAAGGCTTTCACAGTTGATTCTCTTTATATTACTATACTAATATTGTTCTGGTTCTTCTCACTTCACTTTGCATCAGTTCATATAAGTCTTCCCAGATTTTTTTGAAACCATTCCCTTCATCATTTCTGATAGTACCACATAATATTAACATATTCATCTACTATAACTTGTTTTTAATGGGCATCTCCTCAGATTGTAATTTTTTTTAACCATAAAAACAGCTGTTATACTTTTGTACGTATAGGTCCTTTTCCTTTTTCTTTGATTTCTTTGTGACACAGATCTGGTATTTCTATTGCTGGATCAGAGTCTGCACAGTTTTTAGAGCTTTTAGAATTCTCCAGAATGATTGGACAGAATGATGTTTCTCCAACAGCATATTAGTGTCTCTGCTTTTCCATATTCTTTTCAGAATTTGTCATTTTCCTTTCTGGCCAACTTAGCCAGTCTGACAGATATACTATTCTTAAAAATCTGAGCTTTTTTTTTTTTTTTTTTTTTAAGTAGTTTTATATACTCGTGAATCATACAAGGTTTGTAATCTGCTGAAGTCTGAAAATATTTTTTGTGTGAACACTTCAGTAGCATCTTCAACTTTCTGTATTTTGCCCATTTGAGTGTTATGAGCCCTATACATTTTAGTGTTTTGTTGATATTCTTTTATTTTTTTGTATCATCATTGTTGCCAGTGCCTCCATCCCCAACAGGCAGTACTTTGCTTTATTTGAGATAGGGAAGAATTATATGGGGTAGGGGATTATAATGGTTTTGGCAAAAACAAACAAAAAAAGTTAATGAAACCCTTAGGTGTAGAAGAAAATATAAAAAAAGTTCAGAGATAGACTCTTTAAATTCAGCCCCAGGCAATTACCAGATTTATGACCTTGGGCAGTTTATTTAACCTCTGTCTGCCTCGGTTTCCTTTATTTTACAATGAAGATAATAATAGTGCCTACATGACTGTGAGAATCAAATAAGATAATATTTGAAAAGCAGTACAGTGCAGGAAACATTAAATAAATGTTCCTATTGCAATCCAACCTTTTTTAAATTTTAGAAACCTTCTCTTTTATAATTCATCCTAGAGTTTTGCTAACGACCAAAATCAAGTTTACAATCCAATTTAAAGTTGAAAGAATCTCCTTTTATGGTAGATGGGATATTTGTCCATATCCTGGCCTGCCCTCTTACCCATTCACAATTTTTCAAAGATGACGGAGCTACCAAAAGATTATTCTCCTTTATTGTTGCATTGGCTCCAATCTTCTTTTTATTCCCACTATAGATTAAAAAAAAACCCTTAAAAAAAAATCTTAGCATTGTTTGTTAACCTTTGGTCATTCTAAATATCATACTGTTGGATACTATGCTTTTTTAGAACCTTGCTGCCCTACTGCTGCCTTTTGTGACTTTTTAAAAAATGACCTTGACATAGACATTTCCATATATAAAGAAAATGAAAAGATTGTATATGAAATTGTGAATCTATTACAAGCTTAAAAAAATACATTAATTTTAATATGTTTGTACTAATGCTGTCCTGCTTGTCAATGTGTCCTGAAATTCCTTCTATTCTCATCTATATATTTTAATGTGCCATTTGATGTTCTTTCCTTTTTGCATCACTATTACTACTCTCTGTCCCAATTCCCACCTTCTGCTCCTTCTGGTAGGGAAGGCATTTAGGTTCATCTTTGTTGCAGTGGGGAAGAATTCTATGGAAAAGGAATAGTGGCAAAGGGGGAAAAATTAATGAAACACATAGATACAGAAAAAATGAAAGGAAGTTCAGAAGCAGACAGTGAAATAATTTGTTTTATAATTACCATGTTAATTTATTATATATTTTTTTTAATTCAAGCTATACATAATTTATAATCTCAGTTTTAGATGTTAATCTCTTTTTTTTGTTCTTTGTATATGAAAATTATTACATTAGTGGCTGTAGAAGTACACAGTTTTAAAAATATATATTTTTCATCCCTTCTGTGTATAACAAGTAATTATAGTCAAGCAAAGCAAATTCACTGCCCTTTGGCAGTTTGGCCAAACTTATGGATTTTTTCTCAGAATGTCTTTAAATGCATAGGATTACAAAGGAAACTAATTATGTTGAAATATAGTTAACAAAATATAGTTTAAAAGTTCTTGGATTTTCTTCCTCCTCACCACATTAAAAACATTTGCCTTAGATCTTCGGAAAAAGGTCAGAAAAGTACAGGGAGATCCTGAGGCAAACAATTCTACAGATGAAATCTGCCTAAATAGGATGAGAAATGTTCATGAATGAAATTCTAACTATGCAAATAATTCTGATGAGGAAGGAGGAGCTTTCTAAAAATAGCAATATGGAAACATAAGAAATTCATGTACCAATTTAAGATTATTAAAGACATGTAAAATTCTTTTTCAAATATATTAATAGAATGGAATATTATGGTGCTTTAGGCAATGCCAGAGAATAGATTCTGAGAAAATTTGTGTCAAATGATGCTCATGCAAAATGTAGCAAACAAAACTAGGAGAATAATTTATATGATTTTAAAAATGTCCAAAGAAATACAGCTTTTAAATTCTTTAGATTTCTTAATATAATGATCAATCCTGACTCTAGGAGGCTAATAAGGAAATATACTTCCATCCTTCTAGCACAAGTGCAAAATGAGACATACATTTTTGAACATGCCGATGTTTAGTTTACTTGACTATACTTATTTGTTATACACAGAAGGAGTGGAAACATTTTTTTTTAAAACTATATACTTGTACAGCCACCAATGTGATAATTTCCATATACAAAGAACAAAAAAAAGAATAACATCTAAAACTGAGATTATCAATTATATACAGCTTAAATTTAAAAAAAATATATATATATATATATATATAAATGAAGCTTTTATTCAGGGGTCTGATTATCCTGTATGGATGACTAATTTGCTTTTCTTTTTTTCTATTGTTATCTCTCTTGTTGATTCTTTTACAGTTTAGCATCTAGTATATCACTTTACTATGGACCCTTGCTTACTCCACTAAGTTGGTATTTCCACTTTCTATTTAATAGCCAGAAGAAGGGGAGAAGGTTGAAATTAGTACTTAAAAATAAGATTTGTAGGTTTCTGTTTCATGTGCTGTGCTCTTTATCTTAAAGCAACTCAAAACAATGCCTTATCTTTGATGAGTAACTAGTTTAACCTTCATAAACAAAGGGCACAGTATTTTTACAGTATCAACTTACTGGGAACATAATTGGTTAGAAGGATCTATACATTGCTTTTTGAACCTGATTTATATTCCACTCCCCTTTTCTAAAATCTGAGATTGTTTTTGAAGAACTGGGTTTTGTTTTGTTGTTGTTGTTGTTGTTGTTGTTGTTTTAAGGTATTGCTTTCTGTAAGTATTCTCCTTTCAGGATTGCATCCCTACTCTTCCTTTTCTTTTGATATAACCTAATTATTGTGTAAATAACCAAGTAGAAAAAGGCTAAAGCTGTTCCTTGTACTCAGAGCACTGATCCCATGTATTTCTTAAGTGCCCATTTACCTGTCACCCTTGAGATTTTGTTTTGAAGAAACATTTAATTGGCTTCTACTTGGATAGATAGAAAAATCTAATGTGTACATGAGACACCTACAGAAACAAAATTATTAAGGAAACCATTTCTCTTTAGGAAGAAGTGGAGAGTTGTTCTTGAAGCAGGTGGCAATGTAATATAATGCAAAGAGCACACTACTACTCAAATTATGATCCAGAGACTCGAATTATCGTCAGAACTCTGCCACTAACTAGCAGGGTGATTTTAGGCCATTAATACACTTAACCATATTGGGTCTCAGTTTCCTTGTTGAACAGTATTCAAGGTCCCTTCAAGCTTTAAAATTCTTTGACTTCCATTGAGCTCATTGTCCTATTCAGCCTTCCCTAGATCTTTTGAGATGCTGGGAATACAGATACAAGCAGATGAAAGGATACACATTTAAAATAATAACTTTCTTCTTCTCCCTGTCCTTCTTTGGAATTTGAAACAATGGTTCTTCAATGATTAGAAGTGTATTAAGCAACTCTGATTCTTCTTTCTCTACAAAAACCTGACTTGTTGCCTGCTGTCAAGCTTTGTGTAAGTGGTAGAATGCTGAATTTGCCATATAGACACATAGCAGAGTTGAATTTTATCCCCAACTTCCCCGGTAGTGGAAGCCTCAAGAAAAGAGAACATAGTTTACAAGTCCCTAATCCATGTAATTTGTCATTTTCCTTCTGTCAGAATGACTTTGTTGTAGCCAGGTTTTCACAAATGGACCAACTCCCTGTCCTTTTTATCTTCAACTTGACATTTTAGACTTCAGAATTTAACTATTTTATGTTTACTTTTTATGTATGTAAAGCTTGGTGATAGTTCTCAAAGTGTAATTTATTGTTTTTTTAAATCTCAAGTGCACCCTTCACTTTGTATTACCACAGTTAGAATTTTTCCTTGATCTGTACTAGAGACACTGAGGCGTATTTATACACTGGAACAAAAAGTATAATTTGTGACTGCACTCCAATAAATATTTTATGAAATGTTTACACTAGGATTTTCTAACGTTGTGCTGACTGATTAAATGGAACTTCTTCAAAATTCATTTTCAATGCATTTCAGGATGGATTGTCATTTTTGATGAGCCAATATAAGGGTGAAATGAAGTGTTTCATGGAAGCCATGGGTATTTTCTTGACCTAAACCTCATTCCTTATTCTCTATATCCCAGAGGAACAGATTGCTACTCCCCATTGATTCACTGACCCATCTCAGTGCCTTTCCAGTAGCAGCGAATGACTACCTTAACTATCTCTAAACTATCTTCTACAACTTCATCCAAGCATCTGACTACTATGCTCATTTTATTTCTCTCCTACTTCATGAGCAACACAAGAAGCAGTGAACCTCTAAATTGTTTCATATAAAAATCCCTGGAGGGAGGAAAGGGTTAACATTAATTTCTTTAGAAAGCTGTTGGAAATATTAGTAAATCTTGAAGCTGTTTGGAAAAGCTATATTAGGACTGCTGTTGATTCTATAGTGGCATTAGTTTGTACTAAGGGGGGTTCTAAGCAAAATAAATGGAAGGCCTGTACCACAATATACAGATCCCATTTTCTGTTTTGTTTCTTGCCCAATGTTGGATTCTAGGCATTGGGTTTTGAAGGGGAAGGTGGTAAAGAAAAGGGAAAAGTCTGGGATCATAATCATTGTAATAGAAAGTGATTTGGATATCTAGAGAAAAGTTGTTTCTCTAAAAAGAATTTCTAAGTTCCAAAAGAAATTGGGGAAATACTGAGGCCAGAAGCCTGTGCATTGCAATTGAGTGGCCTTGTGAAAGACATTCAGAAAAACCTCAACCCTTCTGTTCTGTGACAAGTTTCTCCTAGAAAAAGATGTGTTTTGTTCTGTTCTACCCCTGATTCAATCCTTTAAGTGAAAACTCCTGTATGGAACCTTAGGTCATTTCAACTTGGAAACTCCCAATTTAAATGCTGTTTCATGTCTTCATTTCAAAACTGGAATTTGTCTCAAGCAAAATTACAATCAAAAGTTGATGTCAGGCCGCTAGGCAGCGCAGTGGATGGAGCATCAGCCCTGAAGTCAGGAGAAACTGAGTTCAAATGTGACATAACACTTCCTGGCTGTGTGACTCTGGGCAAGTCACTCAACATCAGTTGCCTCAGGGGAAAAAATGGTGTCAATTTAAGTACATTTACCTTGTGACCTTGGAAAAGTCATCTAATCTCACTTTGTTCAGCAAAGTAAGGAAATTAAGGTTTTCAGGAGAAAACCGATGGAGAGAGCCATCTGCACTCAGAGAGAGGACCATAGGGACTGAGTATGGATCGTAGATAGCAAAGTATTTTCACTTTATTTTGTTGTTGTTTGCTTGCATTTTGTTTTCTTTCTCATTTTTTGCTTTTTGATCTGATTTTTCTTGTGCAGCATGATAATTGTGGAAATATGTATAAAAGAATTGCACATGTGTAACATATTGGATTATTCTCTAGGGGAGAGGGTGAGGGAAGGGAGAGAAAAAAATTTGGAACGCAAGGTTTTGCAAGAGTGAATGTTGAAAATTACCCATGCATATGTTTTGAAAATAAAAAAGCTTTATAGTAAAAAAAGGAAAGGAAGAAAGGATACCTAAGCTCTAATGTAATTTTTGCCCCAGTTCTAAGGCCATTTGAAAAATTACTTCATTGCCCTGGGTTTCAGTAATCTGATTCCTGAGGGAATGAGAATAGATGCTCTCTAAGGTCCCTTCTAGTCCTATTCTTTTGTGTTTTTCTGAATTTAACTGTCTGAAACTGCAGTGCAGGAAGTAAAGGCGTTGCAAGTCTCTGCCTGGCACAGGGGAAAGCCTGCTGGCTTTGGAGAGGAGGACCTGGAGTCATTTCTTCTCTTTGACAGACTATCTTTGTGACCTTTGGGCTTCTGTTCTCTATGGCTTTGAAGTCTCTTCCAGTTCTAAATCTGTGATCCTAATTAGTGAAGGGGCTCTTCCTGATCTCTGATAACTAATTTCCTATCCTTGTAATGTGGAAGTGTTGAGAGCACCTTAGCTGCAACAATTCATTAAAGTGACTTTGTCTTTGTAAACCTTAAGGACCTATGTAATCAGTTTAGTAATTTTCTCGTGAAAATCTGCACAGGGATGAGGTGAGCACATTGGAACCGCAAGGGGGCACCATTGTACTTCAATGACTTCTGACTGTCAGTGTCAGGCCAAGAAATGAACAATTTTGAATTGGAATGGACATGTTTCAGGGCAGCCTCAAGAGAGATATAACTAAATTGGGCCATCAGAATAAAGGGTCCCCAGAAAGTGTTTATTCACCTTTAAACAGTGGACCATTGAGGAAGAGAACGGCAAGATCAGTCCTGATATTATCTCATCAGAGCAAAAATAAACAGCTCCCAGGACTCTTGGTTGTAATTCTATGCCAAGGGGTATTTTACTGACCTAATTCTCTCTCTCTCTTTTTTTTTTTTAATTTTAAATTTTTATTTAATAATTACTTTATATTGACAGAATCCATGCCAGGGCAATTTTTTTTACAACATTATCCCTTGCACTCATTTCTGTTCCGATTTTTCCCCTCCCTCCCTCCACCCTCTCCCCTAGATGGCAAGCAGTCCTATATATGTTGGATATGTTGCAGTATATCCTAGATACAATATATGTTTGCAGAACCGAACAGTTCTCTTGTTGCACAGGGAGAATTGAATTCAGAAGGTATAAATAACCCGGGAAGAAAAACAAAAATGTAGATAGTTCACATTCGTTTCCCATTTACTGACCTAATTCTCAATAAAATGGTTTCAAAGGAATTGAGACACAGAAACTTTTAAGGTTTTCTTAAAAAAAAAAAAAAAACACTTTTTTTGGGTCCATATTCATTTCAGATCAATTTCTCTTTGACATTCAATTTTGGCCCAGCATCAGTATTTGACTTGAGCAAATGTTGCTGCTTTTTCTTCTCTATTCTAATCCTGTCCTCTTCTTAATCCATGTAGTTAATCTCTGGTTTGTTTTTGGAGTTGTTTTTTCTTTTTTTAAACTTGCTAACCACAAGACTATGAATCATTTTCATCTTGCTTCAGGTTTGAATTGTTGGGAAGTCATTCAATTTATCATCTAAGTGGCCTCTTGAGTCAAATTATTAGTACATTGTTGTTTGATCCCATTATCAATGGAATCAAAGCTTGTTAGCTTCTCATGTTTCCCCCTCTACCTCACAGAGCAGACCCAAGACCCTGTTGACAGACATAATAGTGCTCTCTGTGCCTCACTTTAACGGTTCCTTTTAGCTAAGTGTAAGGTGTAATGAGAAAAATGAGCCTTTTTCTTTTTTACACATGTTTCAGACTATACACACCTAATTAAGTCTCTTTTTAAGTAGTTACATCCAGAGGCGCATAGGCAAAAAGTATTGATTTAATCGCTTATTAAGCGCCTAATACTATTTTTAGCTCTAGGAATACAAATATAAGCAAAAAAAAAAAAAAAAAAAAAAGCAAAATCCTTCCTCAAGGAGCTCACATTTTAGTGAAAGAAAACACTAATTGCAATGGAGGTACTAGTATTTCAAACGTTTCTGAAATTCCTTGGGGCTTGCTTTTTGTAGCTTTTCAAAATTCACACCTCAATTTTCACCTAAAAGTGTGTTTCTCAGCATGGTCATCCACCATATTCACCAGATTTCACTCTTGAATGCCTTTGGGCTAGGCAAAAATAAGACCTGTTATTATTTCTAAGTTTGTCACCACAGAGAATATTGCAAAGAATATTCTGGGGGTTCTGAAGGCCATTCGGAAAGAGAGTTGTTCTTCAAGCAAAAGGAGTAGTCAGGTGGCTTCCTAAGGTAACTAACTGGTTGGAAGGTTCACATTCTTTTTAATGTATGTTCTTATATGATGGTTTAAAGTTACACTCTTTTTATATGCTAATTTGAAATTTTTTTTTTGTTATTCTTAAGAATGTGTGGGATAGTAGTGACCACAAAAACAAAGACTCTCTGAGTAAGAAGCAAAAAAGGGTTTTATTACAATCTTGTGAGAAAGAGCATCTTCCATCTGACAAGGTTTTTGTTAAGAAGTACCAAGTAAACTGCAAATCACAAGATTAAATACCCTGAACATAGAAGCCCAAGCCCCAGCTGGCCTTTTTTCCTATTATTTGGGGGAGTCCAGGCTTATATTCTAATAGTGAAATCTAAATCAGAAATAAAAGAATACAGGTCAATAATAATAAACTTTTAATTTACATTTTCTCAGAGAACCGCTATACAAGCAGATGTCCTCAGATACGAGAATGAAAAGGCAACATCACCTTTAAAAGAAGTATTAAATGCTAATTAAGAAATGATGGGAAACAAGAAGGGACAAACACCTGCAACCTGTTTTTTTTTAGCTAAAGCTTTATTTGTTATATATACTTTAAGGCTATATTCCCATGAGAGTGTCTTCATTTAGTTAATTCCAAGAAGATGTTATATATCCAGGCCTGATCTGGCCTACTGAATGATAATGATTCTTCTGTACCTGTGTCATGTCCAGTTTCTCTATAGGTTGAAAGCTGAATCTCCCACTCCTCCAAGAATTGAGACTGGGACTAGTCAATCTGTGGTATTTGTAGTTCCCAAGGGATTTTGTCTTGTTCAATTTGGCAATTCCCTCTGTGCACATCATAATTACTGACATTTATGTAGTATGTTAAAATTTATGAAGCACATTAACATACATTATTCTCATAACCTTTTAAGATAAGCTGTTTCCTCTCCATTTTATAGATGAGGAAACTGAGGTTAGCCAGTTAAGTGACTGAGCCAGTATTCAAACTGGTCTTCCTACTCCAAGTCCAACACTCTTACCATTATATCACAACTACAATATTTAATAAATGCATGTTGACTTAATTTGCTGAGTAGTTGCTAAGGTAATATTGTCTCACTACTACCAGCTATGCTAGGAGTTTTTTTTTTTTTTTCTTTCTCCTCCCTGTATTTGGAGTGAAAAAAACTTGAACTTGAATCTTATGTAGTTTGGTTTCTTGTTATCCCATTTAACTTTGAGAAAGTGACCTCACCTCTCAGTTACAGTGTTTTCATATAGAAAATGAATGTTGAGCTAAATAATTCTTAAAATCCTTTCCAATTCGAAATCCAATGATAACTCCATTTGTCTCTTGCCTCCCAGTTGCCACCTTGGACATTGCATAGCCCTAGTGGGAACACTTGCAACTAAATAGTTTGCTGGGCCCCATCATAGAAGAGTGTCCTTCAGAACACCAGGTAACAATCTGTCATGATTTGGAAGTAGCATAACTGTGAAATGTAGGAGGGAATACAATAAGAGACAGGAACCTCATACAATCTTAAGTGCCAAACCCAGCCAAAAAAATTATTTTCAAGAATCAGAAGGTAGGGGCTCCAGCCCCAAATTTATCAATAGCTAAATCTGGGTAAGTCTTTAGGAATACTTTTTTCTCTTTGGGCCTCAATTTTTATATCTGAGAAAAGAGGAAATTAAATTGAATGACATATAAAGTTCCTTCTATCTCTTAATACTTTGAATTATGAGAGAGCAGAATAAGGTAGGGTTTCTTCAAGAAAGCTTTAGTAGACTTTTTCACAGCATTTTATACTCAGATCTTCCATATTCAATATTGCAAGAGATGAAAAGAACTGTGGTGGGCCAAGAAGCCAGGCAAAATGGAATTGGGTGGGTGAGATGGGCTATTTGGTAAAGCAGGAGTGCTGAACAATGTCATATGGATGACACCTCCATCTTCTTTTTTATCACTCGATAGAGCTGCCTTTCTTTCTAGAATCTCGGGTTCTTTACTTCTCTTTACCATTATGTGCTAGGAACTATGCTAAATACCTGGGAAACAAAGAATAGCAAAAAAAAATTCTTTGTTCTCAAGCTGCTCACAATCTAATTAAGAAGACACAATGCAAAAAAACTATGTACAAATGACCTAAACATAGGGCAAGTAGGAAATAATCCACAAAAGGAAAGCAAAAGCCATTGTGTTGTGTCCTGCTTTCTAGAGCCCCCATGCTGGGGTGAGAAAACATACTGACTCCTGAGGATGGTTAAAATATGGAGTTCCTTTATTCCCAGTTCTTTCACCCTTATGTGCCTTCATACCCTTATGTAACCAAAGCAACACTGAGCTTGTACTAACTATATACTGTATACATGGGACCATATGAACAACTTGCTATTGTATGTAGATGTCTCTTTGCCACCTGGTATCCTTCTTCCACCTGCTATCACTCTGCTTCAATCACCACACAGGTTGCCACCACCCCCTGACTTCTCAAGAAGGCTGAGAGCCCTTAGGGGAGATGGGGAGCCGAACCAGACATTGTCAGCAGGTTCCCTCTGGGCTGAAGGGTCTTATACCTCACCCAGAGTTCCCCCACTATCTGTGGCCCTCTACAGCATTGGAAAAGGCTTCTTCATGGACTTGAAGGATGCCACGGGGCAGAAGTGAGGAAAGAAACCGTTCCATGTGGGAGGGACAGCTAGTCATCATGCCCAGAGTCCAAAGGATGGAGTGTCTTGTTTGAAGAAGAAAAAGGAGGTGCATAGACACTGGTCCTGGAGTCAGAAGAACCCGAGTTCAAATCTGGCCTCAGATTAACACTTCCTTAGCTGTGTGACTCTGGGTCACTTAATCCCAATTGCCTCAACAAAAAAACCATTCAGTCCCACAGGCTTCTTTCTGCATGCAGATGGCTCTCCTCACTAAATCTTTGATTTTAAATAAAAATAAAATCCTGGATGAAAAAAGGCAGGAAGGGAGGCCTGTGTGACTAGGCAGGTAACAAGAATGGCTAAAAAGACCATCTGGTATGAAAAAATTAGATGACTTAGCCAAAGGCCAGGGATGGAAAGATGGTTACGCTTGGAGAGGTCACTTTATAAAGGAGTTGATCACTTTCCTCTCTGACCCTCTCTTTTTAAAACAAAAGATTCCAGCACAGTGAGTTGCCCCCAAGAGATGATTTTTAAAAAAAATCAATGAACAGGGGTCGATGTACCAATAAACGACTGCCAAATGCTGGGTGAACCATAGGGACTGAGAGAACTGGTTGGGCAGGATGTTCTGGGGATAAAAAAGTTCTTGGGAGAACCATCAAACCTGATTATTTTGTTTTCAGACTCAGTGACATCAATTTCCAATTTATGAGATTCTATGGATGAGACAAACCTGAGTGGCTTGATTTTTGTCTTAGCCTGAGTGGTTGATTCTGGCCTCATTTTGGATTATCAAAGGGTTCTACTTAAGGCTAGTTCAATTTCAAATGGCTCCCATCCATTGTAATATTTCATTTTAGAAACTTCCTCTTACCTAGCCCAAGACCATCATTGGAAGAGGCTTGATAAAACAAACAAACAAACAAAAAACATCCTATGTATTTCTTCATCCATGACACAGAACCAAGGTTTCTGTCACCTCATCTCTTTTTTCATATATACAAATTTATTAAATGCCTACTATGGAGCAAAAGAAGGGTGTGCTGGATACCTTGGAGGCAGGAAAACCTGGTGTAACATCCTGTCTTGGATACATACTACCTGGGGGACTACAGGCAAGTCACTTAACCTCTCAATGTCCAGGCAACTCTTCATAACTTTAAGGTTCAGATAAATTACTGATCTGAATTGGGAGAAGGAATTTTTGCACCAGAAATTCCCTGCAGGAATGGAATTGCACATCAAAACAGAGTGACACACTATAGAGGTTATCAAGTCAAGGATAAAGATAAAATTGTCTCTGCCCTCAAAGAACTTAAATTAAATTCCTAAAACTTAATGAATAACTTTTCAGGTTTTTCTAGAACAAAAAGGATATTTGAGTTCATAGGACTCAACTCTGTTTTCAAAACTCTGCATGTGGTCAGGATAGTCTCAGGCTCTTAAAACACTGAAAGAGAATTTAAAGCTTTTTAGAAGTTGCCTTCTTCAGGGTCTAATAAATTCTAGAAAAAAAGTCACATTTTCTCAGCATTAAAAAAAAAAAAAAAAAAGAAACAACAATAACAACAAAACCCCAGCTAGCCTCAAAGCAACTTCTTTCCTGGGAATCAAAATTACAAGATCTTCATGGTTTGATCCTGAAATCACTTGATTGACTTCTTCAGTTATCTTGAAATTATATTCTCTCCCAGTGGTGGACAGAGGGGTTCACTCTGTACTGCTGTGTCTTAGTGATGAGATTGTGTCACATTGACTCTGGCCCCACATTTTTAAAACCTCAGGTTACTGGGCTTCTGCTTTTGCTAGAGCCAGGTCAGTGAGCCATGGGGCTCTCTCACTGGACAGAACTAAGCACAGCTACCAGTTGAGCCAAGCCAAAGAAAAGGCTATCTCCCTGGGGTTATTCTGTGGCTGTAAAGCAATGGGAGGTTCAGCAACATTTGTCCTCTAAGACCAGTAATGTTGCCATGAGCTTCCTAAGCATTGCACAAGCCCTCTGGGTAGAACCACCTTGTATTTCAACATTGAGTTCCCAGAGCAAGTTGGAATTTTAATCTGGAACAATGCTGAGTTTCAAGGATATCAATCCATCAGTAAGTGTTTGTTGAGTACCTATATGCCCAGCGCTGGCCTCCAACTGTGGAGAATAGAAAATACTGTGGTTGGAAGGACACAAGAAACAATTAAAGAAGAGAATAAGACCTAAAACCAAAAGATAAATGGCACGATAGCAGTTGTTAGTGCTACTCTTGGCAGGTCACAATGTCCTCGGCTTCCTTACTCCCCTTTGTTAATTTTTGACACTCCATCCTGCCTCCAGCACCTGTGGGGTGGAAGATGGCAATCACTATGGTACCCAAAGGAAAATGTACGGTTAAAGTACATAGGTAAAAGATTATATACATGTATATATATATAAAACATACATAATATTATAAATTATATAAATTTATACTGTATAAATATATGGCTGATGTTGAAGGGCCAGATAAAGCTTTGGGAGAAAAGAGAAGAATTTAGTATGAGAGTGTACCATAGCAGAAGTAGGTCACGGACTGAAAACCCCCTGGAAACTGAGTGGACCAATGTTCTCAAATGTTCCTTATCTTCAGTTCATATCAACAGGAATCCCCCATTCCATCTGGACTTTGCCAACTCAGAAATATTTGTGCTCCAAAATACCCATCCTCTCACTGATGTGGACCCTTCTTCCAACCGGCAGACACTAGCTACATCCCCTCATCTTGCCTACTTTTTGTTCACAGGGCTGCAACCTGCTGGGATGGAGACCATTTCCCCTAGACAGACTACTAGGCTTCCAGGCTCAGACACTTACTAGCTGCATGACCCTGCTAGTCAAGTTAACTTCTGCCTGCCTCAGTTTCCTCAAGTGTAAAATGGGAATGACAATAACAACTCCTCCCTCCCAGAACTGTTGTGAGGATAAAATGAGTTACTATTTGTAAAGCACTTAAAAGAGTACCTGGTACGTAGTAAAGGCTTAATAAATGTTAACTTCTGAATTCTGTGGATATCAGCGCAGCATTTAAACTGACATTCTTTTGCCCTTCACTCTTACCATATAATCAGCCAATCTCCTTTCCAATCATACGTTGCTTAGAGAATATATTTTACCACTTCTTACATGCAAGTCATCTGTCGTCATATGCTGCGGCCTATTATACAGACTAGAAATCTCTCTGTTTCCTTTTAGGCTACATACAGCCTTGAGTGTTCAGAGATTGTGCTGTTGAATAATCCACAGACCTGCAGTGTGATTGTGTGAATACTGAGGCTAAAAAGTTGGGATGTTTATGATTTATTAGAGAAGCATGGGGATATCTGTCTCGTTTTGGCCTGTTTGGTTGGCTTTGGCTTTGGGGATGATTTTTCTTCAAATTTACCTCCCTTCCTCCCCCTGCCCCCACTTGGTCCCCCTATTTGACCCAGGGGCCCTTTATTGTCCCAATCTGAATGCTGATTTGTATGGAAGTTTGAACCTGCTCTATTCTTCTGTCCTGAGCCAGTCTGCCTCTTTTTAAGGCAATCTGATGCCCTTTTGCTTACCATATTAGTGCGGCATTCTCAATCACAATTCAGAGGTTGTGGACTCAAGTCACTGTCAGCATCAGCCTTAGCCAGTAATAGGGCATCTTCCTGGCTAGCTTTTCTTGGTGTCCCTTTTGGTTATTTTATGAGGCAACAGTGTTCATGACCTTCCATAATCCCTTTCAAA